>NC_053028.1:95187848-95550597 GCF_003073215.2 Triticum urartu | reverse complement strand
GATGAAGTCGGAGCATGATTTATTTTTTGATTGTCTTCCTTATGAGTGGTGGTCGGGGACGAGCGATGGTCTTTTCCTACCAATCTATCCCCCTAGGAGCATGCGCGTAATACTTTGCTTTGATAACTTGCAGATTTTTGCAATAAGTATATGAGTTCTTTATGACTAAGGTTGAGTCCATGGATCATACGCACTCTCACCCTTCCACCATTGCTAGCCTCTCTAATACCGCGCACCTTTTGCCGGTATCATACACCCACCATATACCTTCCTCAAAACAGCCACCATACCTACCTATTATGGCATTTCCATAGCCATTCCGAGATATATTGCATGCAACTTTCCATCGTTCCGTTTATTATGACACACTCCATCATTGTCATATTTCTTAGCATGATCATGTAGTGACATCGTATTTGTGGCATAGCCACCATTCATAATTCTTTCATACATGTCACTCTTGATTCATTGGAAATCCCGGTACACCGCCGGAGGCATTCATATAGAGTCATATTTTTTTCTAAGTATCGAGTTGTAATTGTTGAGTTGTAAGAAAATAAAAGTGTGATGATCATCATTATTAGAGCATTGTCCCAATGAGGAAAGGATGATGGAGACTATGATTCCCCCACAAGTCGGGATGAGACTCCGAAAAATAAAAAAGAAAGAAAAGAGGCCATAAAAATGAGAGAAAAAGTGAGAAGGGACAATGTTACTATCCTTTACCACACTTGTGCTTCAAAGTAGCACCATGATACTCATGATAGAGAGTCTCCTATGTTATCACTTTCATATACTAGTGGGAATCTTTCATTATAGAACTTGGCTCGTATATTCCAATGATGGGCTTCCTCAAAATGCCCTAGGTCTTCGTGAGCAAGCAAGTTGGATGCACACCCACTTAGTTTCTTTTTGAGCTTTCATACACTTATAGCTCTAGTGCATCTATTACATGGCCATCCCTACTCACTCACATTGATATCTATTGATGGGCATCTCCATAGCCCGTTGATACGCCTAGTTGATGTGAGACTATCTTCTCCCTTTTTGTCTTCTCCACAACCACCATTCTATTCCACATATAGTGCTATATCCATGGCTCATGCTCATGTATTGCACGAAGATTGAAAAAGTTTGAGAATGTCAAAAGTATAAAACAATTGCTTGGCTTGTCATCGGGGTTGTGCATGATTTAAATATTTTGTGTGGTGAAGATAGAGCTTAGTCAGACTATATGATTTTGTAGGGATAGCTTTCTTTTGCCATGTTATTTTGAGAAGACATGATTGCTTTGTTAGTATGCTTGAAGTATTATTATTTTTATGTCAATATTAAACTTTTATCTTGAATCTTTCGCATCTAAATATTCATACCACAATTAAGAAGAATTACATTATTATGCCAAGTAGCACTCCGCATCAAAAATTCTGTTTTTATCATTTACCTACTCGAGGACGAGCAGGAATTAAGCTTGGGGATGCTTGATACGTCTCCAATGTATCTATAATTTTTCATTGCTTCATGCTATATTATCTACTGTTTTGGACATCATTGGGCTTTATTATCCACTTTTATATTATTTTTGGGACTAACCTATTAACCGGAGGCCCATCCCAGAATTGCTGTTTTTTTTGCCTATTTTAGGGTTTCGAAGAAAAGGAATATCAAACGGAGTCCAAACGGAATAAAACCTTCGGGAACGTGATTTTCTCACCGAACAAGATCCAGGAGACTTGGACCCTACGTCAAGAAACAAAGGAGGAGGCCACGAGGTAGGGGGGCGCGCCTACCCCCCAGGCGCGCCCTCCACCCTCGTGGGCCCCCTATTGCTCCACCGACGTACTTCTTCCTCCTATATATACCTACGTACCCCCAAACGATCAGATACGGAGCCAAAACCCTAATTCCACCGCCGTAACTTTCTGTATCCATGAGATCCCATCTTGGGGCCTGTTCCGGAGCTCCGCCGGAGGGGGCATCCATCACGGAGGGCTTCTACATCAACACCATAGCCTCTCCGATGAAGTGTGAGTAGTTTACCTCAGACCTTCGGGTCCATAATTATTAGCTAGATGGCTTCTTCTCTGTTTTTGGATCGCAATACAAAGTTCTCCCCCTCTCTTGTGGAGATCTATTCGATGTAATCTTATTTTTGCGGTGTGTTTGTTGAGACCGATGAATTGTGGGTTTATGATCAAGACTATCTATGAATAATATTTGAATCTTCTCTGAATTCTTTTATGTATGATTGGTTATCTTTGCTAGTCTCTTCGAATTATCAGTTTGGTTTGGCCTATTAGATTGATCTTTCTTGCAATGGGAGAAGTGCTTAGCTTTGGGTTCAATCTTGCGGTGTCCTTTCCCAGTGACAGTAGGGGCAGCAAGGAACGTATTGTATTGTTGCCATCGAGGATAACAAGATGGGGTTTTTATCATATTGCATGAATTTATCCCTCTACATCATGTCATCTTGCTTAAGGCGTTACTCTGTTTTCATGAACTTAATACTCTAGATGCATGCTGGATAGCGGTCGATGAGTGGATTAATAGTAGTAGATGTAGGCAGGAGTCGGTCTACTTGTCTCAGGCGGGATGCCTATATACATGATCATACCTAGATATTCTCATAACTATGCTCAATTCTGTCAATTGCTCAACAGTAATTCGTTCACCCACCATAAAATACTTATGCTCTTGAGAGAAGCCACTAGTGAAACCTATGGCCCCCGGGTTTATCTTCATAATATTAATATTCCAATACTTAGTTATTTCCTTTGTTTTTTTACTTTGCTTTTATTTTAATTTGCATCTTTATCACAAAAATACCAAAAATATTATCTTATCATATCTATCAGATCTCACTCTCGTAAGTGACTGTGAAGGGATTGACAACCCCTTATCGCGTTGGTTGCGAGGATTTATTTGTTTTGTGCAGGTACTAGGGACTTCGAGCGTGACCTCCTACTGGATTGATACCTTGGTTCTCAAAAACTGAGGGAAATACTTACGCTACTTTGCTGCATCATCCTTTCCTCTTCAAGGAAATCCAACGCAGTGCTCAAGAGGTAGCAAGAAGAATTTCTGGCGGCGTTGCCAGGGAGGTTCGCGCAAGTCAAGATTTGACTCCCGACAACGAGCCATTTCTAGCGCCGTTGCCGGGGAGTCTACGCAAAAGTCAACATACCAAGTACCCATCACATACCCTTATCTCCCGCATTACATTATTTGCCCTTTGCCTCTCATTTTCCTCTCCCCCACTTCACCCTTGTCGTTTTATTCGCTCTCTCTCTCTCTATCCTCCCTCTCTTTCTCTATTTGCCTCTTTTTGCCCGTTTCTTGTTTGCTTGTGTGTTGGATTGCTTGCTTGTCACGATCGCTCAAGATAACACTAAATTGTGTGACTTTACCAATACCAACAACAATGATTTCTTTAGCACTTCGATTGCTCCTCTTACCGATGCTGAATCTTATGAAATTAATGCCGCTTTGCTGAATCTTGTCATGAAAGATCCGTTTTCCGGCCTTCCTAGTGAAGATGCCGCTACCCATCTAAATAGCTTCGTTGATTTGTGTGATATGAAAAAGAAGAAAGATGTGGATAATGATATTGTTAAGTTGAAGCTATTTCCTTTTTCGCTTAGACATCGTGCTAAAGCTTGGTTTTCATCTTTGCCTAAAAATAGTATTAATTCTTGGAACAAGTGCAAAGATGCTTTTATCTCTAAGTATTTTCCTCCCGCTAAGATCATCTCCCTTAGAAACGATATTATGAATTTTAAGCAACTTGATAATGAACATGTTGCACAAGCTTGGTAGGGGATGAAATTAATGATACGTAATTGCCCTACTCATGGTTTGAATTTGTGGATGATTATACACATTTTTTATGCTGGATTGAATTTTGCTTCTAGAAATCTTTTAGATTCGGCCGCGGGAGGCACTTTTATGGAAATCACTTTAGGAGAAGCTACTAAACTCCTAGATAATATTATGGTTAATTACTGTCAATGGCATACTGAAAGATCTACTAATAAAAAGGTGCATGCGATAGAAGAAATTAATGTTCTGAGTGAAAAGATGGATGAACTTATGAAATTATTTGCTAATAAGAGTGTTTATTATGATCCTAATGATATGCCCTTGTCTACTTTGATTGAGAATAATAATTAATATAAGGTTGTGAATTTTGTTGGTAGAAACAATTTTGGTAACAACACATATAGAGGAAATTTTAATCCTAGGCCTTATCCTAGTAATTGCTCTAATAATTATGGTAATTCCTACAACAATTCTTATGGAAATTATAATAAGATGCCCTCTGATTTTGAATCTAATATTAAAGAATTTATTACTTCGCAAAAGAATTTCAATGCTTTGATTGAAGAAAAATTGCTTAAGATTGATGAGTTGGCTAGGAACGTTGATAGAATTTCTCTTGATGTTGATTCTTTGAAAGTTAGATCTATTCCTCCTAAGCATGATATCAATGAGTCTCTCAAAGCCATGAGAATTTCCATTGATGAGTGCAAATAAAGAACCGCTAGGATGCGTGCTAAGAAAGATGCCTTTATAAGAGCGTGCTCTTCTAGTTCCTATGAAAATAAAGATGAAGATCTAAAATTTATTGATGTGTCCCCTATTAAATCTTTGTTTTGCAATATGAATCTTGATAAGGATGGGACTGAATATGATCCACCTTTACCTAGAAGGCGTTCCAAAAATTCGGAGTTTTTAGATCTTGATGCTAAATTTGATGAAAGTTGGATTGAAGAAATTAAAACCCTAGATGTTGCTAAACCCACTATTTTGGATTTCAAGGAATTTAATTATGAAAATTGCTCTTTTATTGATTGTATTTCCTTGTTGCAATCCGTTCTAAATTCTCCTCATGCTTATAGTCAAAATAAAGCGTTTACTAAACATATCGTTGATTCCTTGATGCAATCTTAGGAAGAAAAACTTGAGTTGGAAGTTTCTATACCTAGAAAACTTTATGATGAGTGGGAACCTACTATTAAAATTAAAATTAAAGATCATGAATGCTATGCTTTGTGTGATTTAGGTGCTAGTGTTTCCATGATTCCAAAGACTTTGTGTGATTTGTTAGGTTTCCGTGATTTCGATGATTGCTCTCTAAAATTGCACCTTGCGGATTCCACTATTAAGAAACCTATGGGAAGAATTAATGATGTTCTTATTGTCGCAAATAGGAATTATGTGCCCGTAGATTTTATTGTTCTTGACATAGATTGCAATCCTTCATGTCCTATTATTCTTGGTAGACCTTTCCTTAGAACGACTGGTGCAATTATTGATATGAAGGAAGGAAATATTAGATTCCAATTTCCGTTAAGGAAAGGAATGGAACACTTTCCTAGAAAGAAAATTAAATTACCTTATGAATCTATTATGAGAGCCACTTATGGATTGCCTACCAAAGATGGCCATACCTAGATCTATCCTTGCTTTTTATGCCTAGCTAGGGGCGTTAAACGATAGCACTTGTTGGGAGGCAACCCAATTTTATTTTTATTCCTTGATTTTTGCTCCTGTTTAGTAATAAATAATTTACCTAGCCTCTGTTTTGGTTGTTTTTTTGTGTTTAATTAGTGTTTGTTCCAAGTAGAACCGTTGGGAAGACTTGGGGAAAGTCTTGATATCTTGCTGTAAAAAAAAGAAACTTTAGCGCTCATGAGAATTTCTGCCATTTATATTTGGAAAGTGCTATTTAGTTAATTCGTTTTGCAGATGATTAATATATAAATTCCTCACGTCAAGCAATTTATTTTAGAATTTTTGGGGTTCCAGATCTTGCGCTAGCTACAGATTACTACGGACTGTTCTGTTTTTGACAGATTCTGTTTTTAGTGTGTTGTTTGCTTATTTTGATGAATCTATGGCTAGTAAAATAGTTTATAAACCATAGAGAAGTTGAAATACAGTAGGTTTAACACCAATATAAATAAATAATGATTTCATTACAGTACCTTGAAGTGGTCTTTTGTTTTCTTTCGCTAACGGAGCTGACAAGATTTTCTACTTTAAGTTTTGTGTTGTGAAGTTTTCCAGTTTTGGGTAAAGATTTGATGGATTATGGAACAAGGAGTTTCAAGAGCCTAAGCTTGGGGATGTCCATGGCACCCCCAAGATAATCTAAGAACACCTAAAAGCCAAAGCTTGGGGATGCCCCGGAATGCATCCCCTTTTTCGTCTACTTCTATCGGTAACTTTACTTCGAGCTATATTTTTATTCACCACATGATATGTGTTTTGCTTGGAGCGTCTTGTATGATTTGAGTCTTTGCTTTTTAGTTTACCACAATCATCCTTGCTGTACACACCTTTTGAGAGAGCTATACATGCTTTGGAATTTGTTAGAATACTCTATGTGATTCGCTTATATCATTTGAGTTATATAATTTTGCTCTATTACTTCACTTATATTTTTTAGAGCACGGTGGTGGAATTGTTTTATAGAAACTATTGATATCTCATGCTTCACTTAGATTATTATGAGAGTCTTAAATAGCATGGTAATTTTCTTAAATAATCCTAATATGCTTGGTATTCAAGAATAGTAAAAACTTTCTTATGAGTGTGTTGAATGCTATGAGAAGTTTGATGCTTGATAATTGTTTTGAGATATGAAGATGGTGATATTAGAGTCATGCTAGTTGAGTAGTTGTGAATTTGAGAAATACTTGTGTTAAAGTTTGTGATTCCCGTAGCATGCACGTAGGTGAACCGTTATGTGATGAAGTCTGAGCATGATTTATTTTTTGATTGTCTTCCTTATGAGTGGCGGTCGGGGACGAGCGATGGTCTTTTCCTACCAATCTATCCCCCTAGGAGCATGTGCGTAATACTTTGCTTTGATAACTTGTAAATTTTTGCAAGAAGTATATGAGTTCTTTATGACTAAGGTTGAGTCCATGGATCATACGCACTCTCACCCTTCCACCATTGCTAGCCTCTCTAATACCGCGCACCTTTCGCCGGTATCATACACCCACCATATACCTTCCTCAAAACAGCCACCATACCTACCTATTATGGCATTTCCATAGCCATTCCGAGATATATTGCATGCAACTTTCCACCATTCTGTTTATTATGACACACTCCATCATTGTCATATTGCTTAGCATGATCATGTAGTGACATCGTATTTGTGGCAAAGCCACCATTCATAATTCTTTCATACATGTCACTCTTGATTCATTGGAAATCCCGGTACACCGCCGGAGGCATTCATATAGAGTCATATTTTGTTCTAAGTATCGAGTTGTAATTGTTGAGTTGTAAGAAAATAAAAGTGTGATGCTCATCATTATTAAAGCATTGTCCCAGTGAGGAAAGGATGACGGAGACTATGATTCCCCCACAAGTCGGGATGAGACTCCGGATGACAAATAAAAAAGAAAGAAAAGAGGCCATAAAAATGAGAGAAAAAGAGAGAAGGGACAATGTTACTATCCTTTACCACACTTGTGCTTCAAAGTAGCACCATGATATTCATGATAGAGAGTCTCCTATGTTATCACTTTCATATACTAGTGGGAATCTTTCATTATAGAACTTGGCTCGTATATTCCAATGATGGGCTTCCTCAAAATGCCCTAGGTCTTCGTGAGCAAGCAAGTTGGATGCACACCCACTTAGTTTCTTTTTGAGCTTTCATACACTTATAGCTCTAGTGCATCCGTTGCATGGCAATCCCTACTCACTCACATTGATATCTATTGATGGGCATCTCCATAGCCCATTGATACGCCTAGTTGACATGAGACTACCTTCTCCCTTTTTGTCTTCTCCACAACCACCATTCTATTCCACATATAGTGCTATATCCATGGCTCACGCTCATGTATTGCCTGAAGATTGAAAAAGTTTGAGAATGTCAAAGTATGAAACAATTGCTTGCTTGTCATCGGGGTTGTGCATGATTTAAATATTTTGTGTGGTGAAGATAGAGCATAGCCAGACTATATGATTTTGTAGGGATAACTTTCTTTTGCCATGTTATTTTGAGAAGATATGGTTGCTTTGTTAGTATGCTTGAAGTATTATTATTTTTATGTCAATATTAAACTTTTATCTTGAATCTTTCGGATCTAAATATTCATACCACAATTTAGAAGAATTACATTAAAATTATGCCAAGTAGCACTCCGCATCAAAAATTCTGTTTTTATCATTTACCTACTCGAGGACGAGCAGGAATTAAGCTTGGGGATGCTTGATACGTCTCCAACGTATCTATAGTTTTTGATTGCTTCATGCTATATTATCTGCTGTTTTGGACATTATTGGGCTTTATTATCTACTTCTATATTATTTTTGGGACTAACCTATTAACCGGAGGCCCATCCCAGAATTGCTATTTTTTTTGCCTATTTTAGGGTTTCAAGGAAAAGGAATATCAAACGGAGTCCAAACGGAATGAAACCTTCGGGAACGTGATTTTCTCACCGAACAAGATCCAGGAGACTTGGACCCTATGTCAAGAACCAAAGGAGGAGTCCATGAGGTAGGGGGGCGTGCCTACCCCCCAGGTGCGCCCTCCACCCTCGTGGGTCCCCTGTTGCTCCACCGACGTACTTCTTCCTCCTATATATACCTACGTACCCCCAAACGATCAGATACGGAGCCAAAACCCTAATTCCACCGCCGTAACTTTCTGTATCCATGAGATCCCATCTTGGGGCCTGTTCCGGAGCTCCGCCGGAGGGGGCATCCATCACGGAGGGCTTCTACATCAACACCATAGCCTCTCCGATGAAGTGTGAGTAGTTTACCTCAAACCTTCGGGTCCATAGTTATTAGCTAGATGGCTTCTTCTCTCTTTTTGGATCTCAATACAAAGTTCTCCCCCTCTCTTGTGGAGATATATTTGATGTAATCTTCTTTTTGTGGTGTGTTTGTTGAGACCGATGAATTGTGGGTTTATGATCAAGACTATCTATGAATAATATTTGAATCTTCTCTGAATTCTTTTATGTATGATTGGTTATCTTTGCAAGTCTCTTCGAATTATCAGTTTGGTTTGGCCTACTAGATTGATCTTTCTTGCAATGGGAGAAGTGCTTAGCTTTGGGTTCAATCTTGCGGTGTCCTTTCCCAGTGACAGTAGGGGCAGCAAGGCACGTATTGTATTGTTGCCATCGAGGATAACAAGATGTTTTTTTTATCATATTGCATGAATTTATCCCTCTACATCATGTCATCTTGCTTAAGGCGTTACTTTGTTTTCATGAACTTAATACTCTAGATGCATGCTGGATAGCGGTTGATGAGTGGAGTAATAGTAGCAGATGCAGGCTGGAGTCGGTCTACTTGTCTCGGACATGATGCCTATATACATGATCATACCTAGATATTCTCATAACTATGCTCAATTCTGTCAATTGCTCAACAGTAATTCGTTCACCCACCGTAAAATACTTATGCTCTTGAGAGAAGCCACTAGTGAACCTATGGCCCCCGGGTCTATCTTGATCATATTAATCTTCCAATACTTAGTTATTTCCTTTGTTTTTTTTACTTTGCTTTTATTTTACTTTGCATCTTTATCTTAAAAATACCAAAAATATTATCTTACCATATCTATCAGATCTCACTCTCGTAAGTGACCGTGAAGGGATTGGCAACCCCTTATCACATTGGTTGCGAGGAGTTATTTGTTTTGTGCAGGTACTAGGGACTTCACGAGTGACCTCCTACTGGATTGATACCTTGGTTCTAAAAAACGGAGGGAAATACTTACGCTACTTTGCTGCATCATCCTTTCCTCTTCAAGGAAATCCAACGCAGTGCTCAAGAGGTAGCACCTAACGATCAGATTCGGTGAATCTTTTTGATCCATGGCCCAGAGGAGCAGCTCTATGTACTCCCGCGTGACTCCCTCTGGGAGTTTCGCCGCCTTTTTGCTCTGTTGCAGATATTTGGCCATGGATGTCGCCGTCGCCGCTAGTTGGTCCTTGTTGTCAAACCAAGACTGTATCTCCAACATCCTAGCTAGCTTCACAGGGTCGCTGTCTGCGATCCTCATGTATCGGTTGTATTCCTCCATCGATCTACTTCTCCACAACACCTTCACTCGCCGGCGGTGGTTTTTGAATGGAAGAGGAGAGGAGCAGCGCTGGTTTTGGATTAGAACGGGAGAGGAGCGACGCTGGTTTTGGATTGGAACATGAGAGGAGGGCGGTCGTTTTGAAATGGAAGAGGAGAGGAGCGGCGTTGGATTTAGATTGGAACAGGAGAGGAGAAACGGTGGTTTAAGAGGAGAAGAGCGGAAGAGTGGCGCTGGTCTTGGAAGTATTTTTTTTGTTTTGCGTATTTTGGGTCAAAGTTTGACCACGTACTGTATTTGACAAGCAAAATGTGAATGCATGTCACCAAAAATTGTATTGTTTGGTTTGTATCTGAATGTACTTTCAAATTATATTATTTTTGCAACGTATAACATATATTTTATTTGCGAAAATCATGGTCAATTATGACCCAGAATAAAAGGGAGACTAGTTAATGTGGGGTCACTTTCTTAATTGAAGGGTAATTTGATTTTGATTTTGATCCAGTCACAGCGCGCCGGCCCTCTCGTCCAATCCTAAATCGCTACCGCATGCTCCTCTCCCTCTTCTCCATTGCAAAACCACCTCCTCCCCTCTCCATCATCTCCACTCAAAAACCACCGTCTCGCCTCTCCTTCTTCTCCATTGCAAAACCACCTCCTCTCCTCTCCATCATCTCCATTCCAAAACCACTGTGTCGCCTCTCCCTCTTCTCCATTGCAAAACCACCTCCTCTCCTTTCCATCATTTCCATTCCAAAACCACCGTCTCGCCTCTCCCTCTTCTCTATTGCAAGACCACCGTCTCTCCTCCCATCTTCCAAAGCTAGCACCAGACCACTCAGAAGGACATTTATGGAGAGGATGCACCAGCGAATCAGGCAGATCGCCAGCGGCGAACAGGCAAAGTTAGCCAGGTTGAAGGAGATCCGTACTTGGTTTGAAAATGAGTGGGAGATTTCGAGGACGGTGAGGGCTATGTGGCAATGTATGCGAAAGAGCGAGACAACGGCGATGAGGGCGGCGATGTACATGTACTCCTCAGCGGCAGTCACGCCGCAGTCCTTCGAGTATCTCCTCTGGCCGATGGAGCAGACAGATTCGCCCAAGGCGAAAGTCAGGCGGAGGTGGTGGGCGTACAGGTCGAGGGTCGAGCACCCAGAGTATAACAAATTGATCTAGTACTGTTGGGTGGTAGGTGCGACATATGCCAACGGGTGGCTTATCATTGTGGGAGCCAGTAAGACATCGCCGGTGCCTGGAAACGGGATGAGGCGAAGACATGCACGCCGACGGATCTTACCCAGCTTCGGGGCTCTCCGTGGAGATAACACCCCTACTGCTGCTCTGCGGGGTCTCGCATGATCACTAGATGGACAAGTAGCTACACAATGCTCCTTGAGCTGTTCTGGTGGAAGGAGGAAGAAGGGCACGGCTAGCTTGCTTCTTCTCCTCGTATGGTGTCTAAAACTAGCTAGGGGTCGAACCCTTTGCATGGGTGCCCCGGGGGGTTTATATAGGCCTACCCCCCGGGGGTACAATGGTAATCCGACTGGGCGCAGGGCCCAACCGTCTGTGACTGCGCTCGCCGCCTTCCGCGCCGGCCGTTGGGGCCCGCCGACTGGTGGGTCCCGCCGGCCGCCGGCTCCTTGGTCGACAGGCAGGCCCCACTGTCCAGGGCCCGGTCGGGGGCCGGTTACTGTTGCTCTATTTTGATGACATGGGCTTTGTCGTGGTAGGCGTGGCTACAGTACCGCCGCCTGGCGGGCGATTACTGTAGCCTCACCTCGTCTTGTCTCCTCAATGGGGCGTCTCCTTCGAGGAAGATGGCAAGCCGGCTGCGGGGAGCCGGCTTTCTCTTGGGCCGACTGGGGGAGGTGTGGCCGCCTTCGGGTGTCTCTCTGCCCGAAGGGACCCACCGCCCGTGGGCCACGCTGGTAGTCCGTCGTGGATGGCGTCAGGGTCGACATGGCAACAGTGTTGCGCCGGACGGGTCATGGTCACCCGTACGGCGTACTGTGTCGGTCGTGCTCCAGGATTTGGGGGTGGCAGGCTTTACTGTAGCCATGCCCCGTCTCATCGTCGTTAGATAGATGCAAACTTTGAGGGTACGGTCTTGACCTCTTTATGGGAGCCGGCTTCTTGGAGTCGGCCTTCTTGCGGCCGGCTTCGTGAAGTCGGCCCTCCCATGGATTTCTTCATGAGGGCTAAAGTCGGGCCTCCTCCCGAAAGCCGGCCTAGGTGAGAGCCGGCAAGGGGAAGGCGGCCCCGTGTCTTGGATTCTCGAGAGCCGGACGGGCTCGTGATTTTTTCAGAAGGGCCAAGGGAAGCCGGCTGGGCTACCCATGGCTATTTACTCCGACAGTAGTCCCCGAAGCTGATCGAGCTTCGAGGCGGACAGAGGGACGAGAAGCTTGGTCAGCTTCTTACCCTGAGGAGCCGGCTTTGCTGGTGTAGGCCGATTTCAGAGAGCTCCTGTGTCTCGTAGACGGGATGGTGGTTGACCCGCACGCTGACCGCGGGCCCTCCTGTGGGCCACGTGGCGGCGGAAACCTGCCAACGCATGCGCGCGACGGGACGCCGCCGCAGGCCCGGGCCCGCCACTCCTTGGCCTCGGCCCGAGTGCTGATCTTCTGCGGCCCAGGAGGACCGCTCGCCTTCCTGTGGCGACTTTATCTTGCCATTAGTGCGTAATAAACGCGGGACGTGGGGGGAGTGGGCACGATCGATCCCCACGTTCCCCCACGCCGCGCCTCCTCGGCTCCGCCACGCGAGCCTACAAGTAGGGGGAGGAGGGGGAGAGGCAGAGGTTCGCTCGCCCTCCCCCACTCCGTCCCTCCTCGTCTTGCTTCTCCTTCCTCTCGTTGCCGTCGCAGCTTCCCATCACAGCGCCCTCGCATCGCCCTGCTCCCATGGCGCTGTCAAGCTCGTGGGATGGCTCCAACGTCAACGAGGACCATGTGGAGTTCCTCCGCCAGACTCGGCGCCTGCCCGGCGCCAACCTCGTGCGGGTCCGCCTGGCGCCGGAGACGGAGATCTCGCCGGCGCCGGAGGAGGGCGAGCGGGTCGTCTTCCGCTCGCACTTCCTGCGCGGCTTCGGCCTTCCGGCGAGCAGATTCTTGCGTTCCTTCCTCGAGTTCTACAACCTCCAGCCGCATCACCTCACGCCCAACGCGGTGATGCTGCTGTCGGCCTTCATCTCACTCCGCGAAGGCTTCTTGGGGGTGCTCCCCACGCTGGAGCTCTGGGGAGAATTCTTCCAGAGCAAACTCGGCACCGTCGTCGCAGGCGTGCCTGCCCCCTGCGGGGCCTACATCGCCATGAGGAGGTCAGTCGAGAACAATCCATTCCCGCCTATCCCCCTAATCCAGTCGGTGAAGGTCTGGCAGAAGTCGTACTTCTACGTGAAGAACGCCGCCCCGCAAGGAGACCACGTCAACCTGCCGACTTACATAGCCGGCCCGCCGGCTGGGAGGCAGCCGTCATGGAGCTTCCAGTCCAGGTCCCTGTCCCAGGCCGGGAACGCCGCCGTCTCCCGGCTTTGGGTGATGATCTAGTCGGAAGGCCTGCGCAGGGCCGACTTGGTGGCCGCCTTCGTGGAGCGCCGGATTCTTCCTCTCCAAAGGCGGCCCCATATGATGTGTCAGATGAGCGGCCGCTTCGACCCAAGCCGGCTGAGCACATGGGAAATGCCTCATGCGGAGGTGGCGCTCATGGTTAATTACATCGCCAATTGCAAGCTCGCCGGGGACTGGCAATACGGCAAGGCGCCATATTCTCGCGCCAATCCTCTGCCCGTGGTAAGCTTTCCTCTCTATCTTCTTTTTGTTGTCAGCCGGCTTCATGACGGCCGGCTTCTGATTAGTCGGTTCTTTTTAGCAGAACCCCCTTCTTCCGCCGCCAGCCGGGGCGGCAGGGATTGAACGCCAGTATGCCCCTGACCGCACGGTGGATGACGTTGATGACCCGGACTTGGGGGCGGCCGCCATGGAAAACGCCGTCGTGGGGGACAACGCCGAGCCCGGAGGCACAGGGCTCTCCGCCAGCTTCGAGGACTGGCCGGATGATGCTGAAGCCGAAGAAGTCCCGCGTCGCCAGCCGGCGGCTGGCCGTCAAAGCGCGGGCTCGTCCACCGCGCCGGCTGCCGGTGGCGGCGCATAGAAACGCCGGGCCGCGTCAACCCTCTTCGGCAGTCGGCCGAAGAAGTCCAAAGCCTCCGCCGCAGCAACAAAACGAGACGAGGCGGCCGCGAAGGCGGCCCGCTTCCGGAAAGCGGTGAAGCAGCCTCAGGCGGTCTCAGCGTAAGTCATCGGTTGCTTGTATGCATGCTTTTTATTATTTTCTTCTGTTCGAACATTCTTCCCGACCTTTCTCCGCTTGCTGAACAGGGCACCACTTTCCCTTGAGCGGGGCCCAGGCAGTTCCGTGGTCGGGCCGATTGGAGGGTCTTTAGGCCCCCGCCGCGTGGATCCCCGCGCCGACTTCATGGAAGCCATAGAGCGGAACGCTCATGAGGTGCGGGAAGAGAGGGAGGCGGCGGAGCGGGGGGCCGCTCAGGCAGCGAAGGAGCGGGCCGACGCGGTAGCCAAGGCCCAGGCGGAGCGGGCGACCGCAGAGACGGAGGCGGAGGGCTCGCGCAACCAGCCTCCGCTGCTCGCCATCCCCCTCCGAACCGTGGCCCCGGACACCCCATTGCCCCTGGCGGAGGAGATCGTCCAAGACCCGCCGCCGGTGCAAAGGGAGGAGCTCTTCGTGGTCTTCGCAGGGAGACGCCGTCGGCAGCGCCAACCGGAGCGGGCCAAGGCGGCCAGTCGTCGGCGGCACCAGAGGAGCCAGCCGGGGGCGTACCGGAGGTCGGAGCCGGCCTCGAGGTACAATCGGTGACGCGTCAGCGCGCAGGGGGAAGCGCCGCTCCGCCGAAGTCGCGCCGAGCTGCGGGCGCCGGCCAGTCGGCGGAGGCTTTGGAGGCGGCCAGCTCCGCCACGTCCGAGTGGACTCCCAGCGGGGGGACTGGCGAGCTGAATGTGGCGGCCCAAGAGGTCCGGAGCCGGCTTCAAGCTCAGGCCGCCCTGCTGCAGCAGTATACCCAGGAGTTCCTGTCGACGCGGGCCGCCATCCGGGTAAGTCTTTCGTTCTTGACCGTTCTGGTCTCTTGATTTCTTCCGTGGGGGCGCGTCAGCGCACCCACTGGGTGTAGTCCCCGAGATTCGGGCCGACTGCTGAGCAGTCGGGTCGGATCTTCCTTGACGACCTTTCTCTTATTGGTTTTTTTCTCTTTGTCTTTCGTTCTTGCAGGGGCCAACGCCGACTTGAGGAGGGAGCTCGGCGAGGCGCAGGCCGCCCTTCGCACCAGGGACGCTGAGTACGCCGCCTTGGTCCAGGAGCGCGATCGCCTGGCCAAGAAGCTGGCCGACTAGGAGGAGAGCCACAAGGCGGCCCTGCAGAAAGCGCAGGACAACGAGGCCGCCCTGAAGGCAGAGTTTGAGACCGAGGCGGCGAGCTGGGCTGAGACTCGTCAGGCGCTGGATGAAGGCTTCGGCCGCGTCGAGGACTTGATCGATGGTAAGCCGCCTTCCTCGCCCTTCTCCTGCCCCCTGGCCGCCTGGGGTTTTGGCCTGACTTGTGCTGCTGCCTGTTTTCTTGTGCAGACTACTTTCCTGGCTACTCCGCCCTCGCCGTCCAAACCATCGAGGCTCATCGCGAGGCGCGCCGTCAGGCGGGAGTCGACATTGCACCGGACGCAAATCGGACGCTGGAGGAGCAGCTCTTGGCCGTCCAAGCACGGCTGCAGCCGGCCCACCGGATGCTTCGCCGTCTCCAACGTGCCGGGGCGCAGGTGCTGGCCGCCCTCTGGCCCGGCGAGACGATCCCCCGCACCCCAAGCCGGACCGCCGACTGGCTGGAGGTCACAGTCGGCCGTTTTGAAGCTTGGAAGGCGTCGGCAGCCCATCTTGGAGCCAGGCGGGCGTTGGAGTTCGTTCGCGCTTGGTACCCAGGGCTGAGCCTAGACCAGCTGCGCACTTGGCGGCTGGAGGCCGACGCGGAGCTGGAGGAAGTGCGGCCGGCTATCGCCCAGCGTGCCTCGACGATCGCCGAGTGCACCGACATCAGCGTCTTCACGCCTGAAATCAACGATGATGGCGTTGCCCAGCCGGAGGAGTGGTTCGGGCTGAACCCGGCGGTGGGCGAGGACTCGGCCGAGGAGATCGCCTCCAGCGACGAGGGCGAAGATGACGAGGAAGAGGACGGTGAAGACGTCCAGCCGGCTAGTGGAACAACTGGCCGGCCTCAAGCTGACCGTGCCTCCAGCAACGAGGCACGTGGAAGCGCGCCCTCTGCAGGAGGCGGTGATCAAGCCGAGGTTCGCCAGCCGGCCGCTCCTTCAGCCGGTACAACCGTCTCCACCGACCAGCCCAGCTCGTCAGCCGCTCCGCCAGCTTGACCTACCGTCCTTATTTTTCCTGCTCGTTGTCTTTTGAACAATTTTTAAGCTTTCGCAGTTCCACCCACTGGGGGTGTATCAAACTATGTTGGATGCTGGCCTCTTGGAGGTCATTTATGTAAATATTATTATGTGCATGTTTGGTTTCCATTCGCGTACACTTTTTATCCTTAGGCTTTTTTCCTTTGCCGCCTTCCCTTTTTGGGGAGGCAAGTACTCGAGCTTTCTTGGATTGAAGTGAAGTGAATGGAAACCGGCCGGCCGGCTACTCTGGTAGTCGGTCGGCGGTAGGCGGCAAACCGGCTTTTGTTATATTAGTCCGTTGGTCCCTAGCCATTTTTCGTGTGCGCATCCTTTCCTGCTTTTGACTCTTGCCAGCCGAACAGCCGGTTCTTCGAACTGCGACTTTGGCAAGAGCTAAGCCTGGGTGTCGGCAGACTACTTGTCTGACCGAGGGTAGGACTTCTAACATAACTCCAGTCGGCCAGTCCCCGGGCCGACTAGTCGAATCCGGTGCCGGACGGAACGAGTAAACGAAAAGATAAGGTCATACGCATGATACTTTTCATTTATAGATAAAAGATGGCAGTCCCCGAGCCCTCCTCGGGGGGCCTATTGTCTCGTACTTAGTACAAAAGTTAGCGTGATACATACTGCATTTCAACTGTAAAATCTTTGAAGGAGGTTGGCATTCCATGGTCGTTCCGACTCCTTGCCGGAGTCGTCTCTCTTGCGTGCCTTGGGCTTCTGCGCGTCGATTAGGTAGTAGGAGTCGTTGCCTAGAGCTCTGCTGATGACGAAGGGGCCCTCCCAAGGGGCCGAGAGCTTGTGCTGGCCGGCTGTTCGCTGGATCATTCGGAGCACAAGGTCGCCCTCTTGGAAAGATCTTGGCCTGACCTTCCGACTGTGGTAGCGGTGCAAACCCTGCTGGTAGATGGCAGACCGGCTGAGGGCTAACAGCCGGTCTTCTTCTAGTAGGTCGACGCCGTCTTCTCGCGCTTCCTTGGCCTCCGCCTCCGTGTACATGGTTACCCGGGGCGAGTCGAACTCGATGTCGGTTGGGATGATCGCCTCGGCGCCGTACACGAGGAAGAAAGGAGTGAAGCCGGTTGACTTGTTTGGGGTAGTGCGTAGACTCCAGAGGATAGTCGGCAGCTCGTCGAGCCAACAGCCGGCTGAACGCTCCAGTGGTACGACCAGGCGGGGTTTGATGCTGGAGAGGATGAGGCCGTTGGCTCGCTCGACCTGGCCGTTTGACTGTAGGTGGGCGACGGACGCTAGGTCCAGCCGGATACCTTGCGCTGCGCAGAATCGTGCCAAGGCTCCTTTGGCGAAATTCGTGCCGTTGTTGGTGATGATGATGTGTGGCATGCCGTACCGAGTTGTTATGTCTGCGATGAATGTCACCGCAGTCAGCCCATTCAGCTTCTTGATCGGCTTTGCCTCAATCCACTTGGTGAATTTGTCCACGGCGACGAGCAAATGCGTCATGCCGCCGCGCGCCGTCTTGAATGGGCCCACCATGTCCAGTCCCCAAACGGCGAAGGGCTAGGTGAGGGGAATGGTCTTGAGTGCCGAAGCCGGCATGTGTTGCTTGGAGCTGAAAAGTTGGCAGCCTTTGCAATATTTAACTAATTCTTTGGCGTCATCCAAAGCAGTCGGCCAGAAAAACCCATGGCGGAAAGCTTTGGTGACGAGTGATCTTGAAGCCGCATGGTGGCCGCATTCTCCTTGGCGAATGTCTCTGAGGATTGCAATGCCCTTCTCTTGCTCGACGCACCGCTGGAGGACTCCAGTGACACTGCGCTTGACGAGTTCTCTGTTGACGATTGTGTATGCTCCGGCTCGACGTTGGACTTGTCTCGCCTCTGTTTCGTCAGCCGGCAGATCTTGGTTTACTAAGAAGTTGAGGATGGACTGAGCCCATGAGGGAGCTGCAACTTCTCATACTGCCAATGTGGCTACTGCCACCAGGGTGGGTGGGCTGGGTGATGAAGTGCTGGAGTCGGCCGCCGGCTGTTGTGTTGGTGCAGTCCCTGGGCCGGCTACCGCAGTCCCCGAGCCGGGTGCGGCAGTCCCTAAGCCGGTTGCGGCAGTCCCCGAGCCAGTTGCCGAAGTCCCCGGGCCGACTACTGAAGTCCCGGGGTCGCCTGCTTGGTTCTTCGAGCCGGACCCGGTCGCGTCGGGGTCAGGCGGTACGAAGATGGAGTCGGACTCTGGAGACGGCTTGATGGACGGCTTGAGGAGGCGTTGTAGAGCGACGCCGGTTGGTATTGCTTGCCGAGTGGAGCCTATTCGAGCCAGGGCATCGGCTGGCTCGTTGTCGGCTCACGGTACGTGGAGGAACTCGCATCCTTCAAAGTATCCGCTGAGTTGCTGAACCAAGAAGCGGTAGCTTGCCATATTTGCGTCCTTGGCGTCCCAGTCGCCGGATGATTGCTGAACCACCAAGTCCGAGTCGCCATAACATAGGATCCGGCGGATGCCGAGTTCCTTGGCAAGCCGGACCCGTGTATGAGTGCCTCGTACTCGGCTATGTTGTTGGAGGCGGCAAAGTGGATCTACAGCGTGTATTTGAGCTTGTCGCCTTTGGGAGAGGTAAGGACGACGCCGGCTCCCAAGCCGGTGCGCATCTTGGACCCATCAAAGTGCATGCGCCAATGGGTGGAGTCGGGAGCCGGCGGCAGGTACTGGGTCTCGGCCCAGTTGACGAGGAAGTCGGCCAGTGCTTGGGACTTGATGGCGGTGCGGGGCTGGTAGAAGATCGTGTAAGGGGCCAGCTCGATGGCCCATTTCGCCACCCGACCGGATGCATCCCGGCTGCCTATGATCTCGGCCAGCGGGGCAGTGCATACGACCGTGACAGGATGCTCTTGAAAGTAGGGCTTCAGCTTCTTGGCGGTGAGGTACACGCCGTAGCACATCTTCTGGTAGTGCGGGTAGTTCTGCTTTGAGGCGGACAGCACCTCGCTCAAATAATACACCGGCCTCTGGACCGGCTGTGCTCGGCCTTCTTCTGGGCGTTGTACTACGATGACGGTGCTGACCACCCGGCTGGTTGCGGCAATGTAAAGGAGCATGGGCTCTTTCTCAGTCGGCGCCGCTAGGACAGGCGGCGTGGCCAACATCTTCTTCAGCTCGTGAAAAGCTTGGTCGGCCTGGTCGTTCCACTCGAAGTGAGTGCTCTTCTTCATGAGGCGGTAGAGGGGGAGAGCTTTCTCTCCAAGCCGGCTGATGAAGCGGTTCAAGGAGGCCAAGCATCCGGTGAACTTCTGGATTTCTCGCAGCTTGGTGGGGATCGCCATTCTCTCGATGGCCTTGATCTTCACTGGGTTGCATTCGATGCCGCGTTTGGAGACCAGGAAGCCTAGGAGCTGGCCGGCTGGCACTCTGAACACGCATTTCTCGGGGTTGAGCTTGATTTGGAAACGGCGCAGGTTCTCAAATGTTTCTTTGAGGTCTTCCAGCAAGGTGCCGCGCTTCTCCGTCTTCACCACAATGTCGTCCACATAGACGTGAGCGTTTCTGCCGAGTTGCTTGAGGAGGCACTTCTGCATGCAACGCTGAAAAGTGGCACCGGCATTTCTCAAGCCGAATGTCATAGTCAGGTAGCAGAAGGCTCCAAATGGCGTGATGAAGGCAGTCTTCAAGCGGTCGGCCGGATCTAGCTTTATCTGGTGATATCCTGAGTAAGCATCCAAGAAACTCAACAGCTCGCATCCGGCCGTGGAGTCTATCACTTGGTCAATCCTTGGCAGGGCGAAGGGATCTTTAGGTCAGGCCTTGTTGAGGCTTGTGTAGTCTATACACATGCGCCACTTGTTGTTCTTCTTTAGCACGAGGACCGGGTTGGCAAGCCACTCTGGAAAGAAAACTTCCATAATGAAGCCGGCTGCCAGAAGTCGGGCTATCTCCTCCCCTACAATCCTTCTCTTCTCCTTTGATAGTCGGCGGAGGGGCTGCTTGACTGGTTTCGCATCCTCTCGGACGTGTAGTTTGTGCTCGGCGAATTCCTTCGGAACACCCGGCATGTCCTTGGGGGACCATGCAAAGATGTCCCGATTCTCACGGAGGAAATCGGCGAGCTCGCCTTCCTATTTGCTGTTCAGGCTTGCCCCGATGACGGCAAACCTCTCGGGGTGCTCGGGGTCAAGGGGTATCTTCTTGGTTTCCTTGGCCGGCTGGAAAGATCCTTGGGCATCATACTCCTTGGAGTCGGGGGACTGGTTCGGCTGCTTGCTGGCCATGGCCACGACGCGGTCCAACATCTTCTTCTCTTCGGCGATCACAAGGGACTCGGCCAGCCGGCTGCTGGCTGTAGCGCACTCGGAAGACTTCTTGTAATCGCCGGCTATGGTGATAACGCCCTTGGAACTCGGTATCTTCATCTTGAGGTATGCATAGTGGGGAACTGCCATGAACCTGGCCAAGGCAGGTCGGCCTAGCAACGCATGGTAGGGGCTCTCCAGGTCCACCACTTCAAACCAGATCGCTTCCCGGTGGAAATGATCCTTGTCCCCAAAGAGTACATTAATCTTGATCTTGCCAATGGGGGCGCAGGACCAGCCGGTAACGATGCCATGAAACACTGTTCGAGTTGGCACGAGCTGCTTCGTCTTGACATTTAGCTTCTCCAGGGTATCACGGTACATGATGTTGATGCTGCTCCCGCCGTCTATCAGCACGCGGGAGAAGCGGGCGGCGCATCTGTCCATCGCGAGGGTGGCTTCCAGGACCAACGCATAAGAGCCGGGAGACGACATCACCTCTGGGTGGTCGGCCCGGCTCCAGCTAATGGGTTTCTCTGACCAATGCATGTGTCCGGCGGGGTTGGCAGCGACCACGCTGACTTCCTGGTGCTCTCGGCGTTTGCCGCGCCGGTCTTCGAGCTGGCTTGTAAAGACGATGTAGGTTGCTTGCTCGTCAGGGAACTCGTCGTGCACGGCTCCGACTGCGGGCCGAGCGGCCGGGGGTGGCGGAGCCGGAGGCGGCGGGCCGGCAGGCGGAGGCGGCACGAGCCCTTCGCCTTTGGAGATTCGGGTGAGCCAATGGCACTTCCGGGTTGTGTGGTTGGACGGCTTCGCGCCGCTATGGAACTTGCACGGGGCGTCAAGAGTTTGCTCGTAGGAGAAAGCCGGCTGCCAAGCCGGCCGGCCGCCCTTCAGGCGGCGTGTCTTCGACCGTGGCCACCTGCCGACTGGCGGGAGGCGGTGCAGGGCTCTTGCGCTTGTGATCGTTCGGGTGTGGGCGTCGGCCGGAATCCCCTGTCGGCGTCTTGGGCGCCGGGTTGAGCACTTTCCCGGACGCATCTACCCGGAGCTCGGTCTTCATCGAAGAGTCGGCGGTGGCGTATTTGTCGGCTATGTCCAGAAGCTCGTCGAGGGTAGTCGGCTCGTCGCAGAGGAGCTTGTGCTTGAGGAGGGTACCTTCTCGGCACCCGGCAGTGAAGTATTCGATGGCTTGCACCTCGTGCACCCCTTCGCAAGAATTGCGGAGCTCGGTCCAACGCGTGAGGTAGTCACGAGTGGACTCGGCTGGGCCCTGTACGCATAGGGAGAGCTGCCTGGGCTTGGGAGCCCGCTTGTAGGTGCTGGTGAAGTTGCGAACGAAAGCTTCGGTGAAATCTAGCCAGCTGTTGATGCTGAGGGGCTTGAGGCTGTTGAGCCAGGTCCGCGCCGTGCCTTGCAGCATAAGGGGCACGTACTTCACGGCAACGCGCCAGTTGCCGTTGGCTATGCTGACCGCCGTAGAGTAGTCGATCAGCCAATCTTCCGGCTTCACGGAGCCGTTGTACTTGGGTGTGTCTCTTGGGAGCGAGAACCCTTTGGGGAAAGGCTCCTCACGGATGCGGGGGCCGAAGCAAGGCGGGCCGACATCGTCTTCCTCTTCTAGCGCCAGGGATCGTGCTAGGCGGTCGATCCGATGGCGGGCGTCGTTCTCGCCGACTCCTTCGCGGCGACCTAGTCGGCCGCTGAGAGTCGGGTGCGCCACTGGCGGCGGGGTGGGATATCTCTCTCCACGGGGTCGAGGCGGAGTCGGGTTGCCCCGCCATTCCATGGCTCAGGGATGGCCATCCGCGTCTCGCTCGATGGAGATTCGGGTCCGGCTTCGGCTGGCCGCTGGCTCTCTCTCACGCCGCGCGCGGGTGTTGCTCGTAGTCGGCGTCCGGGACGTCGCACCGTGATCTCGGCGCGGGGGAGGGCTTCCCGCGCGGGCGTCGGCCTCGTGCCACTACGCGGCCGTGTCAATCAGCTGCTGGATGCGCCGGGTCATGTGGGGGAGTTCTTCGGCCTCCAAGCCATCCAACTCGTCCACGGCCGCCTGGGCGGCGCGCAGGTTCTCAAGCGGAGTGGCATAGACCGGGCGGTCGACTCCCAGCGTGTCGGCGATGACGGCGCCGCGTTGCTTGACGACACCGGCCCGGCTGGGCCCAGCCGGGGCCGGCGTGCCGAAGGCGGCGCGGTCAGCTTCGCGCTGGTAGGCCTCAGTGAGGCGTCTCACGGAAGCCAGCCTCCGGCCCTCCGCGAGGAGGGCGAGGCGGCGTGCCTCCAGTGCTTCGTCGTCGGCATCGGCCGGGAGGGGGACGGACAAGTCGTGGGCCGCCGCGTGCGGGGCGTCGTGGGCGCTCTCGTCGGCCGGGCCGCCGTGGCCGATGACCATCACCTCGGTGGTGACAGTATCGCGACCGTCGGTCTGAGGAAGCGGGTCGTTGTAGATCACGACGTTGGTGGGGAAGGTGTCGAAGGAGGCCGTGTCGGAGTCGACAGGCATCGGGTCGGTGGAGCCAACCGACTCCAGATCCGCAGCGGGCTCGCTGGAGACATGGAGCTGGCCGAGGAGGCTGGCGAGGTGGTCGGTGCCCGTGTCGGAGGCGAGCTCGTCGGAGATGCGGGTTTCGTCGAGGAGATCGGCGAGGCTGCTCGCCGCGCAGATGCTGGTGACGCCTTGCATCGCGTCGTGGCAAGCGCCATCGGGCGTGCCGGGCTGGCAACGCTTGTAGGGGAGGAAGAGGGTTCCCGTCCAGAACAGGTCTCCGGACGACGGTGCACCTGGCCCCACGATGGGCGCCAAATGTCGGGTGGTAGGTGCGACATATGCCAACGGGTGGCTTATCATTGTGGGAGCCAGTAAGACATCGCCGGTGCCTGGAAACGGGATGAGGCGAAGACATGCATGCCGGCGGATCTTACCCAGCTTCGGGGCTCTCCGTGGAGATAACACCCCTACTGCTGCTCTGCGGGGTCTCCGCATGATCACTAGATGGACAAGTAGCTACACAATGCTCCTTGAGCTGTTCTGGTGGAAGGAGGAAGAAGGGCACGGCTAGCTTGCTTCTTCTCCTCGTATGGTGTCTAAAACTAGCTAGGGGTCGAACCCTTTGCATGGGTGCCCCGGGGGGTTTATATAGGCCTACCCCCCCGGGGGTACAATGGTAATCCGACTGGGCGCAGGGCCCAGCCGTCTGTGACTGCGCTCGCCGCCTTCCGCGCCGGCCGTTGGGGCCCGCCGACTGGTGGGTCCCGCCGGCTGCCAGCTCCTTGGTCGACAGGCAGGCCCCACTGTCCAGGGCCCGGTCGAGGGCCGGTTACTGTTGCTCTATTTTGATGACATGGGCTTTGTCGTGGTAGGCGTGGCTACAGTACCGCCGCCTAGCGGGCGATTACTGTAGCCTCACCTCGTCTTGTCTCCTCAATGGGGCGTCTCCTTCGAGGAAGATGGCAAGCTGGCTGCGGGGAGCCGGCTTTCTCTTGGGCCGACTGGGGGAGGTGTGGCCGCCTTCGGGTGTCTCTCTGCCCGAAGGGACCCACCGCCCGTGGGCCGCGCTGGTAGTCCGTCGTGGATGGCGTCAGGGTCGACATGGCAACAGTGTTGCGCCGGGCGGGTCATGGTCACCCGTACGGTGTACTGTGCCGGTCGTGCTCCGGGATTTGGGGGTGGCAGGCTTTACTGTAGCCATGCCCCGTCTCATCGTCGTTAGATAGATGCAAACTTTGATGGTACGGTCTTGACCTCTTTATGGGAGCCGGCTTCTTGGAGTCGGCCTTCTTGCGGCCGGCTTCGTGAAGTCGGCCCTCCCATGGCTTTCTTCATGAGGGCTAAAGTCGGGCCTCCTCCCAAAAGCCGGCCTAGGTGAGAGCCGGCAAGGGGAAGGCGGCCCCGTGTCTTGGATTCTCGAGAGCCGGACGGGCTCGTGATTTTTTCAGAAGGGCCAGGGGAAGCCGGCTGGGCTACCCATGGCTATTTACTCCGACAAGTACGGTGTGCCGTTCGTGAGGGTGCAGAGCCAGCCGGAGTCACAGGAGTATTCGTTCTCCCACCGCAAGAGGAGGCCGGATGGCACGACGTCGCTTCCCCGCCGTTCTCCATGGTTCCCTCGACGCTCGCCTCGTTTCAACGGCGGCGGTAGGGTTTAAGGTAAGCTTCGCACTAACCTAATCTTCCACATGCTCATACTTACAATTAGTGTGACAGCTAATGAAAATCATGCTTACAATCAGTCTCCGAGTACTACGCCAATCACCCTTAAATAGCTCTGGACCTTTGGGTCAAAGTTGTGACACTGTGTACAAATAAAGAAAAATAGGTTGGTGCTTCTTTCAGAAAAGAGTACTCCCTAGAAAACTGCTAATATAAGCTACTAGTATTTGGTTAGAGGATTT
This sequence comes from Triticum urartu, assembly GCF_003073215.2. Lineage (NCBI taxonomy): Eukaryota > Viridiplantae > Streptophyta > Magnoliopsida > Poales > Poaceae > Triticum > Triticum urartu. Next base: position 95,525,423 of record NC_053028.1, on the reverse strand, counting down.
GCTGCCGAGAAAGATCCGTCCACAGAGAGCGCCACACATCCCACTAGTGGTGGTGGACGCCAATGCGTGCATGGAGCATGGTTGGTGTCGGTAATTTTTACTTGGCACACCTCGCACTCTGCATATATGACGGTTCCATCCGTACATTTGTGCAGTTCCACCAAAGTGCAGCTGAATAACCTTGTTTGCACAGATAATGAAAAAGCGTGATTACATTATAGTGGCATTAGTTGATGAAACACACAAAATAAATAGAAGAAAATATTGCGATAGTATCATAGTATGCCATGCTGCGAGGGCAAGATGGGCCCTGCGACGCCTCATATGGTACGCCACACCTCATACTGGAAATCGTCCCAAGTCTCCCCGATACACCTTCTGCCAGTGATGAACATCAGTGTACATCGGTAGTACAAGGAGGGGCCTTGAGACATTCAAATCTCTATTTTTGTGCACATAACCTAAAATTAAGCACCCCAGTTTGCAGAAACGCTTAAACACTAACAATGGGACTAGTTGATAAAACATACATTAACAAAGAGAAGCACTTTCTTTATCTACATTGGAAATGAAATGATAGAGAGGACAGTCGCTCTATTTTAACTGTATTATTACTTCATTTTATCAGTGACACTAGGGTCGAGCAGGTGGCAAACGAGGTGTACCGTGAGTCGCAAGGATGAAGGCCGGGGGTGCTTAGACTGGGATGCTGAAGCTGGCTCTTTCAGTCCCTATCTTCCCCCTGATGTTTCTGTGGTAGCATTTGGGTTGTAATCCAAACTTAGTCGAGCTGGTGCTGCGTCCCCCTACCTGCCTAGCTTATGTGGCGAACTTGTCTCCTGCTAGTACTCAGTCCGTTCTAGTAGTAGTTGCATAACTGCCCGTTTACACTGAGATGTTGTCGGATAATGATTCTCTATGGTTGGGTTTCTTTAATGAAATCGGAGGGAACCCCCTCTTTCGATATAAAAAAAACAGTGGCATTAGCGGTGACAAAACATTGCCTCAAATTAATAGTGCCACTAGATTAAGGTGCAAAATAATAACATTACTGCTTTATCATGGCAGTGCCAAAACAGTAGCACAAGAGCAGGATCTTTGGCAAACGGTCAGACCAAAAAGGAACATACCTCGTGATGGGAACCATATCTGTAGTCAACGCCATCGTAGGAGGGATGACACCAGTCATCAACATGGATGATTCAATTCATGGGACCTTTTGGTGCAGTTCACCTAAAATGAAGAAATGTCCCATGAGCTAGCAGCTTTTTTTTAAGAAAAGGGCTCCAGCCCCAGTTCCATTTCCATCAGAAAACGAAACCCACATGGCTTCTTCTTCATTATTTGCAATAAAATTGAGCAACATTAAGGTTTGTCGTGAAGCTCCTGGAATGTTCAACTATAATTTGGATATCATTTGTGCAGTTCAACTAAGATCAAGCGTGAAATGTATATCTCTGTTTGCACAAAAAAGGTGGAAAGGAGAGTGACTAACAAGTGATGAAACATGCATCAAATGAAAAAAGCATGTTCCTTATCTGAATGGCAATCGTACACGGACAATAGCAATTTCTAGCAGCATTGCTAGATATTAGTGTGGGCATTAAGATTAACTATGACAACCGTTAAATACGACATTACTTTAATGGTGCCATTGCTTCATTTTACTAGCAACATTACATTAACAGCTGCTACAGAGTCGGTATTTGGGCACGGGAGAGTAGGCGGACCAAGACAGTTGCATCTCTAATGAAAAGAAGAAACTTATCTTAATGGGAAATTTAGCAGGACATGAAAAAAGTGCCATTGATTCATATTACTGGAGGCATTACATTGAAAACAACATTGGTTTAATGTGTCCTTACTTTTAACAGTGCGACTGCTACATTTTACCAGTGGCATTACATAAGAGCGGCTCGGGGCAACAAACATCAGAAGAGGATATCTGGGTTTGTCCCATTTTTGTTCGGTATATAGCCACCTTATACTGTGTGAGGCTAGCAAATCTAGTGCTAGACTTACTCTGTTGACTTGTCCCCCAGTCCCCACTTTCTTTCCTTTTTCAACCAATAGATAGGGTTTATATTGAGTTTGTACTGCGTTCCCTTTATTTCCCTATTAGACCTAGAGACCAGTTGGATAGCAAGTCTCTGCTACTTTTCGCCCCCATTATTTCCTCTTTCGACCAAGTCCTAGATTCAGGTAACAAATCTTCCCCCACCCCACCCCCTTTCTTCCTTGTTTGAACCAAGTACTGCTAGATTCGAGTGCATGAACTAGTTTTACCTCTTAACAGTAAAAAAATAGGTGGTTTTCGAACAACCGATCGATCCTATCTATGAGGGGGCCTGAGAAATAGTAAAAGATACAAATGCAGTGACGTCAGGAGCTCGGGAAGTAGAGCAAGGCCGGTTTCAAAGGAAGTTATACCTGAGGGTCGCCGGGATGTCGCTAGGTGGGCGACGGGAGGCCGGGTCTACCCACACTATGGCAGCGAGGAAGAAGGGGTGGGAGGCCCTCCCTCGCCAGCGATGCTTGGGAGAGAATGGCAAGGCACGCTGACCGGGATGCGCCGGCAGTGGGTAAGAGCCGTCGCCGAGGACGACCGTGTGAACGTCGCACCTTCTCACCTTCCCCGGCGGAGAGGATCCGACTGGATCTGTGACCAGCGGTGAGTAGAGAGAGAGTGTGGCCACCGTTGTCGTGTTTAGATCTGGAGAGGACGAGACAGTGTGAAGAGAGCAACACTAGCAAGCAAGCACGGAGGCTCCTGCCTATATAGTGGAGTACTAGTTTTCTTTTGTCTACCGTCCGGAGCCGGCCTGACCTCGGCAATGACTGTCGAGAAGTCCTCATGCACGTGCCCCGGAGGCGCAGTTGTCGTCATTTTGATCTGAAGCACCGTATTATAACATATAACACGAAAAAATGCCACACGACAAGATATCATAACCTCACTGCCCAAAGGAGACAAGATGAATCCCGACGGACAAACTAGACGAGGATCAAAGCTCAAATTAAAGATAAACTCGTAGAAAAGGGGTCCGTCGATAGATGTCCTAATTAACATAGCCGGCTGACCTAGATGGCAGCCGAGTAGTCTTTGAGCATGTTCCCCCAATGACTAGCCCAACTCAGTTGTCGCTGTTTAACCCTCGCGGTGATCCGAAGCACATGACACCTAATTTTGCAGATGACAAGAAACCTTTTTTTAGATTTCTCACCAGAACTACAACCCTGTACAACACAACCTGCACGATATGTAGACGATAGCCAATCCAGGCGTGTCTGTTGGAGTCTGGTCACATGCATGGACGAACTGATCTTCCATGTCTTGCAGGGATCGTCCAGGTACCAACGTATGTACTCCTACAACACTTCTCTAGTAGTACTATCACTCATCTCTCTCTTCTATTAACTCACCCGACTTGCAGGGCCGAGGAGTGTGCCTATGGTCGGTTCTCAATTGTGGTCCCACATGTGTGTGCAAACGCAATATGACGCGCGTTCCATTCGGAGAGTGGCATGCCAGACCGACTGACCGTCTGGGGTGCTACGCGAACGCGACGGGCGTGTTGTATACTCCATACATGTGTACCGCCTTTTCTTGAGGATTTGCTCCATGGCGCAATCCATGGATACAAAATTAGTATACTGCACTATTTAAAAGTCAAGCGCGGGGCTTTTCCCACGCGGTAGGCAGGGCAGTTCCGCCTAGTCGGTTCTACATAGACATGAGAAGATGAGGGAGTAGGCTGCTGCAAACGTAGGGCTGTGTGATTTGACAGTGAGTTACTGCTGGACAGGTGGGGCCCGGTGATTTGACTTGCCATTATCATTTTAATTGCGGCGCTACGATCGGCGTGAGTCTCCCAATTCCTGACCACCTCCATACAGGTGTCTCTCCCGATGCTCCACCATGTAGAGGCTGGCTCTTGCTTGAGAGCCCACTCCTCCACTTTTTCCTTGCATCTTTCCCCCACATATGCAAAAATGCCATGTAAAGAGGGCTTATAGCCCACTATTGTACTTGATCCTACAGGTGCTAAGCCTGCCACATAGGCATAAAGTCTGATGTGGCAAGTTAATTAAGAAGAGAGAGAGACTAGTTTGGTCACCCCAGGAAGAAACGGTGATAAGCGCGTGTACCTAGATGAAGCAAACTTAGCAACAAAAAACTAAGCACCTATGCATTGGGGACTTGAGTTGCTAAGCCATTTAATGCCCATAGCACCTCATCTAAGCACCGTTTCACTGGAAGAGGTCACTCCTTGGCAAATGCAATAAATAGTACGAAGAAAGAGATAGAGAGAAGTAAACAAAATATACTCTTATAGCCAACCTTATAGCTAACCTTGTTATATGAGTGACTAAGTGATGACTATGTATGACATGCCAACATCAGATAGCCTAACGCACCGTGTTAAATCTCCAAGGGTGCGACCACGCGAGCGAGGCGATGGTCGTGGTAGGCGCGACCATGATACGGGCTGCTGGCAACCCTTGGATCTGAGATCAAACGGTTGCATGCTAAGTTGCTAAAAATTTATAGAATAACCCTCCAGGATAGGATATTCACCCATAGGTCTAGAATCACGCCATGCAACCGTTGGATCTCAGATCCAAGGGCTCTCAGAAGCCTGTATCATGGGAGAATGGAAAGCTTCGTATCACCTGTAATTTTCCCGACGCTTGACATGACATCGAAAGTCATTTAATTGGGCGTCGAGTAGACATGACATCTAATTGGGCCCCCATAGTACTGTGCATGAATCCATTTATCCACCAGGAAAGCCACTACCCTGCCATTCGCACGCGCCCCCACTCGGCATTTTTACAATCGATAAACTGCTCCTAGTCATCCCGTCCTTTCACATTACGACAGTTCTACTAATCCTAACCCTCCTCCCAAATCCATGGCGTCCCAAATCTCCATGATCGGTGGTGAGTACAAGGTTAGAACCATCACCGGCAATGAGTTCGACGTCATCTACACCCGTTATTCTACAACAGTGAAAGAATGCCTTGCTCGCTTCAAACACATGTTTGAAAACTCAAATGATGAGTGGGTCGCTGGGCTAGATGTTGAGTACACCACAATCCTGGGAAGCGAGAAGAATCTAAAGGAGGCAGAGAAGAAGAAGCCCGCCGCGATCCAGGTTTGCGTGCATGACTTATGCTTGGTCTACCACATATGCCATGCCAACATTGAGTGCGAGGAATTTAAGAAGTTCCTCAAGGGAGGCCGAGTCAAATTCGTTACTGTAGACTTTAGGAATGAAAAGGAAATCCTGGGTCGGATACGCCTCGTTGTAGGCGACCCCTTCGACCTCCAGAAGGAAGGGCTGGTGCCCTCCCTTGATCAACCTTCAATGCATAGTTTGCTTGTTTCCTAGTTTTTATGGATTATATTGCTCAATATAAATTGTGGAAATGATAAGCTAGAGTAGGAATTGTGTGGGAACAATTATGAATCTTGTCTTTTACAGTACCAAAGTGAATGATTTATCTTTATCATACTAACGCATCTCACGAAGTTCTGTTAAGTTTTGTGTGATTGAAGTTTTCAGGTTCAGGATGAGACATCGATATGAGGAGAATAAGGTGTGACAAGACCATAAGCTTGAGGATGCCCAAGGCACCCCTAAGGTAATATTCATGGAATATCCAAGCAACCAAGCTTGGGGAAGCCCCGGAAGACATCCCCTCTTTCATCTCCAACATTATCGGTAACCTTACTAGAAGCTATGTTTTCATTCGTCACATGATATGTGTTTTGCTTGGATCGTCATTTTATTTTTCTAGGATTTGCTTGATGTTATTTAGAATACTATTTTTCATCTTTTATTTCAATAAAAATGTCAAGTATAGCCTTTACCATGCTTATTTTGCAAGTTTACATGTTGCTGTTTGAAAACAGAAAGTTTATCGGTGTTGCAAAAATTCCTGAGAAAAGTCAGAATGTGATAAAATGTTGAAACATTTTGAAAAATAAGCTATGATAAATTTTCTACAGTGTGGAAAATTTTCATAATTTTTGGAGTTACAGAAGTATGGATGCTCTTGCATTCTTTACAGACTGTACTGGTTTGGCAGATTGCTGTTATGTTTGCATTGTTGCATATGTTTGCTTGTTTAATGATTCTATTTGAGGATAGGAGTATTAAATATGCAGAGGCATGTAGTATGAAATGTTGAATAATAATTTTAGTGATTTTCTACAGTAGAGAATGATAAGGTTTTTGCATTGGTTTATACTAACTTATCTCACGAGTTCTTATTGAGTTTTGCGTGGATGAAGTTTTTAATATTTATGGAAACCGTGATATAAAAGGAATTAAGGAGATACAAAGGATCAAGCTTGGGGATGCCCAAGGCATCCCAACATAATATTTCAAGAAGTCTCAATCATCTAAGCTTGGGGATGCCCCGGTAGGCATCCCACCTTTCTTCTTCAACAATTATTGGTTATTATCGGTTAAGCCTAAGTTTTTGCTTCTTCACATGAGTTGTGATATTCTTGGAATGTCATTTTTTTTGCTTGATGTTTTAATAAGATAATTAGAACCGAAAGTTTTTAAATAAAAGAGAGTCCTCAAATAGCTACCCATTTACATGACTACTCGCTTGACCTTCACTTATATCTTTTTGAGCATGGTGTGCTTTAGTATTTTTGAAGAAATTCTCTCTTGCTTCAATTAATTTGAGAGAAAGATATTATGCTCATGATTTTAACTTATATTTGTTTGAGCTTATCAAAAGCAATGCATGAAAATTAGTTCCAAAGTGATAGATATCCAAGAAGGATATAATAAAAACTTTCATGAAGATCATTGGACAAAATAAACTTGATTCCTCGTAATAATTTTGAGATATGATGATGTGATATGTGAGTCATGTTGATGAGTAATTATGCTTTAGTAAGAATATTGGTGTTAAGGTTTGTGATTCCCTATGCAAGCACGAAAGTCAATAGTTGTGCAATGAAATTACATCCTACTTGTGGTGCATTATTCGGTGTTAATTATGCTCAATGCTTGCTTATGAGATTATTCGTTTCTTGGTTGGTCGCTTCTCAATCTTTTGCTAGCCTTCATTTTGAACTAAGTATGATCACTACTTGTGCATCCAAAATCCTTTAGACTAGTTTTGCCACATGAGTCCACCATACCTGTTGGGGAACGCAGTATTTCAAAAATTTACCTACGATCACGCAAGATCTATCTAGGAGATGCATAGCAACGAGAGGGGGAGAATATGTCTACGTACTCTCGTAGACCGAAAGAGGAAGCATTTAGTAATGCGATTGATGTAGTCGAGCGTCTTCGTGATGTCTACTACACAACCTTCTTCTTGTAGATGTTGTTGGGCCTCCAAGTGCAGAGGTTTGTAGGACAGTAGCAAATTTCCCTCAAGTGGATGACCTAAGGTTTATCAATCCGTAGGAGGCGTAGGATGAAGATGGTCTCTCTCAAGCAACCCTGCAACCAAATAACAAAGAGTCTCTTGTGTCCCCAACACACCCAATACAATGGTAAATTGTATAGGCGCACTAGTTCGGCAAAGAGATGGTGATACAAGGGGTATATGGATAGTAGATAATAGTTTTTGTAATCTGAAAATATAAAAACAGCAAGGTAACTAATGATAAAAGTGAGCGTAAACGGTATTGCAATGTGTTGAAACAAGGCCTAGGATTCATACTTTCGCTAGTGTAAGTTCCCTCAACGATACTAACATAATTGGATCACATAACTATCCCTCAACATGCAACAGAGAGTCACTCCAAAGTCACTAATAGCGGAGAACGAACGAAGAGATTATGGTAGGGTACGAAACCACCTCAAAGTTATTCTTTCCAATCAATCCGTTGGGCTATTCCTATAAGTGTCACAAACAGCCCTAGAGTTCGTACTAGAATAACACCTTAAGACACAAATCAACCAAAACCCTAATGTCACCTAGATACTCCAATGTCACCTCAAGTATCCGTGGGTATGATTATACGATATGCATCACACAATCTCAGATTCATCTATTCAACCAACACATAGAACCTCAAAGAGTGCCCCAAAGTTTCTATCAGAGAATCACGACGAAAACGTGTGCCAACCCCTATGCATAGGTTCATGGGCGGAACCCGCAAGTTGATCACCAAAAAATACATCAAGTGAATCACGTGGTATCCCATTGTCACCACAGATATCCACGGCAAGACATACATCAAGTGTTCTCAAATCTTTAAAGACTCAATCCGATAAGATTACTTCAAAGGGGAAACTCAATTCATTACAAGAGAGTAGAGGGGGGAAGAAACATCATAGGATCCAAATATAATAGCAAAGCTCGCGATACATCAAGATTGTATCACCTCAAGAACACGAGAGAGAGATCAAACACATAGCTACTGGTACATACCCTTAGCCCCGAGGGAGAACTACTCCCTCCTCGTCATGGAGAGCACCGGGATGATGAAGATGGCCACCGGAGAGGGGTTTCCCCCTCCGGCAGGGTGCCAGAACGAGTCTAGATTGGCTTTCGGTGGCTACGGAGGCTTCTGGCGGCGGAACTCCCGATCTATTGTGCTCCCTAATGTTTTTAGGGTATATGGAGATATATAGGTGGAGGAAGTACGTCAGGGGGCCACGAGGGGCCCACGAGGGTGGAGGGAGCGCCCTAGGGGGGTGGGCGCGCCCCCTACCTCGTGGCCTCCTCGAAGGTCCCTTGACGTGCACTCCAAGTCTTCTGGGCTTCTTCTGATCCAAAAATAAGTTCCGTGAAGTTTCAGGTCAATTGGACTCCGTTTGATTTTCCTTTCCTTCGAAATCCTAAAACAAGGTAAAAACAGAAACTGGCACTGGGCTCTGGGTTAATAGGTTAGTCCCAAAAATTGATATAAAAGTGTATAATAAAGCCCATAAACATCCAAAACACTAGATAATATAGCATGGAGCAATCAAAAATTATAGATATGTTGGAGACGTATCAGCATCCCCAAGCTTAATTCCTGCCCGTCCTTGAGTAGGTAAATGATAAAAACATAATTTTTGATGCGGAGTGCTACTTGGCATAATTTCAATGTGATTCTTCTTAATTGTGGTATGAATATTCAGATCCATAAGATTCAAGACAAAAGTTCATATTGACATAAAAATGATAATACTTCAAGCATACTAACAAAGCAATTATGTCTTCTCAAAATAACATGGCCAAAAAAATCTATCGCTACAAAATCATATAGTCTGGCTATGCTCTATCTTCACCAGACAAAATATTTAAATCATGCACAACCCCGATGACAAGCCAAGCAATTGTTTCATACTTTTGATGTTCTCAAACTTTTTCAATCTTCACGCAATACATGAGCGTGAGCCATGGCCATAGCACTATAGGTGGAATAGAATGGTGGTTGTGCAGAAGACAAAAAGGGAGAAGATAGTCTCACATCGACTAGGCATATCAACGGGCTATGGAGATTCCCATCAATAGATATCAATGTGAGTGAGTAGGGATTGCTATGCAACAGATGCACTAGAGCTATAAGTATATGAAAGCTCAAAAAGAAACTAAGTGGGTGTGCATCCGAATTGCTTGCTCACGAAGACCTAGGGCATTTTGAGGAAGCCCATCATTGGAATATACAAGCCAAGTTCTATAATGAAAGATTCCCACCAGTATATGAAAGTGATAACATGAGATACTCTCTACTATGAAGATCATGGTGCTACTTTGAAGCACAAGTGTGGTAAAAGGATAGTAACATTGTCCCTTCTCTCTTTTTCTCTCATTTTTTTTATTTTTTATTTGGGCCTTTTCTCTTTTTTATGGCCTCTTTTCTTTCTCTTTTTTTATTTGGGCTTCTTTGGCCTCTTTTATTTATTTTTCGTCCGGAGTCTCATCCCAACTTGTGGGGGAATCATAGTCTCCATCATCCTTTCCTCACTGGGACAATGCTCTAATAATGATAATCATCACACTTTTATTTACTTACAACTCAAGAATTACAACTCGATACTTAGAACAAGATATGACTATATGAATGCCTCCGGCGGTGTACCGGGATGTGCAATGATGCATGAGTGACATGTATGAAAGAATTATGAACGGTGGCTTTGCCACAAATACAATGTCAACTACATGATCAGGCTAAGCAATATGACAATGATGAAGCATGTCATAATAAACGGAACGGTGGAAAGTTGCATGGCAATATATCTCAGAATGGCTATGGAAATGCCATAATAGGTAGGTACGGTGGCTGTTTTGAGGAAGGTATATGGTGGGTGTATGATACCGGCGAAAGGTGCGCGGTACTAGAGAGGCTAGCAAAGGTGGAAGGGTGAGAGTGCGTATAATCCATGGACTCAACATTAGTCATAAAGAACTCATATACTTATTGCAAAGATCTACAAGTTATCAAAGCAAAGTATTACGCGCATGCTCCTAGGGGGATATATTGGTAGGAAAAGACCATCGCTCGTCCCCGACCGCCACTCGTAAGGAAGGCAATCAATAAATAAATCATGCTCCGACTTCATCACATAATGGTTCACCATACGTGCGTGCTGCGGGAATCACAAACTTCAACACAAGTATTTCTCAAATTCATAACCACTCAACTAGCATGACTCTAATATCACCATCTCCATATCTCAAAACAATTATCAAGTATCAAACTTCTCATAGTATTCAACACACTCATAAGAGAATTTTATTATTCTTGAATACCTACATATTAGGACTTTAAGAAAATTACCATGCTATTTAAGACTATCAAAATAATATAAGTGAAGCATGGGAGTTCATCTATTTCTTTAAAATAAAACTACCACCATGCTCTAAAAGATATAAGTGAAGCACTAGAGCAAATGACAAACTACTCCGAAAGATATAAGCGAAGATCAATGAGTAGTCGAATAATTATGCAACTATGTGAAGACCCTATAACATTTAAGAATTTCAGATCTTGGTATTTTATTCAAACAGCAAGCAAAGCAAAATAAAATTACATTCTAAGAATGGCAAACATCATGTGAAGAAGCAAAAACTTAGGATCAACCGAAACTAACCTATAGTTGTTGAAGAAGAAAGGTGGGATGCCAACCGGGGCATCCTCAAGCTTAGACGCTTGAGACTTCTTGAAATATTATCTTGGGATTCCTTGGGCATCCCCAAGCTTGAGATTTTGTGTCTCCTTAATTCCTCTCATATCACGGTCTCCCTAAATCTCAAAAGCTTCATCCACACAAAACTCAACAAGGACTCGTGAGATAAGTTAGTATAAACCATTGCCAAAACCTTATCATACTCTACTGTAGCAAATCACTAAAATTATTATTCAACATTGAATACTAAATGCCTCTGCATATTTAATAGTCCTATCCTCAAATAGAATCATTAAAGAAGCAAACATATGCAAACAATGCAAACATAACAGCAATCTGCCTAAACAGGATAGTCTGTAAAGAATGCTGCAACATCCATACTTCCCTAGCTCCAAAAATTATGAACGAAAATTCCAAATGTAGTAAATTTATCAGAGCTTAATATTCAAAAGGTTTCAACAATTTATCACATTCTGAATTTTCTAGGGAATTATTGCAACAGCGGTAAACTTTCTGTTTTCAAACAGCAACATGTATACTTGCAACATAGGCATAGTAAAGGCTAGCAATGCCACTTTTATTGAAATAAAAGATGCAAAACATTGTTCTAAATAACAGCAAGCAAATCCTAAAAAAATAAATTGACGCTCCAAGCAAAATACATATCATGTGGTAAATAAAAATATAGCTCCAAGTAAAGTTACCGATGAACGAAGACGAAAGAGGGGATGCCTTCCGGGGCATCCCCAAGCTTAGGCTCTTGGATATACTTGAATATTACCTTGGGGTGACTTGGGCATCCCCAAGCTTAGGCTCTTTCCACTCCTTATTCCATAGTCCATTGAATCCTTACCCAAAACTTGAAAACTTCACAACACAAAACTTAACAGAAAACTCGTGAGCTCCATTAGTATAAGAAAATAAATCAACACTTAAAGGTACTGTAATTAACTCATTATTAATTTATATTGGTGTTAAACCTACTGTATTCCAACTTATCTATGGTTCATACCCTCCGATACTACTCATAGATTCATCAAAATAAGCAAACAACACACGAAAAACAGAATCTATCAAAAACAGAACAGTCTGTAGTAATCTGGATCAAACGTATACTTATGGAACTCATAAAATTCTCAAATAAATTGCTGGACCTTAGGAATTGATATATTAATCATCTGAATAAATAATTAACTAAATATCACTCTCCAAATAAAAATGGCAGCAATTCTCGTGAGCGCTAAAGTTTCTGTTTTTTACAGCAAGATCAACAAGACTTTCCCCAAGTCTTCCCAACGGTTCTACTTGGAACAAACACTAATTAAAAGCATAAAACCACATCTTAAACAGAGGCTAGATGAATTATTTATTAATAAACAGGAACAAAAAGCAAGGGACAAACATAAAGTTGGGTTGCCTCCCAACAAGCGCTATCGTTTAACGCCCCTAGCTAGGCACGATGATTTCAATGATGCTCATATAAAAGATAAGAATTGTAACATAAAGAGAGCATCATGAAGAATATGACTAGCACATTTAAGTCTAACATACTTCCTATGCATAGGGATTTTGTGAGCAAACAATTTATGGGAACAAGAATCAACTTGCATAGGAAGGTAAAACAAGCATAACTTCAAAACTTTAAGCACATAGAGAGGAAACTTGATATTATTGCAATTCCTACAAGCGTATGTTCCTCCCTCATAATAATTTTCAGTAGAATCATGAATGAATTCAACAATATAACCAGCACTTAAAGCATTCTTTTCATGATCTACAAGCATAGACATTTTATTACTCTCCACATAAGCAAATTTCTTCTCATGAACAATAGTGGGAGCAAACTCAACAAGATAACTATCATGTGATTGAAAATTAAGATCAAGATGACAAGTTTCATGGTTATCATTATACTTTAAAGCATACGTGTCATCACAATAATCATCATATATAGGAGGCATGCTTCCATCATAATAAATTTGCTCATCAAAACTTGGGGGACAAAAAATATCATCTTCATCAAACATAGCTTCCCCAACCTTCTGGCTTTGCATATCATTAGAATCATGGATATTCAAGGAATTCATACTAAAATAATTGCAATCATGCTCATCATTCAAATATTTAGTGCCAAACATTTTATAGATTTCTTCTTCTAGCACTTGAGCACAATTATCCTTTCCATCATACTCACAAAAGATATTAAAAAGGTGAAGCATATGAGCCAAACTGAATTCCATTTTTTTATAGTTTTCTTTTATAGACTAAACTAGTGATAAAACAAGAAACTAAAAGACTCGATTGCAAGATCTAAAGATATACCATCAAGCACTCACCTCCCCAGCAACGGCGCCAGAAAAGAGCTTGATGTCTACTACACAACCTTCTTCTTGTAGACGTTGTTGGGCCTCCAAGTGCAGAGGTTTGTAGGACAGTAGCAAATTTCCCTCAAGTAGATGACATAAGGTTTATCAATCCGTAGGAGGCGTAGGATGAAGATGGTCTCTCTCAAGCAACCCTGCAACCAAATAACAAAGAGTCTCTTGTGTCCTCAACACACCCAATACAATGGTAAATTGTATATGTGCACTAGTTCGGCGAAGAGATGGTGATACAAGGGTTATATGGATAGTAGATAATAGTTTTTGTAATCTGAAAATATAAAAACAGCAAGGTAACTAATGATAAAAGTGAGCGTAAACGGTATTGCAATGTGTTGAAACAAGGCCTAGGGTTCATACTTTCGCTAGTGTAAGTTCCCTCAATGATACTAACATAATTGGATCACATAACTATCCCTCAACATGCAACAAAGAGTCACTCCAAAGTCACTAATAGCGGAGAACGAACGAAGAGATTATGGTAGGGTACGTAACCACCTCAAAGTTATTCTTTCCAATCAATCCGTTGGGCTATTCTTATAAGTGTCACAAACAGCCCTAGATTTTGTACTAGAATAACACCTTAAGACACAAATCAACCAAAACCCTAATGTCACCTAGATACTCCAATGTCACCTCAAGTATCCGTGGGTATGATTATACGATATGCATCACACAATCTCAGATTCATCTATTCAACCAACACATAGAACCTCAAAGAGTGCCCCAAAGTTTCTACTGGAGAATCACGACGAAAACATGTGCCAACCCCTATGCATAGGTTCATGGGCGGAACCCGCAAGTTGATCACCAAAACATACATCAAGTGAATCACGTGGTATCCCATTGTCACCACAGATATCCATGGCAAGACATACATCAAGTGTTCTCAAATATTTAAAGACTCAATCCGATAAGATTACTTCAAAGGGGAAACTCAATTCATTACAAGAGAGTAGAGGGGGGAAGAAACATCATAGGGTCCAAATATAATAGCAAAGCTCGCGATACATCAAGATTGTATCACCTCAAGAACATGAGAGAGAGATCAAACACATAGCTACTGATACATACCCTCAGCCCCGAGGGAGAACTACTCCCTCCTCATCATGGAGAGCACTAGGATGGTGAAGATGGCCACCGGAGAGGGGTTTCCCCCTCCGGCAGGGTGCCAGAACGGGTCTAGATTGGCTTTCGGTGGCTACGGAGGCTTCTGGCGGCGAAACTCTCGATCTATTGTGCTCCCCGATGTTTTTAGGGTATATGGAGATATATAGGTGGAAGAAGTACGTCAGGGGGGCCACGAGGGGCCCACGAGGGTCGAGGGCGCGCCCTAGGGGGGTGGGCGCGCCCCCTACCTCGTGGCCTCCTCGAAGGTCCCCTGACGTGCACTCCAAGTCTTCTAGGCTTCTTCTGATCCCAAAATAAGTTCCGTGAAGTTTCAGGTCAATTGGACTCCGTTTGATTTTCCTTTTCTTTGAAACCCTAAAACAAGGTAAAAACAGAAACTGGCACTGGGCTCTGGGTTAATAGGTTAGTCCCAAAAAATGATATAAACGTGTATAATAAAGCCCATAAACATCCAAAACAGTAGATAATATAGCATGGAGCAATCAAAAATTATAGATACGTTGGAGACGTATCACTTCACAATCCAACTGATCCAAGTACCGGACGCACGGCACCTCCGTGATCTGCACACGTTCAGCTCGGTGATGTCCCTCGAACTCTTGATCCAGTTGAGGCCGAGGGAGAGTTCCGTCAGCACGACGGCATGTTGACGGTGATGATGAAGTACCGACTGATACTTCTCCAACGTATCTATAATTTTTGATTGCTCCATGCTATATTATCTACTATTTTGGACTATATTGGGCTTTATTTTCCACTTTTATATTATTTTTGGGACTAACCTATTAACCGGAGGCCCAGCCCAGAATTGCTGTTTTTTTGCCTATTTCAGTGTTTCGGATAAACGGAATATCAAACGGAGTCCAAACGGAATAAAATCTTTGGAAACGTGATTTTCTAACCGAACGTGATCCAGGAGACTTGGACCCTACTGCAAGGGATCAAAGAGGTGGTCACGAGGGTGGGGGGCGCCCCCCCTAGGGCGCGCCTCCTTGCCTCGTGGGCCCCTTGGTGCTCCACCGACGTACTCCTTCCTTCTATATATACACACGTACCCGCAAACGATCAGAATAGGAGCCAAAAACCTAATTCCATCGCCACAACTTTCTGTATCCATGAGATCCCATCTTGGGGGCTTGTTCCGGAGCTCCGCCGGAAGAGGGCCGTCATCACGGAGGGCTTGTACATCATCCTAGCCCCTCCGATGAAGTGTGAGTAGTTTACCTCAGACCTTTGGGTCCATAGTTAGTAGCTAGATGGCTTCTTCTCTCACTTTGAATCTCAATACAAAGTTCTCCCCCCTCTCTCGTGGAGATCTATTCGATGTAATCTTCTTTTTGCGGTGTGTTTGTTGAGACCGATGAATTGTGGGTTTATGATCAAGTCTATCTATGAATAATATTTGAATCTTCTCTGAATTCTTTTATGTATGATTGGTTATCTTTGCAAGTCTCTTCGAATTATCTGTTTGGTTTGGCCAACTAGATTGGTAGTTCTTGCCATGGGAGAAGTGCTTAGCTTTGGGTTCGATCTTGCGGTGTCCTTACCCAGTGGCAGAAGGGGTAGCAAGGCACATATTGTATCCTTGCCATCGAGGATAACAAGATGGGGTTTATTTCATATTGCATGATTTTATCTCTCTACATCATGTCATCTTGGCATTACTCTGTTTTTAACTTAATACTCTAGATGCATGCTGGATAGCGGTCGATGAGTGGAGTAATAGTAGTAGATGCAGAATCGTTTCGATCTACTTGTCACGGACGTGATGCCTATATACATGATCATGCCTAGATATTCTCATAATTATGCACAATTCTATCAATTTCTCAACAGTAATTTGTTCACCCACCGTAGAATACTTATGCTCTTGAGAGAAGCCACTAGTGAAACCTATGGCCCCCGGGTCTATTCCCATCATGTCAATCTCCATCACTTTTATATTGTTTTGCTATTTACTTTGCTTTTACTTTTTACTTTGCATCTTTATATCAAAAATACCAAAAAAACATTCTATCTATCAGATCTCACTCTCGTAAGTGACCCTGAAGGGCTTGACAACCCCTAATCACGTTTGTTGCGAGTAGCTATCGCTTTGTGCAGGTACGAGGGACTTGAGCGTGGGCTCCTACTGGATTGATACCTTGGTTCTCAAAAACTGAGGGAAATACTTACGCTACTCTGCTGCATCATCCCTTCCTCTTCGGGAAAAACCAACGCAAGCTCAAAACATAGCAAGAAGGATTTCTGGCGCCGTTGCCGGGGAGTCTACGCAAAAATTCAACATACCAAGTACCCATCACAATCGCTATCTCTCGCATTACATTATTTGCCATTTGCCTCTCGTTTTCCTCTCCCCCCAATTCACCCTTGCCGTTTTATTCGCCCTCTCTCTCTATCCTCCCTCTCTATTTGCCTCTTTTTGTCCGCTTGCTTTTTGTTTGCTCGTGTGTTAGATTGCTTGTTTGTCGCGATGGCTCAAGATGCTACTAAATTGTGTGACTTCACCAATACCAATAATAATGATTTCCTTAGCACTCCGATTGCTCCTCTTACCGATGCTGAATCTTGTGAAATTAATACTGCTTTGTTGAATCTTGTTATGAAAGATCAATTCGCCGGCCTTCCTAGTGAAGATGCCACTACTCATCTGAATAGCTTCGTTGATTTATGTGATATGCAAAAGAAAAAAGATGTCAATAATGATGTCATTAAATTGAAGCTATTTCCTTTTTCGCTTAGAGATCGTGCTAAAGCTTGGTTTTTGTCTTTGCCTAAGAATAGTATTGATTCATGGAACAAATGCAAAGATGCTTTTATCTCTAAGTATTTTCCTCCTGCTAAGATCATCTCTCTTAGAAACGATATAATGAACTTTAAACAACTTGATCATGAACATGTTGCACAAGCTTGGGAGAGAATGAAATTAATGATACGTAATTGCCCTACTCATGGTTTGAATTTGTGGATGATTATACAAAACTTTTATGCCGGATTGAATTTTGCTTCTAGAAATCTTTTAGATTCGGCCGCGGGAGGCACTTTTATGGAAATCACTTTAGGAGATGCTACTAAACTCCTAGATAATATTATGGTTAATTATTCTCAATGGCATACTAAAAGAACTTCTAATAAAAAAGTGCGTGTGATAGAAGAAATTAATGTGTTGAGTGGAAAGATGGATGAACTTATGAAATTATTTGCTACTAAGAGTGTTTCTTCTGATCCTAATAATATGCCTTTGTCTACTTTTATTGAGAACAATAATGAATCTATGGATGTGAATTTTGTTGGTAGGAATAATTTTGGTAACAACGCTTATAGAGCAAATTTTAATCCTAGGCCATATCCTAGTAATCCTTCTAATAATTATGGGAATTCCTACAACAACTCTTATTGAAATTATAATAAGATGCCCTCTGATTTTGAATCTAATATTAAAGAATTTATTTCTTCGCAAAAGAATTTTAATGCTATGATTGAAGAAAAATTGCTTGAGATTGATGATTTGGCTAGAAACGTTGATAGAATTGCTCTTGATGTTGATGCTTTGAAACTTAGATCTATTCCACCTAAGCATGATATTATTGAGTCTCTAAAAGCCATGAGAATTTCAATTTATGAGTGTAAGGAAAGAACCGCTAGGATGTGTGCTTCCAAAGATGCCTTTATTAAAGCATGTTCTTCCAATATCTATGAAAATCAAGATGAAGATCTAAAAGTTATTGATGTGTCTCCAATTAAATCTTTATTTTGCAATATGAATCTTGATGAAACTGAATATGATCTTCCTTTACCTAGAAAGCGTTCTAAAAATTCGGAGTGTTTAGATCTTAATGATGAAATTGATGAAAGTGGGATTGAAAGAAATAAAAATCTAGATGTTGCTAAACCCACTATATTGGATTTCAAGGAATTTAATTATGAAAGTTGCTCTTTGATTGATTGTATTTCCTTGTTGCAATCCATGCTAAATTCTCCACATGCTTATAATCGAAATAAAGCCTTCACCGAACATATTGTTGATGCCTTGATGCAATCTTATGAAGAAAAACTTGAATTGAAAGTTTCTATCCCTAGAAAACTCTATGATGAGTGGGAACCAACTATTAAAATTAAAATTAAAGATCATGAGTTTTATGCTTTGTGTGATTTGGGTGCTAGTGTCTCTACTATTCCCAAGACTTTGTGTGATTTACTAGATTTCCGTAACTTTGATGATTGCTCTCTAAACTTGCATCTTGCGGATTCCACTATTAAGAAACCTATGGGAAGGATTAATGATGTTCTTATTGTTGCAAATAGGAATTATGTGCCCGTAGATTTCATTGTTCTTGATATAGATTGCAATCCTTCTCCTATTATTCTTGGTAGACCTTTCCTTAGAACGGTTGGTGCGATTATTGATATGAAGGAAGGGAATATTAGATTTCAATTTCCATTAAAAAAGGGCATGGAACACTTTCCAAGAAAGAAAATAAAATTACCATATGAAACTATCATGAGATCCACTTATGGATTGCCTACCAAAGATGGCAATACCTAAATCTATTCTTGCTCGTTATGCCTAGCTAGGGGCGTTAAACGATAGCGCTTGTTGGGAGGCAACCCAATTTTATTTTTATTTCCTTGATTTTTGCTCCTGTTTAGTAATAAAAATAAATTATTAGCCTCTGTTTTTGTTGTGTTTTTTGTGTTTAATTAGTGTTTGTGCAAGTAAGAAACCGTGGGAAGTGGGGAAAGTCTTGTTGAACTTGCTGTAAAAAACAAAAACTTTAGTGCTCACGAGAACTGCTGTCATTTTTATTTTAAGAGTGATATTTAGTTAATTCTTTTTGAATATGATTAACAGATAATTTCCTCACGTCCAGAAATTTATTTTAGAATTTTTGGGGTTCCAGATCTTGCACCAGCTACAGATTACTACAGACTGTTCTTTTTTTGATAGATTCTGTTCTTCGTGTGTTGTTTGCTTATTTTGATGAATCTATGGCTAGTAAAATAGTTTATAATCCATAGAGAAGTTGGAATACAGTAGGTTTAACACCAATATAAATAAAGAATGAGTTCATTACAGTACCTTGAAGTGGTCTTTTGTTTTCTTTCGCTAACGGAGCTCACGAGTTTTCTATTTTGAGTTTTGTGTTGTGAAGTTTTCAAGTTTTGGGTGAATTCTTTTGATGGATCATGGAACAAGGAGTGGCAAGAGCCAAAGATTGGGGATTCCCATGGCACCGCCAAGATAATCCAAGGACACCAAAAATTCAAAGCTTGGGGATGCCCCCGGAAGGCATCCCCTCTTTTGTCCACTTCCATCGGTAATTTACTTGGAGCTATATTTTTATTCACCAACATGATATGTGTTTTGCTTGGAGCGTCTTGTATTATTTGTGTCTTTGTTTGTTAGTATGCCACAATCATACTTGCTATACACACCTTTTGAGAGAGCCATACGTAAATTAAAATTTGATAGAATACTCTATGTGCTTCACTTATATCCTTTGAGCTAGATAATTTTGCTCTATGTGCTCCGCTTATATCTTTTGAGCCAAGTAGTTTTGCTCTATGTGCTTCACTTATATCTATTGAGCTAAGTAGTTTTGCTCTATGTACTTCACTTATATCCTTTGAGCTAGATAATTTTGCTCTATGTGCTTCACTTATATCTATTGAGCTAAGTAGTTTTGCTCTATGTGCTTCACTTATATCCTTTGAGCTAGATAATTTTGCTCTATGTGCTTCACATATATCTTTTGAGCGTTATAATTTTGCTCTATGTGCTTCACTTAGATCTTTTAGAGCACGGTGGTTGATATGTTTTAAAGAAACTATTGATCTCTCATGCTTCACTTAAATTAATTTGAGAGTCTCTTAATAGCATGGTAATTTGCCTAATAATAATATGCTTGGTATTCAAGATTTGTGAAACTCTCTTTTGAGTGTGTTGAATACTAAGAAAAGATTGAAGCATGATAATTGTTTTGAGTTATGGAGGTGATAATATTAAAGTCATGCTAGTTGAGTAGTTGTGAATTTAAAGAATACTTGTGTTGAAGTTTGTGATTCCCGTAGCATGCATGTATGGTGAACCGTTATATCATGAAGTCGGAGCATGATTTATTTATTGATTGTCTTCCTTATGAGTGGCGGTCGGGGACGAGCGATGGTCTTTTCCTACTAATCTATCCCCCTAGGAGCATGCGCGTAATACTTTGCTTTGGTAACTTCTAGATTTTTGCAATAAGTATATGAGTTCTTTATGACTAATGTTGAGTCCATGGATTATACGCACTCTCACCCTTCCACCTTTGCTAGCCTCTCTAATACCGCGCAACTTTCGCCGGTATCATACACCTACCATATACCTTCCTCAAAACAGCCACCATACCTATCTATTATGGCATTTCCATAGCCATTCATAGATATATTGCCATGCAACTTTCCACCATCTAGTTCATCATGACACACTTCATCATTGTCATATTGCATATCTCGGCACACCGCCGGATGCATTCACATAGAGTCATATTTTTTTCTAAGTATCGAGTTGTAATTGTTGAGTTATAAGAAAAATAAAAGTGTGATGATCATCATTATTAGAGCATTGTCCTAGTGAGGAAAGAATGATGGAGACTATGATTCCCCCATAAGTCGGGATGAGACTCCGGACGAAAAATAAAAAAATAAAAAAAGAGGCCATAAAAAAAGAGAAAAGGCCCAAACAAAAAAATGAGGAGAGAAAAAGAGAGAAGGGACAATGCTACTATCCTTTTACCACACTTGTGCTTCAAAGTAGCACCATGATCTTCATAGTAGAGAGTCTCTCATGTTATCACTTTCATATACTAGTGGGAATTTTTCATTATAGAACTTGGCTTGTATATTCCAATGATGGGCTTCCTCAAATTGCCCTAGGTCTTCATGAGCAAGCAAGTTGGATGCACACCCACTTAGTTTCTTTTTGAGCTTTCATATACTTATAGCTCTAGTGCATCCGTTGCATGGCAATCCCTACTCACTCACATTGATATCTATTGATGGGCATCTCCATAGCCAGTTAATACGCCTAGTTGATGTGAGACTATCTTCTCCTTTTTGTCTTCTCCACAACCACCATTCTATTCCACCTATAGTGCTATATCCATGGCTCACGCTCATGTATTGCGTGAAGATTGAAAAAGTTAGAGTATGAAACAATTGCTTGGCTTGTCATCGGGGTTGTGCATGATTTAAATACTTTGTGTGGGGAAGATTGAGCATAGCCAGACTATATGATTTTGTAGGGATAACTTTCTTTGGCCATGTTATTTTGAGAAGACATAATTGCTTTGTTAGTATGCTTGAAGTATTATTATTTTCTATGTCAATATAAACTTTTATCTTGAATATTTCTAATCTGAATATCCATACCACAAGTAAGAAGATTTGCATTGAAATTATGCCAAGTAGCAATCCGCATCAAAAATTCTCTTTTTATCATTTACCTACTCGAGGACGAGCAGGAATTAAGCTTGGGGATGCCTGATACGTCTCCAACGTATCTATAATTTTTGATTGCTCCATGCTATATTATCTACTGTTTTGGACTATATTGGGCTTTATTTTCCACTTTTATATTATTTTTGGGACTAACCTATTAACCGGAGGCCCAACCCAGAATTGTTGTTTTTGCCTATTTCAGTGTTTCGGATAAACGGAATATCAAACGGATCCAAACGGAATAAAATCTTCGGAAACGTGATTTTCTCACTGAACGTGATCCAAGAGACTTTGACCATACTGCAAGGGATCAAAGAGGTGGTCACGAGGGTGGGGGGCGAGCCCCCCCTATGGCGCGCCTCCCTGCCTTGTGGGCCCCTCGGTGCTCCACCAATGTACTCCTTCCTCCTATATATACACACATACCGCCAAACGATCAGAACAGGAGCCAAAAACCTAATTCCGTCGCCGCAACTTTCTGTATCCATGATATCCCATCTTGGGGCCTATTCCGGAGCTCCGCCGAAAGAGGGCCGTCATCACGGAGGGCTTCTGCATCATCCTAGCCCCTCCGATGAAGTGTGAGTAGTTTACCTCAGACCTTCAGGTCCATAGTTAGTAGCTAGATGGCTTCTTCTCTCTCTTTGAATCTCAATACAAAGTTCTCCCCCTCTCTCGTGGAGATCTATTCGATGTAATCTTCTTTTTGCGGTGTGTTTGTTGAGACTGATGAACTGTGGGTTTATGATCAAGTCTATCTATGAATAATATTTGAATCTTCTCTGAATTCTTTTATGTATGATTGGTTATCTTTGCAAGTCTCTTCGAATTATCTGTTTGGTTTGGCCAACTAGATTGGTAGTTCTTGCCATGGGAGAAGTGCTTAGCTTTGGGTTCGATCTTGCAGTGTCCTTACCTAGTGACAGAAGGGGCAGCAAGGCACGTATTGTATCGTTGCCATTGAGAATAACAAGATGGGTTTTATTTCATATTGCATGAATTTATCTCTCTACATCATGTCATCTTGCTTAAGGCGTTACTCTGTTTTTAACTTAATACTCTAGATGCATGCTGGATAGCGGTTGATGAGTGGATTAATAGTAGTAGATACAGAATCGTTTCGATCTACTTGTCACGGACGTGATGCCTATATACATGATCATGCCTAGATATTCTCATAATTATGCACAATGCTATCAATTGCTCAACAGTAATTTGTTCACCCACCGTAGAATACTTATGCTCTTGAGAGAAGCCACTAGTGAAACCTATGGCCCCCGGGTCTATTCTCATCATATCAATCTCCATCACTTTTATATTGTTTTGCTATTTACTTTGCTTTTACTTTTTACTTTGCATCTTTATATCAAAAATACCAAAAAAATATTCTATCTATCAGATCTCACTCTCGTAAGTGACCGTGAAGGGCTTGGCAATCCCTAATCGCGTTGGTTGCGAGTAGCTATCGCTTTGTGCAGGTACGAGGGACTTGAGCATGGGATCCTACTAGATTGATACCTTGGTTCTCAAAAACTGAGGGAAATACTTACGCTACTCTGCTGCATCATCCCTTCCTCTTCAGGGAAAACCAACGCAAGCTCAAGACGTAGCACCGACGTAGGGCTTCACCTAAGCACTACGACAATATGACCGAGGTGTAAAACTGTGGAGGGGGGCACCGCACACGGCTAATGATCAACTTGTGTGTCTATGGGCTGTCCCTCCCCCGTATGTAAAGGAGGGGAGGAGGAGGCCGGCCGGACCTAGGGGGCGCGCCCAAGGGGGGAGTCCTACTTTAAGTAGGAATCGGTTCCCCCCTTTCCTACTCCAAGTAAGAGAAGAAGGAAGGAGAAGGAGAGGGAGAGGGAGAGGGAAAGAGGGGCCACACCCCCTCCCCTAGTCCTATTCGGACTCCCCTTGGGGGGGGGCGCCACCTCCTGGCTGCTGCCCTCTCTCTGCCCTAAGGCCCACTAAGGCCCATTACTTCCCCGGGGGGTTCCGGTAACCCTTCCGACACTCCGGTTTTATCCGAAACTATCCGAAACACTTCCGGTGTCCGAATAACATGGTCCAATATATCAATCTTTATGTATCGACCATTTTGAAAATCCTCTTCATGTCCGTGATCTCATCCGGGACTCCGAACAACCTTCGGTACATCAAATCACATATCCCATAATACAAATCGTCAATGAACGTTAAGCGTGTGGACCCTATGGGTTCGAGAACTATGTAGACATGGCCGAGACACATCTCCGATCAATAACCAATAGCGGAATCTGGATGCTCATATTGGCTCCTACATATTCTACAAAGATCTTTATCGGTCAAACCGCATAACAACATACGTCATTCCCTTTGTCATCGGTATGTTACTTGCCTGAGATTCGATCATAGGTATCATCATACCTAGTTCAATCTCGTTACCCGCAAGTCTCTTTACTTGTTCCGTAATGCATCATCCCGCAACTAACTCATTAGTCACATTGCTTGCAAGGCTTATAGTTGTGTGCATTACCGAGAGGGCCCAGAGATACCTCTCCGATACACGGAGTGACAAATCCTAATCTCGATCTATGCCAACCCAACAAACACCACCGTAGACACCTGTAAAGCATCTTTATAATCACCCAGTTACGTTGTGATCTTTGATAGCACACTAAGTGTTCCTTCGGTATTTAGGAGTTGCATAATCTCATAGTCATAGGAACATGTATAAGTTATGAAGAAATCAATAGCAATAAACTAAACGATCATAGTGCTAAGCTAACGGATGGGTCTTGTCCATCACATCATTCTCTAATGATGTGATCCCGTTCATCAAATGACAACACATGTCTATGGTTAGGAAACTTAACCATCTTTGATTAATGAGCTAGTCAAGTAGAGGCATACTAGGGACACTCTGTTTGTCTATGTATTCACACATGTACTAAGTTTCCGGTTAATACAATTCTAGCATGAATAATAAACATTTATCATGATATAAGGAAATATAAATAACAACTTTATTATTGCCTCTAGGGCATATTTCCTTCAGTCTCCCACTTGCACTAGAGTCAATAATCTAGATTACATAGTAATGATTCTAACACCCATGGAGTCTTGGTGCTGATCATGTTTTGCTCGCAGGAGAGGCTTAGTCAATGAGTCTGCAACATTCAGATCCATATATATCTTGCAAATCTCTATGTCTCCCTCCTTGACTTGATCGCGGATGGAATTGAAGCGTCTCTTGATGTGCTTGGTTCTCTTGTGAAATCTGGATTCCTTTGCCAAGGCAATTGCACCAGTATTGTCACAAAAGATTTTCATTGGACCCGATGCACTAGGTATTACACCTAGATCGGATATGAACTCCTTCATCCAGACTCCTTCATTTGCTGCTTCCGAAGCAACTATGTATTCCGCTTCACATGTAGATCCCACCACGACGCTCTGCTTAGAACTATACCAACTGAAAGCTCCACCATTCAATAAAAATACGTATCTGGTTTGTGGCTTAGATTCTTTCGGATCAGTGTCAAAGCTTGCATCGACGTAACCATTTACAATGAGCTCTTTATCACCTCCATAAACGAGAAACATATCCTTAGTCCTTTTCAGGTATTTCAGGATGTTCTTGACCGCTGTCCAGTGATCCACTCCTGGATTACTTTGGTACCTCCCTGCTAAACTAATAGAAAGGGACATATTAGGTCTGGTACACAACATTGCATACATGATATAACCTATGGTTGAAGCATATGGAATGACTTTCATTTTCTCTCTATCTTCTGCAGTGGTCGGGCATTAAGTCTGACTCAACTTCATGAATGAAATATGCCTTAGAAACAATAATAAAGTTGTTATTTATATGTACTTATATCATGATAAATGTTTATTATTCATGCTAGAATTGTATTAACCGGAAACTTAGTACATGTGTGCATACATAGACAAACAGAGTGTCACTAGTATGCCTCTACTTGACTAGCTCGTTAATCAAAGATGGTTAAGTTTCCTAGCCATTGACAAGAGTTGTCATTTGATGAACGGGATCACATCATTAAAGAATGATGTGATTGACTTGACCCATCCGTTTTCTTAGCACTATGATCGTTTAGTTTATTGCTATTGCTTTCTTCATAACTTATACATGTTCCTATGACTATGAGATTATGCAACTCCCGAATACCCGAGGAACACTTAGTGTGCTATCAAACGTCACAACGTAACTAGGTGATTATAAAAATGCTCTACAGGTGTCTCCAATGGTGTTTGTTGAGTTGGCATAGATCCAGATTAGGATTTGTCACTCCGATTGTCGGAGAGGTATATCTGGGCCCTCTCGGTAATGCACATCACTATAAGCCTTGCAAGCAATGTGACTAATGAGTTCGTTACGGGATGATGCATTACGAAACGAGTAAAGAGACTTGCCGGTAATGAGATTGAACTAGGTATTGAGATACCGACGATCGAATCTCGGGCAAGTGACATACCGATGACAAAGGGAACAACGTATGTTGTTATGCGGTTTGACCAATAAAGATTTTTGTAGAATATGTAGGAACCAATATGAGCATCCAGGTTCCGCTATTGGTTATTGGCTGGAAGTGAGTCTTGGTCATGTCTACATAGTTCTTGAACTCGTAGGGTCCGCACGCTTAACGTTCGATGACGATCGGTATTATGAGTTTATGTGTTTTGATGTACCGAAGGTAGTTTAGAGTCCCGTATGTGATCACGGACATGACGAGGAGTCTCGAAATGGCCGAGACATAAATATCGATATATCGGAAGGCTACATTTGGACATTGGAATGGTTCCGGATGAGTTCATTCATTTACCGGAGTACCGGAGGTTTACCGGAACCCCCCGAGGAGTCAATGGGCCTTATTGGGCCTTAGTGGAAGAGAGGAGGAGGTGGCCAGGTGGAGGGCCCCCCCAAGCCCAATCCAAATTGGGTGGGGGCCCGGCCCCCTCTTTCCTTCCCTCTCTCTCCATCTTCCTTCTTCTCCTACTCCTACTGGGAGTATGACTCCCCCTTGGGCGCGCCATAGAGAGGGCTGGCCCTCCCCTCCTCCCCTCCTTTATATACGGGGGAAGGGGCACCCCATAGACACACAAGTTGATTATTTAGCTGTGTGCGGTGCCCCCTCCACAGAATTCCACCTTGGTCATATCGTTGTAGTGCTTAGGCGAAGCCCTGCGTCGGTAACTTCATCATCACCGTCATCACGCCGTTGTGCTAACGAAACTCTCCCTCGGCCTCAACTGGATCAAGAGTATGAGGGACGTCATCGAGCTGAACGTGTGCAGATTGCGGAGGTGCCGTGCATTCGGTACTTGATCGGTTGGATCGCAAAGACGTTCGACTACATCAACAACGTTTCATAACACTTCCGCTTTCGGTCTACGTAGACACACTCTTCCCCTCTCGTTGCTATGCATCTCCTAGATAGATCTTGCGTGATCGTAGGATTTTTTTTGAAATACTGCGTTCCCCAACACTTCACACCTTGTAACACAGGCAAGAACCCTTTCTTTGACTGATCCATTTTGAACTTCTTCAAAACTTTATCAAGTTTTGTGCTTTATGAAAGTCCAATTAAGCGTCTTGATCTATCTCTATAGATCTTGATGCCCAATATATAAGCAGCTTCATTGAGGTCTTTCATTGAAAATTTCTTATTCAAGTATCCTTTTATGCTATTCAGAAATTCAGTATCATTTCCGATCAATAATATGTCATCCACATATAATATCAGAAATGCTACAGAGCTTCCACTCACTTTCTTGTAAATACAGGCTTCTCCAAAAGTCTGTATAAAACCATATGCTTTGATCACACTATTAAAGCGTATATTCCAACTCTGAGATGCTTGCACGAGTCCATAAATGGATCGCTGGAGCTTGCACACTTTGTTAGCACCTTTTGGATCGACAAAACCTGCTGGTTGCACCATATACAAATCTTCTTTAAGATTTCCATTAAGGAATGCAGTTTTGACATCCATTTGCCAAATTTCATAATCGTAAAATGTGGCAATTGCTAACATGATTCAAACGGACTTAAGCATCGCTATGGGTGAGAAGGTCTCATCGTAGTCAACTCCTTGAACTTGTCAAAAACCTTTTGCAACTAGTCAAGCTTTGTAGACAGTAACATTACCGTCAGCGTCAGTCTTCTTCTTGAAGATCCATTTATTCTCTATTGCTTGCCGATCATCGGGCCAAAGTCCACACTTTGTTCTCATACATGGATCCCATCTCAGATGTCATGGCCTCAAGCCATTTCGCGGAATTTGGGCTCATCATCACTTCCTCATAGTTCGTAGGTTCGTCATGGTCAAGTAACATGACTTCTATAACTGGATTACCATACCACTCCGGTGCGGATCTTACTCTGGTTGACCTACGAGGTTTGGTAGTAACTTTATTTGAAGTTTCATGATCATCATCATTAGCTTCCTCACTAATTGGTGTAGGAATCACCAGAACTGATTTCTGTGATGAACTACTTTCCATAAAGGAGCAGGTACGATTACCTCATCAAGTTCTACTTTCCTCCCACTCACTTCTTTCGAGATAAACTCTTTTTCTAGAAAGGATCCATTCTTAGCAACGAATATCTTGCCTTCGGAACTGCGATAGAATGTGTACCCAATAGTCTCCTTTGGGTATCCTATGCAGAGAAATTTCTCCGATTTCGGTTCGAGCTTATCAGGTTGAAGCTTTTTCACATAAGCATCACAGCCCCAAACTTTAAGAAACGACAACTTGGGTTTCTTGCCAAACCACAGTTCATATGGTGTCGTCTCAACGGATTTAGATGGTGCCCTATTTAACGTGAATACAGCCGTCTCTAAAGCATAACCCCAAAACGATAGCGGTAAATCAGTAAGAGACATCATAGATCGCACCATATCTAATAAAGTGTGGTTACAACGTTCGGACACACCATTACACTGTGGTGTTCCACGTGGCGTGAGTTGCGAAACTATTCCGCATTGTTTCAAATGAAGACCAAACTCGTAACTCAAATATTCTCCTCCACGATCAGATCATAGAAACTTTATTTTCTTGTTAGGATGATTTTCCACTTCACTCTGAAATTCTTTGAACTTTTCAAATGTTTCAGACTTATGTTTCATCAAGTAGATATACCCATATCTGCTCAAATCATCTGTGAAGGTCAGAAAATAACGATACCTGCTGCGAGCATCAACACTCATCATACCGCATACATCAGTATGTATTATTTCCAATAAGTCTATTGCTCACTCCATTGTTTTGGAGAACGGAGTCTTAGTCATCTTGCCCATAAGGCATGGTTCGCAAGTATCAAGTGATTCCAAAAGCCCATCAGCATGGAGTTTCTTCATGCGCTTTACACCAATATGACCTAAACGGCAGTACCATAAATAAGTTGCACTATCATTATTAAACTTATATCTTTTGGCTTCAATACTATGAATGTGTGTATCACTACTATCGAGATTCAATAAAAATAGACCACTCATCAACGGTGCATGACCATAAAAGATATTACTCATATAAATAGAACAACCATTATTCTATGATTTAAATGAATACCGTCTCGCATCAAACAAGATCCAGATATAATGTTCATGCTTAACGCTGGCACCAAATAACAATTATCCAGGTCTAAAACGAATCCCGAAGGTAGATGTAGAGGTAGCGTGCCGACCACAATCACATCGACTTTGGAACCATTTCCCACACGCATCGTCACCTCGTCCTTAGCCAATCTTCGCTTAATCCGTAGCCTCTGTTTCGAGTTGCAAATATTTGCAACAGAACCAGTATCAAATACCCAGGCGCTACTACGAGCATTAGTAAGGTACACATCAATAACATGTATATCAAATATACCTTTCACTTTGCCATCCTTCTTATCCGCCCAATACTTGGGTCCATTCCGCTTCCAGTGACCAGTCCCTTTGCAGTAGAAGCACTTAGTATCAGGCTTAGGTCCAGACTTGGGCTTCTTCAATTGAGCAGCAACTTGCTTGACGTTCTTCTTGAAGTTCCCCTTCTTCCCTTTGCCATTCTTCTTGAAACTAGTGGTCTTGTTGACCATCAACACTTGTTGCTCCTTCTTGATTTCTACCTCCATAGCCTTTAGCATTGCAAAGATCTCGGGAATTGTCTTATCCATCCCTTGCATATTATAGTTCATCACAAAGCTTTTGTAGCTTGGTGGCAGTGATTGAAGAACTCTGTCAATGACACTATCATCAGGAAGATTAACTCCCAGTTGAGTCAAGTGGTTGCGGTACCCAGACATTCTGAGTATATGTTCACTGACAGAACTATTCTCCTCCATCTTGCAGCTGTAGAACTTATTGGATACTTCATATCTCTCAATTTGGGCATTTTCTTGAAATATTAACTTCAACTCCTGGAACATCTCATATGCTCCATGATGTTCAAAACGTCGTTGAAGTCCCGATTCTAAGCCGTAAAGCATGGCACACTGAACTATGGAGTAGTCATCAGCTTTGCTCTCCTAGATGTTCATAACATCTGCAGTTGCTCCTGCAGCGGGCTTTGCACCTAGTGGTGCTTCCAGGACGTAATTCTTTTGTGCAGCAATGAGGATAATCCTCAAGTTACGGACCCAGTCCGTGTAGTTGCTACCATCATCTTTCAACTTAGCTTTCCCTAGGAACGCATTAAAATTCAAAGGAACAGTAGCACGGGCCATTTATCTACAACAACATAGACATGCAAAATACTATCAGGTACTAAGTTCATGATAAACTATAGTTCAATTAATCATATTACTTAAGAACTCCCACTTAGATAGACATCCCTCTAGTCATCTAAGTGATCACGTGATCCATATCAACTAAACCATGTCCGATCATCACGTGAGATGGAGAAGTTTTCAATGGTGAACATCACTATGTTGATCATATCTACTATATGATTCATGCTCGACCTTTCGGTCTCAATGTTTCGAGGCCATATCTGCATATGCTAGGCTCGTCAAGTTTAACTTGAGTATTCTGCTTGTGCAAAACTGGCTTGCACTCGTTGTATAATGTAGAGCTTATCACACCCGATCATCACGTGGTGTCTCGGCACGACGAACTATAGCAGTGGTGCATACTCTGGGAGAGCACTTATACCTTGAAATTTAGTGAGAGATCATCTTATAATGCTACTGCCGAACTAAGCAAAATAAGATGCATAAAAAGATAAACATCACATGCAATCAAATAAGTGATATGATATGGCCATCATCATCTTGTGCCTTTGATCTCCATCTCCAAAGCACCGTCATGATCACCATCTCACTGGCTTGACACCTTGATCTCCATCGAAGCATCATTTTGTCTCGCCAACTATTGCTTCTACGACTAT
Source organism: Triticum urartu (assembly GCF_003073215.2). Classification (NCBI taxonomy): domain Eukaryota; kingdom Viridiplantae; phylum Streptophyta; class Magnoliopsida; order Poales; family Poaceae; genus Triticum; species Triticum urartu. The sequence goes on along the minus strand of NC_053028.1, from coordinate 95,493,949 downwards.
CGCTACCGCTTAGTGATAAAGTAAAGCAATTACATGGCGATTGCATTTCATACAATAAAGCGACAACCATATGGGTCCTGCCAGTTGCCGATAACTGTTACAAAACATGATCATCTCATACAACAATTTCTATATCATCACGTCTTGACCATATCACTTCACAGCAAGCCATGCAAAAACAAGTTAGACGTCCTCTACTTTGTTGTTGCAAGTTTTACATGGCTGCTACGGGCTTCTAGCAAGAACTGTTCTTATCTACGCATCAAAACCACAATGATTTTTCATCGAGTGTGCTGTTTTAAACTTCAACAAGGACCGGGCATAGTCAAACTCGATTCAACTAAAGCTGGAGAAACAGACACCCACTTGCCACCTGTGTGCGAAGCATGTCGGTAGAACCAGTCTCATGAATGCGGTCATGTAATGTCGGTTTGGGCCGCTTCATCCAACAATACCGCCGAATCAAAGTAAGACATTGCTGGTAATCAGTATGACTATTATCGCCCACAACTCTTTGTGTTCTACTCGTGCATATAACATCTACGCATAGACCTGGATCGGATGCCACTTTTGGGGAACGCAATATTTCAAAAATTTACCTACGATCATGCAAGATCTATCTAGGAGATTTCTACCTCTTGAGCATTGCGTTGGTTTTCCCTTGAAGAGGAAAGGGTGATGCAGCAAAGTAGCGTAAGTATTTCCCTCAGTTTTTGAGAACCAAGTTATCAATCCAGTTGGAGACTACATGCAAGTCCCTCATACCTACACAAATAAATAAGAACCTTGCAACCAACACGATAAAGGGGTTGTCAAGCCCTTCACGGTCACTTACGAGAGTGAGATCTTATAGAGACAATAATAATAAGATAACCATTTTTTGGTATTTTTATGATATAGATTGAAAGTAAATATTGCAAAATAAAATAGATTGAAACTTATATGATAAAAGATAGACCTGGGGCCATAGGTTTCACTAGTGGCTTCTCTCAAGATAGCATAAGTATTACGGTGGGTGAACGAATTATTGTCGAGCAATTGATAGAAAAGTGAGAATATTTAGGCATGATCATGTATATAGGCATCACGTCCGTGACAAGTAGACCGAAACGATTCTGCATCTACTACTATTACTCCACACATCGACCGCTATCCAGCATGCATCTAGAGTATTAAGTTCATAAGAACAGAGTAACGCATTAGGCAAGATGACATGATGTATAGGGATAAACTCAAGAAATGTGATATAAACCCCATCTTTTTATCCTCGATGGCAAAAATACAATACGTGCCTTGCTGCCCCTGCTGTCACTTGGAAAGGACACTGCAAGATTGAACCCAAAGCTAAGCACTTATCCCATTGCAAGAAAGATCAATCTAGTAGGCCAAACCAAACTGATAGTTTGAAGAGACTTGCAAAGATAACCAATCATACATAAAAGATTTCAGAGAAGAATCAAATATTGTTCATAGATAAACTTGATCATAAACCCACAATTCATCGGATCTCGACAAACACACCGCAAAAAGAGTTACATCAAATAGATCTCCAAGAAGATCGAGGAAAACATTGTATTGAGATCCAAAGAGAGAGAAGAAGCCATCTAACTAATAACTATGGACCCGAAGGTTTGAGGTAAACTACTCACACATCATCGGAGGGGTCAGGAGTTGATGTAGAGGCCCAACATGATCGATTCCCCCTCTGGTGGAGCTCCGGACAAGGCCCCAAGATGGGATCTCTTGGGTATAGAAGGTTGCGGCGGTGGAAATAGGGCTTCGTGGTGCTCCTGGATGTTTTCAGAGTATGTGAACATATATAGGAGGAAAAAGTAGGTCGGTGGAGCCACGAGGGGCCCACGAGGTTGGAGGACGCACCCAGGGGGGTAGGCGCACCCCCTGCCTCGTGGCCTCCTCGTTGGTTGCTTGGCGTCCACTCCAAGTCCCATGGATCACGTATGTTCCAAAAATAACTCCCCCGAAGGTTTTATTCGGTTTGGATTCCATTTGATATTCCTTTTATGCGAAACACCGAAATAGGCAAAAACAGTAATTTGCGCTGAGCTTTGGGTTAGAAGGTTAGTCCCAAAAATAATATAAAAGTGTATAAATAGGCCCATTAACATCCAAAACAGATAATATAATAGCATGGAACAATAAAAAATTATAGATACGTTGGAGACGTATCAAGCGTCCCCAAGCTTAATTCCTGCTCGTCCTCGAGTAGGTAAATGATAAAAACAGAATTTTTTATGTGGAATGCTACCTAGCATAATTCTCAATGTAATTTTCTTTATTGTGGCATGAATGTTCAGAACCGAAAGATTCAAGACAAAAGTTTAATATTGACATAAAAATAATAATACTTCAATCATTACTAACTAAGCAATCATGTCTTCTCAAAATAACATGGCAAAAGAAAGTTCATCCCTACAAAATCATATAGTTTGGTCACGCTCCATTTTCATCATACGAGAATGTTCTCATCATGCACAACCCCGATGACAAGCCAAGCAATTGTTTCATACTTTAGTAATATCAAACTTTTTCAAATTTGACGCAATACATGAGCGTAAGCCATGGATATAACACTATGGGTGGAATAGGATAATGATAGGGGCTATGTGAAGAAGACAAAAAAGGAGAAAGTCTCACATTGACGAGGCTAATCAATGGGCTAGGGAGATGCCCATCAATTGATGTCAATGCAAGGAGTAGGGATTGCCATGCAATGGATGCACTAGAGTTATAAATGTACGAAAGCTCAACAAAAGAAACTAAGTGGGTGTGCATCCAACTTGCTTGCTCACGAAGACCTAGGGCATTTGAGAAATCCCATTGTTGGAATATACTAGCCAAGTTATATAATGAAAATTTCCCACTGGTATATGAAAGTGACAAAAGAAAGAGACTCGCTATCATAAAGATCATGGTGCTACTTTGAAGCACAAGTGTGGAAAAAAAGGATAGTAGCATTGCCCCTTTTATTTCTTCTTTTTTCTTCTTTGGGCCTTTCCTTTTTTTGGCATTTCTTCTTTTTTTATTTGGGACAATGCTCTATTAATGATGATCATCACACTTCTATTTATTTACAACTCAATGATTACAACTCGATACTAGAACAAAATATGACCCTATATGAATGCCTTCGGCCGTGTACAGGGAAGTGCAATGAATCAAGAGTGACATGTATGATATATTATGCATGGTGGCTTTGCCACAAATACGATGTTAACTACATGATCATGCAGAGCAATATGACAATGATGAAGCGTGTCATAAATGTAAGGGTGGAAAGTCGCATGGCAATATATCTCAGAATGGCTATGGAAATGCCATAATAGGTAGGTATGGTGGCTGTTTTGAGGAAGATATAAGGAGGTTTATGTGTGATAGAGCGTATCATATCACGGGGTTTGGATGCACCAGTGAAGTTTGCACCAACTCTCAAGGTGAGAAAGGGCAATGCACGGTACCGAAGAGGCTAGCAATGATGGAAGGGTGAGAGTGCGTATAATCCATGGACTCAACATTAGTCATAAAGAACTCACATACTTATTGCAAAAATCTACAAGTCATCAAAAACCAAGCACTACGCGCATGCTCCTAGGGGGATATATTGGTAGGAAAAGACCATCGCTCGCCTCCGACCGCCACTCATAAGGAAGACAATCAAAGAACACCTCATGTTTCAAATTTGTTACACAACGGTTACCATACGTGCATGCTACGGGACTTGCAAACTTCAACACAAGTATTTCTCAAATTCACAATTACTCAACTATCACACTCTAATATTATCACCTTTATATCTCAAAACAATTATCAAGCATCCAACTTCTCATAGTATTCAGTGCACTTTCTATGATAGTTTTTATTATACCCATCTTGGATGCCTATCATATTAGACCAATTTCATAACCAAAGAAAATTAACATGCTGTTCTAAAGGACTCTCAAAATAATATAAGTGAAGCATGAGAGATCAATAATTTCTATAAAATAAAACCACCATCGTGCTCTAAAAGATATAGGTGAAGCACTAGAGCAAAGTTATCTAGCTCAAAAGATATAAGTGAAGCACATAGAGTATTCTAATAAATTCCAATTCATGCGTGTCTCTCACAAAAGGTGTGTACAGCAAGGATGATTGTGGTAAACTAAAAAGAAAATACTCAAATCATACAAGACGCTCCAAGCAAAACACATATCATGTGGTGAATAAAAAAATAGCCTCAAGTAAAGTTACCGATAGAAGAAGACGAAAGAGGGGATGCCTTCCGGGGCATCCCCAAGCTTAGGCTTTTGGTTGTCCTTGAATTTTACCTTGGGGTGCCATGGGAATCCCCAAGATTAGGCTATTACCACTCCTTGTTCCATAATCCATCAAATCTTTACCCAAAACTTGAAAACTTCACAACACAAAACTTAAACAGAAAATCTCATGAGCTCCGTTAGTAAAAGAAAACAAAACACCACTTAAGGTACTGCAATGAACTCATTCTTTATTTATATTGGTGTTATAACTACTGTATTCCAACTTCTCTATGGTTCATAACCTCCGATACTAGCCATAGATTCATCAAAATAAGCAAACAACAGACGAAAAATAGAATCTGTCAAAAACAGAATATTATGTAGTAATCTGTAGGTTTCGAATACTTCTGTAACCCACAAAATTCTAAAATATATTGCTGGACGTGAGGAATTTATCTATTAATCATCTGAAAAAAGAATCAACTTAATCGCACTCTCCAGTAAAATATGGCAGCAAATATCGTGAGCGCTAAGGTTTCTGTTTATTTTACAGCAAGATTGCTAAAACTCCCCCCAAGTCTTCCCAAAGGTTCTACTTGTCACAAACACTAATTAAAATCATAAAACCACATCTAAACAGAGGCTAGATGAATTATTTATTACTAAACAGAACCAAAAAGCAAGGAACAGAAATGAAATTGGGTTCCCTCCCAACAAGCGCTATCGTTTAACGCCCCTAGCTAGGCATAAAAGCAAGGATATATATAGGTGTTATCATCTATGGTATGCAATCCATAAGTGGCTCTCATAATGGATTCATAAGGTAATTTAATTTTCTTTCTAGGAAAGTGTTTCATGCCTTTCCTTAACAGAAATTGGAATCTAATATTTCCTTCTTTCATATCAATAATTGCACCAATCCTTCTAAGGAAAGGTCTACCAAGAATAATGGGACATGTAGGATTGCAATCAATATCAAGAACAATGAAATCTACGGGCACACAATTCCTATTTGCAACAATAAGAACATAATTAATTTTCCCATAGGTTTCTTAATAGTGGAATCCGCAATATGCAAATTTAAAGAACAATCATCAAATTCAAGGAAACCTAACACATCACACAAAGTTTTTGGAATTGTGGTAACGCTAGCACCCAAATCACATAAAGAATAGCATTCATGATCTTTAATTTTAATTTTAATAGTAGGTTCCCACTCATCATAAAGTTTTCTAGGGATAGAAATTTCCAATTCAAGCTTTTCTTCATAAGATTGCATTAAAGCATCAACGATATGTTTAGTAAAAGCTTTATTTTGATTATAACCATGTGGAGAATTTAGCACACATTGCAATAAGGAAATAAAATCTATTAAAGAAAAATTATCATAATTAAATTCCTTGAAATCCAAAATAGTGGGTTCATTGCTATGTAAAGTTTTGACCTCTCCAATCCCACTTTTGTTAATTTTTGCATCAAGATCTAAAAACTCCGAATCATTGGGACGCCTTTTAACTAAAGTTGACTCATCTCCAGTCCCATCATTATCAAGATTCGTATTTCAAAACAAAGATTTAATAGGAGACACATCAATCACTTTTAGATCTTCATCCTTATTATCATCAAAACTAGAAGAACACGCTTTCACAAAGCAATCTTTTTTAGCACGCATCCTAGCGGTTCTTTCTTTGCACTCATCAATGGAAATTCTCATAGCTTTGAGAGACTAATTGATATGATGCTTATGTGGGATAGATCTAAGTTTCAAAGAATCAACATCAAGAGAAATTCTATCCACGTTCCTAGCCAACTCATCAATCATAGACAATTTTTCTTCAATCAAAGCATTGAAACTCTTTTGCGAACTAATAAATTCTTTAATATTAGATTCAAAATCAGAGGGCATCTTATTATAATTTCCATAAGAATTGTTGTAGGAATTACCATAATTATTAGAGGAATTACTAGGAAAAGGCCTAGGATTAAAATTACCTCTATACGCGTTATTACCAAAATTGTTCCTGTCGGATTTCGGGTTCCGGTAGACCCTTGAGGTTCGAACACTGGGGTGCGTGCGGAGATCTCTCCCCTACCGATCTACATCCAATCTCCTCGCGTGATCTAAGATGGAAACAAAGAACACAAGGGACACAAGGTTTATACTGGTTCGGGCCACCGTTGTGGTGTAATACCCTACTCCAGTGTGTGGTGTGGTGGATTGCCTTAGGGGCTGATGAGGAACAGTACAAGGGAAGAACAGCCTCGCGAGAGGTGTTCTTGAGCTGGTGCGATGAACTGCTTGGGTGAGTTCAATCGCCTCTCTCTCTCTCTCTATCTCTCTTTTTCGGTCCCTTCTCGTCCGTCCTCTACTCTGTGGTGGCTAGCTCTATTTATAGAGGCCCTGGGCCTCTCCCCAAATAATGAGCGGGAAGGGTGCCAACAATTCGCCATTTTGATGGGGAACATCTAGTACAAGTTATCCTGACCAAAGGTGGTCTTCGGCTGCCAAAAGCACTGGTGATGACGCCGTCTTGGGCTCCACGGTGACCTCCGTCCTGCCGCTCTGCTGGTCTTGGTCTTGGTGCACCGGAATGGTAACCTTTGCTCGGTGCCTTGGCCTGTGCTTGCCCCCTTTGCACCAAAGGGGAAACAAGGACACTGCGCAGGCCGACGCCCGCCTGGCGCCCGCCTGGTCTCGATCATCATGGCTTGCGTCATGGGCTCCTCACGAGGTACCCCTGCCTTGATCTCTCCTCCTCCTCACGAGCCTGCCTGATGAGGCTGCCTCTGAGGAAGCTTCCGGTCGTCCGCCCCGCGAGGCTTGGCCCCTCGCGAGGGTCTTGAGCTTGAGCTGATGAAGATGGGCCGCGCTGGGCCCCCACTTGAGCCACGCCGCAGGCCACAGGCAGGCAAGTCTGGGGACCCGCATTCCCAGAACACCAACAGTAGCCCCCGGGCCCATGGCGCGCCCGGGCTTGGCCAAGCAGGGAAGCGAAGGGGCGAGCGCGAAACGCCGCGGGCCCCAATAGCCTGCGGCCTTGGGCGCCACGTGGCGATTGATTGGACATGGGCATCTGCGCTTCCCCATGATGCCTCGGCGACCGCACGACTTGATAAGTCCCTGCTTGCAGAGAAACCAGTCATGATTACCTGCGATCGTGGTGCTCGACGGTTGGCCTCCTCCGGCTATAAGTACGGGGCTGCGCGAGTCCCCTCAGCCCGTCCCTTCTTGCTGCTCCTTTTCTTCTTCTTGGCTACTCGCCGCTCCCATGGCTCCAAAGAGATTCTCGGCCACGGAGAAAGGAAAGGCCCCCCAGGCTGGGCCTGACTCCCCCCCGGCCAAGCGCGGCCGAGGCCGCCCTCGCAAGTATTCCACGGTCCCCGTAGTGGCTTCCCGCGGCCATGGAGGCGGTTCCCTGCGCGGTGGTGAGCGCCCGGCCGCCGTTGGGGGGCACGCTGTGGGTGTGCACCCCCCTAGGCCACGCTTTCGCTCTGCGGAGGTGCTGCCGGAGTTCGTCGTGTGGTCAGCGGACCCAACCTGCACCCGGCTCCAGCTCCCGCGTTTCTTCGTAGGTGATCTGCCGGCCAGCGCCCGGTGCGGCTTCTGGCTCCAGGAAGATGGCTGCTGCAGCAGGGCCTCCTAGGCTTCGCTAGAGGTCTCCGTTTCTGGGAATGGGGCCCTGACCCACGGCTGGCAAACGTTTGCCCGCGTGCGCGGCCTGGGCCGGTGGTGCACCCTGCACTTCAAGTTCGATGGCGACGCCACCCTCTACGTGAGGGTGTTCGGGGAAGACGGTCGTCGTGCTGGGTGCTACCCCGAAGACGTCGACCGCGGCCGCCTGCCCAGCCCCGGTACTGACTAGGATGAAGACGGCGACGGGCGTAGAGGCGGCGGTGCTCGAGGTTCGCTGAGCTTCGACGACTCCCTCTCAGGCAGCAGCTCCTCCAGCGGTGGCCGCGACCAGCCCCCGCGCCATCGCGCCCTCCTGGGTGAAGGTAGCGGGTCAGCCCGCCGTCGCGCCTTGGCGAAGTAAGAGGAGGGATCCGCCTGAGCCCCAGGTGCAGCTCGAACCTTCGCTGTGGGTTGGTGCACGACGAATCGCGCCCATTTTGCTTTCCTTCTTTTCCTGCGCAGAAATAAAAGGTAGTATAGGGCCCCGCGGGGGCGTGTTAGAACTGTTGTTGTTAACCATCGTGCTGCTTCCGCTATTTCTGTGTTGTGTTCCCGCACCGTGCACCTATGTGCGGGAATTATTTTAGCTCGGTGGGGCTTGACGCGGTCCTCGCCTCCCGAGGCTGTGGCCTCGCCATGCGCTTTGTGCCCTGCAAGGATCAATAGGAGGGGTAACTTTCGGTCTTGGTTGTGGGGGCGATCGGCCAAGGTGTCGGTGTACAAAAAGAGGGGTACACTTTTTGTACCCCTATAACTGTGCACGGGCAGTCTGAGCCGCGGATACCACCACACCAAGCAAGGCAAGGGAGGTGAGCCAGGGTAAGACCGAAGCTCAAGAGAACTAGAACGACGCCAAGGCCAAGACCACGAAGAGCAAAGGGGACGAAACGGACTCCCCCGGCAAGATCCTTGCCGGGAGACAGTTCTAGCAGCCCCGGCAAGACCCTTGCCGCGGCGACTCGTCCCGCGCCTACGGAGCAAATCACCCTTGAGTCCACTGCCCCCAAAGGGCAAGGATTCGGGAGACATCCCCGTGGCGGCATGCAGATCTTTGTGAAGACATTCGAGATCAGATACGCACTAAGGAGATGACAACCCTTGGCGGGTTCCCAGCCGAGGAAGACCACAAGGCCCCCGGCAAGCGCCTTGCTGGGGATGACAGCAGGCACCTCAGCAAGACCCTTGCCGGGGCCCCGGCAAGGCCCTTACCAAGGACACCCGCAGGGCCACCATCAGGCCCACACCGACTAAACCTCCACCACCGCATGCATGCAGCTGCCGACCCAACCAGCTGGGCAGGCACCTGCGTGGTGGCATGCAGATCTTCGTGAAGACCCACCACTGCACCACCTCAGCTGCCTGCCTACCTACGTGGCATCACATGCATCGTTGGCCAGGGCGCGTGTCGACACAAGAACGAGCGGCGACGGACGAGACAGGTTTCTCCCCCGTCCCCGATAAAGCAAGGACACCTAAGCAAGACACATTAAATGCGCCTTGTCATGTAATGCGAGGGATAACCTCGCATCACTGTACCCTTTCCACCTCCTGTGTGCCACTGTGGCAACCCCTTTTTCTATAAAAGGAGGCCCAAGGCGACCAGGAGAAGGATTGGGCTTTTTGGAGCTCCTCACGCCCCATAGCTAGCTCAAGAACATAGATATACAAACCACCAAAGCAGGAGTAGGGTTTTACGCATCCTCGCAGCCCGAACCTGGATAAACGAACCGTGTGCTACCTGTTAGATCCGCTCTTCTCACGACCCCGCGCCCCGCTAACCACAGTAGGGATTCTTGTGATCCCATAGGTGTCGTTCCCACCGACATCTTTGGCACGCCAGGTAGGGGGCGCAGTTGTGAGAATCGGCTTTAGCAGTTAGTTCGGCGCTTCTTCATCATCATGGCGCCCAAGAAGAAGACGACGGTGGCGGTTGGCCAGTCGGAAGCCGGACAGCCCGTCCCGATGCGGACGAGCAGCGGACCGGTCGCAGAGAGGACCCGAGGCGCTGCTCGCGAACACCAGCACCATCCCAGCAGCCGGATTTTGGGAGGCGGCGATGTTTGTGCGCCTGGTAACGGGCCACACGTCGCCAAATCCAAAGGCGGAGCCAAGTCCTTCACGGGTGGAGCGGGGCCTTCCAAGGTCATCGCCGCCCCGCCCGAAGGCGACGCAAGGGCCTGCAAGACACGGAAGATAAGGACAACCTTTGTTGATACATGAGCTATTCGAGCATACAAAACAGAATGTTTATTTGAAGTGTTAGAGTTTGGCACATACAAATTTGCTTGGAACGGCAGGTAGATACCGCATATAGGAAGGTATGGTGGACTCATCTGGAATAACTTTGGGGTATAAGGGATTGGATGCACAAGCAGTATTCCCGCTTAGTACAGGTGAAGGCTAGCAAAAGACTGGGAAGCGACCAACTAGAGAGCGACAACAGCCATGTACATGCATTAAAATTAATAAACATTGGATGCAAGCATGAGTAGGATATAATCCACCATGAACATAAATATCGTGAAGGCTATGTTGATTTTGTTTCAACTACATGCGTGAACATGTGCCAAGTCAAATCACTTAAATCATTCAAAGGAGGATACCAACCCATCATACCACATCATAATCATCTCAATAGCATGTTGGCATACAAGGTAAATCATTATAACTCATAGCTAATCAAACATGGCACAAGCAACTATGATATCTAATTGTCATTGCAAACATGTTTATTCATAATAAGCTGAATCAAGAACGATGGACTCATCATATTTACAAAAACAAAAGAGGTCGAGTTCATACCAGCTTTTCTCATCTCAGTCAGTCCATCATATATCATCATAATTGCCTTTTACTTGCACGACCGAACGGTGTGAATAATAATAAGAGTGCACGTGCATTGGACTAAGTTGGAATCTGCGAGCATTCAATAAACAGGAGAAGACAAGGCAATATGGGCTCTTGGTTAAATCAATCAATAATGCATATAAGAGCCACTTCAACAATTTAATTATGGTCTTCTCCTACTGACCCCCAAATAAAAGAAATAAAACTATTTACAAGGGAAAGCTCCCAACAAGCAAAAGAAGAACGGGAAATATTTTTGGGTTTTCTTTTTAATTATTACTACTACAACAGAAAAATAAACTACTACTATTTTTTTGGTTTTTCTTAAGGTTAAGCAAACACACAAGAAGAAAGCAGGAAAAAGAAAATAAACTAGCATGGATATTACAGTGAAAAAGTATAAGCACCGACATCTAGCAATGAGTGTGTGTGAACATAAATGTAATGTCGGTGAGAAATACGTACTCCCCCAAGCTTAGGCTTTTGGCCTAATTTGGTCTATGGCCACGGCTGGCCTGGCGGATATCCATAATAATAGTTGTTGGGGTCGTACTGCGATGAAGAATAGTTGGGATCATACTGTGATGAAGAAGAAGACTCTGACTGCCACTGGCTGACAGTCATCTCTGGGTCCCAAGAATAAACAAATTGTCACGGAGGCTTATCTTGTGGTTTCTATTCTGGCTCCTCGACTGGTGCAGGGTTTCGGTAGGCGTGAATAGCCGTCAACGGAACAAGGTACGTGCCTACAGTCAAATCAAACAAAGAAGGAGCAGGCAGGGGAATAGTCTCAGGATGATGTTTATTAAAGAACAATTGATATCTAAGCTCCCCTGCCCTATTCTTAACAATAAAATCATGTGCCACCATACTTTTATGATCTAGATAAACACGGGGTAGCACTTTTTCTTCTTTCTCAGCATGCCTAATAGGTATGTTAAAATGTGCGGCTAGACGTGTGGCATAGATGCCTCCAAAGATGGGGCCCTTAGTACGGTTCATATTTAACCGTCTAGCAATAATACCGCCCAAACTAAAAGTGTTATCACTACTAGTAAAAATGCCCGTGCGTTGCAACGGGATGATATCACAAACTCTAACCCAATATGCACGGCTCAAAATCCCCACATATTCAAATCATCCATTACGAGATGACACCTATTTTAAAAATGTAGTAGTTAGTTTGAAGTTATTCAGTCAGACACTGACTCGTTAATTCCTCTACAAAGAAATTAAAGATGAATCCTTCATCCCTTTGAATACTATATTGTTCACCTTTTGTGATGCTTTTATTGGATACTGAACTTCAGAAACTCGCCCCATTTATCCATCTTCCTAACGTATAAAAGAGCCCATGCTTTGTAACGGGAAACAAAAATATTGATATATTTATGTTATTGTGACAAACACCAACATCTTGTTCATGTCCCTCTTCTTCATCGATCCAACGGCACCACACCAATAAATTACTTTTCTCTATATGGGACATGTCTCCATGTTAACCCTCGTAAGAATACTACTCATGCAACAATCATTAATTTTTAATATTTATAAAATTTAACGATGAAGCAATGAATGAATCCAGCCCATTAGAGTATGTTCTCTAAACAAGGTCGGCAATCCTATTGACCCCGCATGACCTGTGCGATATGATCAGGTCGTCCTGTGGGCACATTGAGCACGGACGTTTGCTTTTCTTTCTTGGTTGTGATGGTCTCTTTCCCACGGATATGAATGCGAGTCTCCATACTTTTTTGTGTTTAAATCTTGCACGCCTCAACTTCTCACGTATGTATCTCTCCCAGTCTCTTGCATATCTTGTTTATGCCTCTATCTCTCATGTTTCACTCACTTCTCATGTACCCTTCTCTTTCATGTGTATCTCTCAAACTCTCAGATCTCTCTCTCTCCTCTAAAAAGCCTAGATGACCAAATAAAAAACTATGAACATTTTCAAAAAATCATTTGAGCCTTCCTTCTATTTTATTTAATTGCCTTTTCAAATTCCTTTTGAGCCTTTCAAAAACTCCATGCCTTTTTATACTTCAAGGTAGACCTCCAAACTTTGCCAATATTTCTTCTATCTTTTCCCCAAGTTCCATTAAAAATCTCAATATTTTTGGACACTTATAAAACCTAGTCCTAGAGTTTGAATTTAAACTTTCAATCATGCACATTTATATTTTATGGATCACGATCATTTTTGTGAGTCCAGGGAAAATAACCCCATGCCCAAACTCTTTTCCTAGAGCTCCTTTTCTTTCTCCAAATCTCTGGGTTCTTTTTCAGAAATAGAAAAAGTGAAAAACTGAAGGAAGAGAGGGAGAGAGAGCGCCAGCCGGCCCTTTTGGCCCAAGGCCCAGCCACACCTCGTCAACCCTAGCCGCCAGGGGAGAGGCTCGCTCAATCCCGATCCCCACTCTTCCGAGCCCCCTCGTCCTCCTCTCGATCCCCAGCCACCAGAGAGACACGCACGAGAGAGAGGTTCGGCCGCCGCCACCCCTCGCACGCTTGCCTCCCGCCGGAAACTTCGCCACCCGATGCCTTGCCTCCGGCAAGTTCCGCCTCTCCTCCTCCCGTTTTCCCTCCTCGCGCCGTCCTGCTCGAAGTAGCCATGCTCTGCCGTGGTCCACGGCGAGCGTCGCTAACCCCGCGCCTTCCCTGCCGCTCCCCTACCCCATTGAGGACGAGGCTGGCGAGTCTTGGCAATGTCATCAGCTTCCTGATTGGTACCCCGGGGCACGTGTTGCAACTCCAGCCCCCAGAACTGTTTCTCCATCTTGCGAACCTCAGCGAGGTAGGCTTCCACGTGCTCGTCCTTTGGCTCGTATATCTTGTTGGAGAAGTTGACGAGGAGCTGCGAATCGCCCTTGATGATGAGTCTCTTTACCCCTAAGGCAATCACGGCCTTCAGGCCTGCTATGAGGCCTTCGTACTCCGCTATGTTGTTGGAGACCTTTTCTCTGTGCTGGAAGCAGAGTTGTATAGCGTAGTAGAGTTTGTCCTGGGTAGGGGATACAAGCACTGCGCCAGCTCCCGCACTGTGTCGGGAGAATGCCCCATCGAAGTACATGACCCAGCCGTCCGGTGCTTCACTTCCCAGGGAAAGTGATCGGTCTTCGCCTGCCTCGAGACCCGGCGCTTCTGCCCATTCTGCCACGAAATACGCAAGTGCGGATCCCTTGATGACTCTGGTCGTACTGAATTCTAGCTGAAATGCCTGTAGCTCAATGTTCCACTCAGCGACCCTCCCAGCTAAGTTGGGGCTCCTGAGTACTCTTTCCAAGGGTTATGCTGAGACGACTTTGATGGGATGGCCTGGGAAGTGGTGGCGCAGCTTGCGTGAGGCCACTAGTAGCGCAAGGAGGAGTTTTTGAGGCATGGGGTACCGCGCCCTTGCGTCCCGTAGCACCGTGCTGACGAAGTACACGGGATGCTCGAGAGGTTGAGGGTGCTGGCGCAGCTTGCATCCTCCAGAGGTCGAGGCGTTTCTTGAGACGAAGGAGCGCCCAGTGCTTGGTCGCCTGACGAGGCCCCTCCTGCTTTGGGTGCGTTCTCCTGCTGCGGCTGTTCCTTTCCGGCTGTGGTTGCGGCCTTCGCGAGGCCCTCCAGGCTCTTCTTTGCTTAAGTCCGGATGGTCGATGCGGCCTTGGCACAACGCTCCTCCCTGACCGCCACTAGGTTGCGCTAGCGGAGTAGGGGGTGGCCGCAAGGTAGAGCACTAGGGGTTCCCGAGGACGCGGAGCTACCATCACTGGTGGGCTGGTGAGGTACCTCTTGAGGTCTTGGAATGCCTTGTTAGCCTCTTCAGTCCATTCGAAGGGGCACTTTTTCTTCATTAGCTTGAAGAAGGGCAGCGCTCGTTCCCCAAGCTTGGAGATGAAGTGCCCCAACGCAGTTACACGCCCAGTGAGCTTCTGCATTTCTCTGAGGGTCCTCGGCGGGCTCATGTCTTCGACTGCCCTGACCTTCTCCGGGTTGGCCTCAATGCCCCTATGGGACACGAGGAAACCCAGGAGCTTGCCCGAGGGGACTCCAAACACGCACTTCTCCGGGTTGAGCCGTAGGTCCACTTCGTTGAGGCTCGCAAAGGTTTCTTCGAGGTCCTGTATCAGGGTTCTTGTCTCACGAGACTTCACCACAATGTCATCGACGCAAGCTTCAGCGTTCCTCCCGAGCTGCCGGCCTAAGGCGATGTGCATCACTCGCTGAAAGGTCGCGCCTACGTTGCGCAACCCAAACGGCATGCACATATAGCAGTAAACTCCACACGGGGTCAGGAAAGCCGTCTTCTCCATGTCTTCTACCGCCATCTTGATCTGGTGATAGCCCGAGAAGGCATCTAGGAAGCACAATAGGTCACACTCTACGGTGGAGTCGACTATCTGGTCAATGCGGGGGAGCGGAAACGGATCCTGCGGGCAGGCCTTGTTGAGGTTGGTGAAGTCAACACACATGCGCTCCTTTCCTCCCTTTTTTGGCACAACGACCGGATTAGCCAGCCAATCAGGGTAGCGGACCTCGCGGATAACTCCGGCCGCCTCCAGCTTCCGGGTCTCTTGACTGATGAAAGCCTGTTTCTCAGTGGACTGCCGCCTCGCCTTCTGCTTCACGGGGCGCACATTGGGGCACATGTTGAGGTGATGCTCAATAACTTCCCTTGGGACCCCTGCTAACTAATCAGGTTCCCACGCGAACACCTTCTTGTTCGCACGCAGGAACCTCCTCCTGCTCGGGCTCGAGGTTGGCCCCTATGGTGAAGGTGGCGCCAGTGGACACGTCCTCGTCGACTGGTACCTGCTTGGTTTCCGCCTTGTCTTGGGTGAATAGCTGCTTCTTTTTAGCCGGTGCAGCCCCCTTGGGCTCAAGGGTGTCGGTGCTAGTGGGCTGTGCCACCGCGGCCGCCCTGAAAACAAGATGGAGCACCTGCAGCGCGTCCCTTGTGTCTCCTGACACGGTGAGGACGGCGCTGCTCCCAGGCATCTTCATGAGGTTGTACGCCGGGTGAGTTGCTACCATGAACCGAGCCAAGGCCGGATAGCCGAGGATGGTGTTGCAGGGGAGGCCAATGGGGGCGGTGTCGAAGTCGATCAGCTCCGTGCGGAAGTTATTGTAGGTGTCGAAGGTCACTGGGAGGTGGATCTGTCCCAAGGAGGCGGTGGAACCGGCTCCGACGCCCGAGAAAGGCCTGCTGGGTTGGAGCCGCTCCAGCGGCACGTGGAGGAGGCTGAAGGCCTCCACCGAGAGCACGTTGAGGCCGGCACCACCGTCGATGAGGGTCCTGGTGACGGCCACTTGGCAGATGGTGGGGGTGCACAACATTGAGAGCGCGCCCGAACCAATGGGGTTGAAGGGGTGGTCCTCTGAGTCGAAGGTTAGATCGGCCTCGGGCACCACCCAGCCCGAGGGGGCTTCTCGTCGCTTGGAGGCGGTGCTGATCCGGCGGGTGAATGGCTTGACATGATGGCTCGAGGGTGGTGCCTGGGAGCCACCCAGGAGAGCTGCGATGACGGGCGGCGCTGGAATTAGCAATGGCGTGGCGGTGCGGCCCTCCCGCCGCATCGAAGGATGCTGGGACAAGGCCTGCTGCTCGTTCCCCGCCGGGCCGGTGGTGAGGTTGGTGGCAGGCGACGGGGAACGACGAGGGCGTCCGCCGACGGGTGCCGTCTGGGCGACGCGGGTGGCGAGAGCAGCTCGGCGCTCGGCGCGAGCCCGACGAGCGTTAGCCATGGACACGACGAAAGATCGCACGCGAACAGCGGAAGAAAAATTCCGGCGCACCCCTACCTGGCGCGCCAAATGTCGGATTTCGGGTTCCGGCCGACCCTTGAGGTTCAAACACTGGGGTGCGCGTGGAGATCTCTCCCCTACCGATCTACGTCCAATCTCCTCGCGTGATCTAAGATGGAAACAAAGAACAACATAGGGGACACAAGGTTTATACTGGTTCGGGCCACTGTTGTGGTGTAATACCCTACTCCAGTGTGTGGTGTGGTGGATTGCCTCAGGGGCTGATGAGGAACAGTACAAGGGAAGAACGGCCTCGCGAGAGGTGTTCTTGAGCTGGTGCGGTGAACTGCTTGGGTAAGTTAAATCGCCTCTCTCTTTCTCTCTCTCTCTCTCTATCTCTCTTTTTCGGTCCCTTCTCGTCCGTCCTCTACTCTGTGGTGGCTAGCTCTATTTATAGAGGCCCTGGGCCTCTCCCCAAATAATGAGCGGGAAGGGTGCCAACAATTGGCCATTTTGAAGGGGAACATCTAGTACAAGTTATCCTGACCAAAGGTGGTCTTCGGCTACCAAAAGCACTGGTGATGACGCCATCTTGGGATCCACGGTGACCTCCGTCCTGCCGCTCTGCTGGTCTTGGTCTCGTTGCACCGGAATGGTAACCTTTGCCTGGTGCCTTGGCCTGTGCTTGCCCCCTTTGCACCAAAGGGGAAACAAGGACACTGCGCAGGCCGGCGCCCGCCTGGTCTCGATCGTCATGGCTTGCGTCACGGGCTCCTCGCGAGGTACCCCTGCCTCGATCTCTCCGCCTCCTAGCGAGCCTGCCTGATGAGGCTGCCTCTGAGGAAGCTTCCGGTCGTCCGCCCCGCGAGGCTTGGCCCCTCGCGAGGGTCTTGAGCTTGAGCTGATGAAGATGGGCCGCGCTGGGCCCCCACTTGAGCCACACCGCAGGCCGCAGGCAGGAAAGTCTGGGGACCCCCGTTCCCGGAACGCCGACAGTTCCTACCAACAAAATTCACATCCATAGTTTCATTATTATTCTCAATCAAAGTAGACAAAGGCATATCATTAAGGTCAGAAGAAACACTCTTATTAGCAAACAATTTCATAAGTTCATCCATCTTTCCACTCAAAACATTTATTTCTTTTATTGCATGCACCTTTTTACTAGTAGATCTTTCAGTGTGCCATTGAGAATAATTAACCATAATATTATCTAGGAGTTTAGTAGCTTCTCCTAAAGTGATTTCCATAAAAGTGCCTCCGGCGGCCGAATCTAAAAGATTTCTAGAAGCAAAATTCAATCCGACATAAAATTTTGTATGATCATCCATAAATTCTAACCATGTGTAGGGCAATTACGTATCATTAATTTCATCCTCTCCCAAGCTTGTGCAACATGTTCAAGATCAAGTTGCTTAAAATTCATAATATCGTTCCTAAGAGAGATGATCTTAGCGGGAGGAAAATACTTAGAGATAAAAGTATCTTTGCACTTATTCCATGAATCGATACTATTTTTAGGGAAAGACGAAAACCAAGTTTTAGCACTCTAAGCGAAAACGGGAATAGCTTCAATTTAACAATATCATCATCTGCATCTTTCTTCTTTTGCATATCACATAAATCAACAAAGTTGTTCAGATGGGTAGCGGCATCTTCACTAGGAAGGCCGGAAAATGGATCTTTCATAACAAGATTCGGCAAAGCATCATTAATTTCACAAGATTCAACATCGGTAAGAGGCACAATTGAAGTGCTAATAAAATCATTATTGTTGGTATTAGAAAAGTCACACAATTTAGTATTATCTTGAGCCATCGTGACAAGCAATCCAACACACAAGCACAGAAGAATCAAGCGAAAAGAGACAAACGGAAAAGAGGCAGAGCGGAAAAAGAGGGCGAATAAAACGGAAAGAGTGAAGTGGGGGAGAGGAAAACAAGAGGCAAATGGCAAATAATGTAATGCGAGGGATAAGAGTTTGTGATGGGTACTTGGTATGTCTTGACTTGTGGTAGATATCCCCGGCAACGGCGCTAGAGATCCTTCTTGCTACCTCTTGAGCACTGCGTTGGTTTTCCCTTGAAGAGGAAAGGGTGATGCAGCAAAGTACCGTAAGTATTTCCCTCAGTTTTTAAGAACCAATGTATCAATCCAATAGGAGACTACACGCAAGTCCCTCGTACCTACTCAAACAAATAAGAACCTCGCAACCAACGCGATAAAGGGGTTTTCAAGCCCTTCACGGTCACTTACGAGAGTGAGACCTGATAGAGATAATAATAATAAGATAAATATTTTTGTTATTTTTATGATATAGATTGAAAGTAAAGATTGCAAAATAAAATAGATTGGAAACTTATATGATAAAAGATAGACCCGGGGCCATAGGTTTAACTAGTGGCTTCTCTCAAGATAGCATAAGTATTACGGTGGGTGAACGAATTACTGTTGAGAAATTGATAGAAAAGTGAATAATTATGAGAATATCTAGGCATGATCATGTATATAGGCATCACGTCCGTGACAAGTAGACCGAAACAATTCTGCATCTACTACTATTACTCCACACATCGACCTCTATCCAGCATGCATCTAGAGTATTAAGTTCATAAGAACAGAGTAACACATTAGGCAAGATGACATGATGTAGAGGGATAAAATCAAGCAATATGATATAAACCCCATCTTTTTATCCTCGATGGCAACAATACAATACGTGATTTGTTGCCCCTGCTGTCACTGGGAAAGGACACCGCAAGATTGAACCCAAAGCTAAGCACTTCTTCCATTGCAAGAAAGATCAAACAAGTAGGCCAAACCAAACTGATAGTTCGAAGAGACTTGCAAAGATAACCAATCATACACAAAAGATTTCAGAGAAGAATCAAATATTGTTCATAGATAAACTTGATCATAAACACACAATTCATCGGATCTCGACAAACACACCGCAAAAAGAGTTACATCAAATATATGTACAAGAAGATCGAGGAGAACATTGTATTGAGATCCAAAGAGAGAGAAGAAGCCATCTAGCTAATAACTATGGACCCGAAGGTCTGAGGTAAACTACTGCTACCTCTTGAGTACTTGCGTTGGTTTTCCCTTGAAGAGGAAAGGGTGATGCAGCAGAGTAGCGTAAGTATTTCCCTCAGTTTTTGAGAACCAAGGTATCAATCCAGTAGGAGGCCACGCACGAGTCCCTCGTACCTACACAAACAAATAAATCCTCGCAACCAACGTGATAAGGGGTTGTCAATCCCTACACGGTCACTTACGAGAGTGAGATCTGATAGATATGATAATATAATATTTTTGGTATTTTTATGATAAAGATGCAAAGTAAAATAAAAGGCAAAGGAAATAACTAAGTATTGGAAGATTAATATGATGGAAGATAGACCCGGGGGGCATAGGTTTCACTAGTGGCTTCTCTCGAGAGCATAAGTATTCACGGCGGGTAAACAAATTACTGTTGAGCAATTGACAGAATTGAGCATAGTTATGAGAATATCTAGGTATTATCATGTATATAGGAATCACGTCCGAGACAAGTAGACCGACTCCTGCCTGCATCTACTACTATTACTCCACACATCAACCGATATCTAGCATGCATCTAGAGTATTAAGTTCATGAGAACAGAGTAACGCTTTAAGCAAGATGACATAATGTAGAGGGATAAACTCATGCAATATGAAATAAACCCCATCTTTTTATCCTCGATGGCAACAATACAATACGTGCCTTGCTTCCCCTACTGTCACTGGGAAAGGACACCACAAGATTGAATCCAAAGCTAAGCACTTCTCCCATTGCAAGAAAGATCAATCTAGTAGGCCAAACCAAACTGATAATTCGAAGAGACTTGCAAAGATAACCAATCATACATAAAAGAATTCAGAGAAGATTCAAATATTGTTCATAGATAAACTTGATCATAAACCCACAATTCATCGGTCTCAACAAACACACCGCAAAAGAAGATTACATCGAATAGATCTCCAGAAGAGAGGGGGAGAACTTTGTATTGAGATCCAAAAGAGAGAAGATGCCATCTAGCTAATAACTATCCACCCGTAGGTCTGAGGTAAACTACTCACACTTCATCGGAAGGGCTATGGTGTTGATGTAGAAGCCCTCCGTGACTGATGCCCCCTCCGGCGAAGCTCCGGAACAGGCCCCAATAAGGGATCTCGTGGATACAGAAAGTTACGGCGGTGGAATTAGGGTTTTGGCTCCGTATCTGGTAGTTTGGGGGTACGTACGTATATATAGGAGGAAAGAGTATGTCGGTGGAGCAACAGGGGGCCCTGAGGGTGGAGGGCGCGCCTAGGGGGGGTAGGCACGCCCCCCTACCTTGTGGCCTCCTGGTTGATGTCTTGACATAGGGTCCAAGTCCTCTGGATCATGTTCGTTCCGAAAATCACGTTCCCAAAGGTTTCATCCCGTTTGGATTCCGTTTGATATTCTTTTTCTGCGGAACCCTAAAATAGGCAAAAAACAACAATTCTGGGCTGGGCCTCTGGTTAATAGGTAAGTCCCAAAAATAATATAAAAGTGTATAATAAAGCCCAATAATGTCCAAAACAGAATATAATATAGCATTGAACAATCAAAAATTATAGATACGTTAGAGACATATCAAGCATCCCCAAGCTTAATTCCTCCTTGTCCTCGAGTAGGTAAATGATAAAAACAGAATTTTTGATGTGGAATGCTACTTGGCATAATTTCAATGTAGTTCTCTTAATTGTGGTATGAATATTCAGATCTGAAAGATTCACGACAAAAGTTTAATATTGGCATAGAAATAATAATACTTCAAGCATACTAACTAAGAAATTATGTCTCTTCAAAATAACATGGCCAAAGAAAGTTATCCCTACAGAATCATATAGTCTGGCTATGCTCCATCTTCACCACACAAAGTATTCAAATCATGCACAACCCCGATGACAAGCCAAGCAATTGTTTCATACTTTTAATGTTCTCAAACCTTTTCAATTTTCACGCAATACATGAGCGTGAGCCATGGACATAGCAGTATAGGTGGAATAGAATGGTGGTTGTGGAGGAGACAAAAAGGGAGAAGATAGTCTCACATCAACTAGGCGTATCAACGGGCTATGGAGATGCCCATCAATAGATATCAATGTGAGTGAGTAGGGATTGCCATGCAATGGATGCACTAGAGCTATAAATATATGAAAGCTCACCAAAAAGAAACTAAGTGGGTGTGCATCCAACTTGCCTTCTCACGAAGACCTAGGGCATTTTGAGGAGGCCCATCGTTGGAATATACAAGCCAAGTTCTATAATGAAAAATTCCCACTAGTATATGAAAGTGATAACAAAGGAGACTCTCTATCATGAAGATCATGGTGCTACTTTGAAGCACAAGTGTGCAAAAGGATAGTAGTATTGCCCCTTTTTTGGGCCTTCTTTTTTTCCCTTTTTTGGGACAATACTCTATGAATGATGATCATCACACTTCTATTTATTTACAACTCAATGATTACAACTCGATACTAGAACAAAGTATGACTCTATATGAATGCCTCCGACGGTGTACCGGGATAGCAATGATGCATGAGTGACTTATATGAAAGAATTATGAACGGTGGCTTTTCCACAACTAAAATGTCAACTACATGATCATGCAAAGCAATATGATAATGATGGAGCGTGTCATGATAAACAGAACGGTGGAAAGTTGCATGGCAATATATCTCGGAATGACTATGGAAATGCCATGATAGGTAGGTATGGTGGCTGTTTTGAGGAAGGTATATGCTGGGTGTATGATACCGGTGAAAGGTGCGCGGTATTAGAGAGGCTAGCAATGGTGGAAGGGTGAGAGTGCGTATAATCCATGGACTCAACATTAGTCATAAAGAACTCACATACTTATTGCAAAAATCTATTAGTTATCAAAGCAAAGTACTACGCGCATGCTCCTAGGGGGATTGTTTGATTGATTGAATGAAGTGAATTGTATGCCCTTGTTTGATTGATTGAATGAAGTGAATTGTTTGCTTTTGCCTCATGTGCATATGGGTAGTGTTTCCTCTTTAGACCCCCTCCATTCTTAAATCTCATCTTTTCTAAACCCTCAGATGCCTCCGAGACGTGACCCCGGATTTACCTTTCCACCGGAGCTCACTCAGTTGATCCAGCAGCAGAACACATTGATGCAGTTACTAGTCCAGAATTAGAACCAGGGGAACAACAACAACAACCCACCACCACCACCTGTTGATCACTTAGCCCGTTTTCTTAGGCTGAATCCGCCGGTGTTTTCCAGTAGCACTGAGCCGATAGTAGCAGATGATTGGCTCCGCAAGACAGCTAGAGAGTTGACCACAAAAGGATCCACGGATGCGGAGAAGGTGAAGTTTGCCGCACATCAGCTTGAAGGACCCGCAGCATCATGGTGGGAGAATTTCAGAGCCACTTTCCCTGTCGATACTATCACATCGGACCAGTTTGAGCAGGCTTTTCGTACTGCCCATGTTTCAGCAGGAGCTATGGCCATGAAGAAGCGAGAGTTTCGCAACTTGCACCAAGGAGGACGGACAGTTGGCTAGTATGTTAGGACTTTAGTAAATTAGCACGTTATGCCCCAGATGACGTTGCTACGGATACATCAAAGCAGGAGAATTTTCTGGAAGGACTGAATGATGAGTTGAGCATGCGGTTGATGGTAGCAACCTTCAACAACTACCAGGAGTTGGTAGATCGTGCTCTTATGATTTAAGGGAAGCAACAGCAAATTGAGAATCGCAAGAGGAAGTATGCACAGGGAAAGTACAATTCAGTAGCTCAGCAGAAGCCACGATTTACCCCTAGGCCGGGAGGACATTTTCAGCATACCCATGGAGGAGGAAGCTTGCACAATCACAATGGCCCCAGGAATGGTAATGGGAATGGAGGAAGCAACGGCCAAAACCGCACCAACCCATCAACCCCAGCCAAGAAAGACCTGAGCCAAGTCACTTGTTTTAAGTGCCAGAAGACCGGACATTATGCCAATGAATGTCCTGAATCCCAGAATGGAAATGGCAATGGAAGCTCTGGGAAGAAGCCGAACCCTTTCAACAGGGGATAGGTGAACCACGTTAACGTGGAGGAGGTTGAAGAGCAGCCGGATGCAGTAATCGATAAGTTTTTGGTTAAGTCATTTACTGCACTCGTTCTTTTCGATACTGGTGCATCGCATTCATACATATCAAAGGGATTTGTGGATAAGTATAAATTGCCAACCCAAGCCCTTAGGTCACCCATGTTAGTAACTTCGCATGGAGCAGAATATATGGCTAGTCTATGGTGTGATCGGTTACCATTAAGAATTGGTAACTATGTTTTTCCCTCAGACCTAATAGTGTTGGAATCCCAAGGATTGGATGTGATATTAGGCATGGATTGGTTGTCAAAGTATGAAGGGAATATTGAATGTTCCAGTAAGTCAATTTGACTTACCACCCCAGAAGGGAGAAGGATCAAGTATGTATCCCGACATGTGCCAAAGAGGACTCAAGTAAATTGTTTAAGCTGAGTAGTGCAGGAGGAAGTACCAGTAGTGAAGGATTTCCCCGAAGTATTTCCAGAAGAGTTGCCAGGCATGCCACCGGATAGAGATATTGATTTTTTGATTGAGCTTTTGCCAGGCACAGGGCCAATATCAAAGAGACCATATAGGATGCCTGCAAAGGATTTGGTGGAAATTAAGAAGCAGATTAAGGAGTTACTGGATAAAGGATATATTTTCCCAAGTTCATCGCCTTGGGGATCGCCAGTACTTCTAGTAGAGAAGAATGATGGATCGTTAAGGATGGTTGTCAATTATCGAGGATTGAATGAAGTAACCATCAAGAACAAGTACCCACTACCGATGATCAATGATCTGTTTGATCGATTGCAAGGAGCTAAGGTATTTTCCAAGATCGATCTGCGATCAGGATACCACCAGTTGAAGATTCGGGAACAAGATATACCCAAGACGGCTTTTACCACCAGGTATGGGTTGTACGAGTATACCGTTATGTCATTTGGTCTAACTAACGCACCTGCATATTTTATGAACATGATGAACAAAGTGTTTATGGAGTTCTTGGATAACTTCATCGTAGTGTTCATTGATGATATCCTGGTTTACTCAAAGAATGAAGAGGAGCATAAGGAACATTTGTGTTTGGTTCTTGGAAAGCTCAGAGAACATCAATTATATGCCAAGTTTAGCAAATGTGAGTTTTGGTTGAAGGAAGTTGGATTTCTCGGACACGTTATATCCGGAGAAGGTATAGCAGTAGATCCCACTAAAGTTGATACCGTGACCAAGTGGGAAGCACCAACCACCGTGGGAGAGATCCGGAGTTTTCTTGGACTCGCAGGATACTACCGGAGGTTTATTGAGAATTTCTCAAAGATTGCGAAGCCTATGACGGAGTTGTTGAAAAAGGATACCAAGTTCATATGGACGGAGGAATGTGAGGCTAGTTTTCAGGAGTTGAAGAAACATTTGGTTACCTCACCCGTGTTGATTTTACCGGATCAGACCAAGGATTATGAGGTGTATTGCGACGCTTCACGTCGAGGACTTGGAGCAGTGCTTATGCAGGAAGGCAGAGTTGTTTCATATGCCTCACGACAGCTTAAGCCTCATGAGTTGAATTATGCTACACATGATTTGGAGTTAGCAGCCGTAGTGCATGCATTGAAGACTTGGAGACATTTTCTGATTGGAAACCATTGCGAGGTGTACACGGATCACAAGAGTTTGAAGTATATTTTCACATAGAAGGAGTTGAACCTCAGACAAAGGAGATGGTTGGAGCTCATCAAGGATTATGATATGAAATTGCATTATCACCCCGGAAAGGCTAACATAGTAGCTGACGCATTAAGCCGTAAGAGCCATGTCAACACCCTAATGACAGGAGATTTACCAGGGGAGTTAGCCGAAAATCTTCGAGAGCTATGTTTGTAAATAGTTCCAAGAGGCTATGTAGCAGCATTGGAGATTCAGTCTACTTTGATGGATAAGATCAGAGAAGCTCAAAGGACTGACAAGGAAATTGCTTCTATTAAGGAGAAAATGAACAAAGGAAAAGCTAAGGGATTTCGTGAGGATGAGCATGATACCTTATGGTTTGAAGACCGTGTCTATGTACCAAATGATCTGGAGATTAGGAAGCTAATTCTGCAAGAGGCCCATGACTCACCATACTCGATTCACCCAGGAAATACCAAGATGTATTTGGATTTGAAGGATATTTTCTGGTGGACCGGAATGAAGAGGGATATTGCAGAATATGTAGCAGTTTGTGATGTATGTCATAGAGTGAAGGCAGAGCATCAGAAGCCAGCAGGATTGCTACAACCATTGCCGATACCCGAATGGAAGTGGGATAAGCTAGGCATGGATTTTATTACAGGATTGCCCAGAACACGTTCAGGCTATGACTCGATATGGGTTGTAGTCGTTCGTTTGACAAAGGTAGCTCATTTCATTCCAGTGAAGACTACCTATACCAGTGCAAAGTTGGCAAAGATATACATGACCAGGATCGTATGTCTACATGGAGTTCCAAGGAGCATTGTATCAGATAGAGGAACCCAGTTTACCTCAAAGTTCTGGAATCAGTTGCATGAGACTTTGGGAACCAGAATGGAGTTTAGCACAGCTTTCCACCCGCAGACAGATGGACAGACCGAGAGAGTCAATCAGATTTTGGAGGATATGCTAAGAGCTTGTGCGCTAGATTATGGATCTAGTTGGGATGAGAATTTGCCATATGCAGAGTTCTCTTACAACAATAGCTATCAAACCAGTTTGAAGATGGCCCCTTTCGAAGCCTTGTACGGAAGGAGGTGCAGGACCCCATTGTCTTGGGATGAAGTTGGAGACCGCCAGTTGTTTGGACCGGATCCGATAAAGGAGTCTGAACAGAAAGTGAAATTGATTCGCAATAGGCTGAAGGTAGCTCAGTCCAGGCAGAAGAGTTATGCAGATTCTAAACGCAATGAGACAATTTACAAAGTCGGAGACCGAGTTTATCTTCGAGTATCTCCACTTCGAGGAGTTAAGCGCTTTGGAGTTAAGGGAAAACTAGCGCCATGTTTTGTAGGCCCATACAAAGTTTTGGAGCGTATGGGAGAAGTAGCCTACAAGTTGGAATTACCCGAAGGACTGTCAGGAGTTCATGACGTGTTTCATGTATCCCGGTTGAAGAAGTGCCACGCAGAGATGGCTGACATACTGCTGAGAGATACAGTACCACTGGAAGCGATTCAGTTGGATAGTTATTTGACCTATGAGGAGAAACCAGTTAAGATTCTAGAGTATGCCAGTCGAGTCACCCGCAGCAAGGTTATCAAGTTTTGCAAGGTTCAGTGGATCCACCACACGGAGGATGAAGCCACCTGGGAACAAGAGGAAGATTTGCTGAAAGACCACCCTCACATATTTTCTAGCCAACCCGAATCTCGAGGGCGAGATTCATCTTAAGGGGGCTAGGTTTGTAACATCCCAAGTTTTCAATTTGGAATGTTATACACTAGATCATCATTGCATATCATAATTATTGCATTTTGGTTGATCCTACAAATTTCACGCAACTCGAGGACCCTCGGAGAGAGTTGGGGATTTCGTTATTTTCATATTTGAGTTGTCTCAAATTTTGAAAATAGGATCATTTGATTTGATTTATTTTATCTTCAATTATTTCTATTATAAAAATTATGAGAGAGGGAATAAAATGTCTTTCCCAAAATAAAGAAATATTGAGGATTTAATAAAAAAATCAAATAAGCTTTTATTTGGTTTTATTTGCTATTTTATTTGAATTTAGGGAAAAATGTGCGTTTTTAAAAATTGCATTTAGGCCCCAAATAAATGTTCATCATGTGCGGCTTGATTTTAGAAGCCGGGGAAAATTTATTTCGGGATTTTTGGAGTCCGTTTAGTAGTCCTTTTGTTTTTTTCTGAGCGTAACTATTTATATATAAAAAATGCGCAACCGACCTACGGGCCGTGTCCGACCCGGATACTAAGGCCCGTCCGCCTTTAAAAGCCGGGGAGGCCCAGCCAGAAGCCCCCCCCAAACCCTAGCTACCCCGCGCCGCCGCCGCCTTCGCCCCGCGCCGCCCCGCCGCCCCGCGCCGCCGCCGCCCGCTGCCACCGCCCGCCACCGCCGTCGCCGGAGCCGCCGCCGCCGGACCCGCCGCCCGAGGTTTACCTCGATCCTGCCACCGTTTTTTAGAAAAACCGTTCGGTTTTCCGACGGTTTTGTTCGTTTTTTAGTTTCGGTTTTTTAAATAGATCGATTTTCCGGTTTTATTTAAATAGTGAGCGTTCGTCCGTTCGTTCGTTTTAACGAACGTTCGTTGTTTTTCTTTTTCTCGAATTAAATCCGCGATTTTTCTTATCACGATTTCTGATCCGATTTTCGTTTTAGTATATCTTTTCGCTCGTTTATCGGAATCAGGCGATTCAAGTGCCTGGAGTTTCGTCTCGAAACCCTCTTTCCGTTTGACCAACTTAAACATGTTTTTGCCACTGTAAAAATTGCCTTAGATCCAGAATAGTAAACGAAGCCTGTTTCTTTTGCCGTTTGTCTTTCGTTGCTTCGTTCGATTTGATTCTTTTTGCCAACCGGAGTTCTTAAATTGAACTTTCTGGTTAGATCTCTTATTTGAGTTTTACCTGTGCATTAGTTGAGTACTTATTGTGCGTTTGTTTGTTTGCGATAGAGTACCCGGAGTGCGCCGCTTGTTACTTCGAATCGCTAGGTTTCCCGGATCATCAGCAAGGAAGTAACACTTTGATCATACCTCCTACTACCCAGTTTTATTGCATTAGATCAATCCTCACACCTTGCATGATTTAGGATCTAATTAAATTGTGGGTTTGGGGAGTAGTTGAGGTAGAACCTATTACCTGTTTATTATCAAACCTTTGGGAGTTACTCTATGTTTGCTTATTATTGCTATGCTATGCTAGTAGACGTGGATTGGGTGAGTGTATCCATGACAGATGTGAGCTTTGTTAATTAATAGTTTACTTAAGGTGGCAACCTAAACACACATCTGGGTGGATTGAGGCACCTGGGTATTCCAGGATTGCTTGTTTTCTTTTGGACCGCCACCCAGGCTCAAAGGGGTCATGAGATTATTCATGCTAGAAACTTCCGTGTGTAGCCACAAGATATTATGGGCTCTAGCATAGTTGACTAAGTCGTGCGAACTCTTACAGTGGTAGACTAGTAGATGTAGGGGATGTAGGTGGTACGGTCTACCCATCGTAAGGTGCTAGCGCTTCTAAAAGACTATGTCTCGGTCATCCGTTTCTCAAACACCGTGTAGTGCGAGAAACCAAACGGAGGAGATCGAGTCTTGTGGGGAAAAGTGCGCAAACCTCTGCAGAGTGTATAAACTAATCATGGTTAGCCGTGTCCCTGGTTTTGGACATCTTGAGTATCTCGTACCTGGATTATCATGTGAATCTCAACATGTTACTCTAAATTAATTTTGACGGGTTTGTTTAATGATGATGTTTAATTGGGATTGAGAATGCTGTCAACCATTCTCAATGTTTAACAACCACCATGATAGTTAAATAAATTTATTCCTTTGCAGTAGGGAAAAATTGGCTTTACGCAAAACTGTAACCATAGAGCTTTCCACCAGCCAAATATGCATATAGAATAGCTGTTTCATTCCACTACTCTCTATGTGTTACATTGCCAGCATATTCCATGTGCTGACCCGTTTTCGGGCTGCAACGTTAATGTTGGAGACTTTTCAGACGATGATTAAGGAGTTTTAGGTCGTGGTTCTATACTCAGTGATGCCGTTGGAGTTGATGGACTCACTTATCTTCCAAGCCTTCCGCTGTTATCGTTATTAGATGGCCTTAAGCCATATTTATTGTAATAAGTTCTCTTTTGAGACACTCGATGTAATAAGTGTGTGATTGCTACTCTGCTATAAATCCTTCAAGTACTGTGTGGTGTCAGCATTACTGATCCAGGGATGACACCGGAGCATAGAGATTGGACCGTTTGAGGTCTGGTCGCTACAATACTCAAATAATACAAGACGCTCCAAGAAAAACACATATCATGTGGTAAATAAAAATTTAGCTCCAAGTAAAGTTACCGATAGAAGTAGATGAAAGAGGGGATGCCTTCCAGGGCATCCCCAAGCTTTGGCTTTTAGGTGTCCTTAGATTATCTTGGGGGTTCCATGGGCATCCCCAAG
This sequence comes from Triticum urartu, assembly GCF_003073215.2. NCBI lineage: Eukaryota > Viridiplantae > Streptophyta > Magnoliopsida > Poales > Poaceae > Triticum > Triticum urartu. The sequence continues at coordinate 95,464,177 of NC_053028.1, read as the reverse complement.
CTTAGGATCTTGCCACTCCTTGTTCCATAATCCATCAAATCTTTACCCAAAACTTGAAAACTTCACAACACAAAACTTAAAGTAGAAAATCTCGTGAGCTCCGTTAGCGAAAGAAAACAAAACACCACTTCAAGGTACTGTAATGAACTCATTATTTATTTATATTGGTGTTAAACCTACTGTATTCAAACTTCTCTATGGTTTATAAACTATTTTACTAGCCATAGATTCATCAAAATAAGCAAACAACACACGAAAAACAGAATCTGTTAAAAACAGAACAGTCTGTAGTAATCTGTAGCTAACGCAAGATCTGGAACCCAAAAAATTCTAAAATAAATTGCTGGACGTGAGGAATTTATCTATTAATCATCTTCAAAAAGAATTAACTAAACATCACTTTCCAAATAAAAATGGCAGCAGTTCTCGTGAGCGCTAAAGTTTCTGTTTTTTACAGCAAGATTAACAAGACTTTCCCCAAGTCTTCCCAACGGTTCTACTTGGCACAAACACTAATTAAACACAAAAAACACAACCAAAACAGAGGCTAGATAAATTATTTATTACTAAGCAGGAGCAAAAAGCAAGGAATAAAAATAAAAGTGGGTTGCCTCCCAACAAGCGCTATCGTTTAACGCCCCTAGCTAGGCATAAAAAGAAAGGATAAATCTAGGTGTTGCCATCTTTGGTAGGCAATCCATAAGTGGCTCTCATAATATATTCATAAGATAATTTAATTTTCTTTTCTTTATAGGAAAGTGTTCCATGCCTTTCCTTAACGGAAATTGGAATCTAATATTTCCATCCTTCATATCAATAATTGCACCAATCGTTCTAAGGAAAGGTCTACCAAGAATAATTGGACATGAAGGATTGCAATCTATGTCAAGAACAATAAAATCTACGGGCACATAATTCCTATTTGCAACAATAAGAACATCATTAATTCTTCCCATAGGTTTCTTAATAGTGGAATCCACAAGGTGCAAGTTTAAAGAGCAATCATCAAAATCACGGAAACCTAACAAATCACACAAAGTCTTTGGAATTGTGGAAACACTAGCACCCAAATCACACAAAGCATAGCATTCATGATCTTTAATTTTAATTTTAATAGTAGGTTCCCACTCATCATACAGTTTTCTAGGGATAGAAACTTCCAACTCAAGTTTTTCTTCATAAGATTGCATCAAAGCATTAACGATATGTTTAGTAAAAGCTTTATTTTGACTATAAGCATGAGGAGAATTTAGCACGGATTGCAACAAGGAAATACAATCTATCAAAGAGCAATTGTAATAATTAAATTCCTTGAAATCCAAAATGGTGGGTTCATCAATATTTAAATTTTTGACTTCTTCAATCCCACTTTTAACAATTTTAACATCAAGATCTAAAGACTCCGAATTTTTGGAACGCCGTCTAGGTAAAGGTGGATCATATTCAGTCCCATTGTTATCAAGATTCATATTGCAAAACAAAGATTTAATAGGGGACACATCAATAACTTTTAGATCTTCATCTTTATTATCATGGAAACTAGAGGAACGCGCTTTTATAAAGCAATCTTTCTTAGCACGCATCCTAGCGGTTCTTTCTTTGCACTCATCAATGGAAATTCTCATGGATTTGAGAGACTCATTGACATCATGCTTAGGTGGAATAGATCTAAGTTTCAAAGAATCAACATCAAGAGAAATTCTATCAACGTTCCTAGCCAACTCATCAATCTTAAGCAATTTTTCTTCAATCAAAGCATTGAAATTCTTTTGCAAAGTAATAAATTCTTTAATATTAGATTCAAAATCAGAGGGCATCTTATTATAATTTCCATAAGAATTGTTGTAGGAATTACCATAATTATTAGAGGAATTACTAGGATACATCCTAGGGTTAAAGTTTCCTCTATATGCGTTGTTACCAAAATTGTTCCTACCAACAAAATTCACATCCATAGATTCATTATTATTCTCAATCAAAGTAGACAAAGGCATATCATTAGGATCAGAAGAAACACTTTTATTAGCAAATAATTTCATAAGTTCATCCATCTTTCCACTCAAAACATTAATTTCTTCTATCGCATGCACTTTCTTATTAGTAGATCTTTCACTGTGCCATTGAGAATAATTAACCATAATATTATCTAGGAGTTCAGTAGCTTCTCCTAAAGTGATTTCCATGAAAGTGCCTCCCGTGGCCTAATCTAAAAGATTTCTGGAAGCAAAATTCAATCCGGCATAAAATTTTTGTATAATCATCCACAAATTCAAACCATGTGTTGGGAAATTACGTATCATTAATTTCATCCTCTCCCAAGCTTGTGCAACATGTTCATGATCAAGTTGCTTAAAATTCATAATATCGTTTCTAAGAGAGATGATCTTATCGGGAGGAAAATACTTAGAGATAAAAGCATCTTTGCACTTATTCCACGAATCAATACTATTTTTAGGCAAAGACGAAAACCAAGCTTTAGCACGATCTCTAAGCAAAAAAGGAAATAGCTTCAATTTAACAATATCATTATCCACATCTTTCTTCTGTTGCATATCACACAAATCAATGAAGCTATTTAGATGGGTAGCGGCATCTTCACTAGGAAGGCCGGAAAACGGATCTTTCATGACAAGATTCAGCAAGGCAGCATTAATTTCACAAGATTCAGCATCAGTAAGAGGAGCAATCGGAGTGCTAATAAAATCATTGTTGTTGGTATTGGTAAAGTCACACAATTTAGTGTTATCTTGAGCCATCGTGACAAGCAAGCAATCCAACACACAAGCAAATGAGGAACGGGCAAAAAGAGGCAAATAGAGAAAGAGAGAGAGGATAGAGAGAGAGAGGGCGAATAACACGGCAAGGGTGAAGTGGGGGAGAGGAAAACAAGAGGCAAATGGCAAATAATGTAATGCGGGAGATAAGGGTTGTGATGGGTATTTGGTATGTTGACTTTTGCGTAGACCTCCCCGACAACGGCGCCAGAAATCCTTCTTGCCACCTCTTGAGCACTTGCGTTGGTTTTCCCTTGAAGAGGAAAGGGTGATGCAGCAGAGTAGCGTAAGTATTTCCCTCAGTTTTTGAGAACCAAGGTATCAATCTAGTAGGAGGCCATGCACGAGTCCCTCGTACCTACACAAACAAATAAATCCTCGCAACCAACGCAATAAGGGGTTGTCAATCCCTACACGGTCACTTACTTGAGTGAGATCTGATAGATATGATAAGATAATATTTTTGGTTTTTTTATGATAAATATGCAAAGTAAAATAAAAGGAAAAGTAAATAACTAAGTATTAGAAGATTAATATGATGGAAGATAGACCCGGGGGCCATAGGTTTCACTAGTGGCTTCTCTCGAGAGCATAAGTATTCACCGCGGGTAAACAAATTAGTGTTGAGCAATTGACAGAATTGAGCATAGTTATGAGAATATCTAGGTATGATCATGTATATAGGCATCACGTCCGAGACAAGTAGACCGACTCCTGCCTGCATCTACTACTATTACTCCACACATCAACCGATATCTAGCATGCATCTAGAGTATTAAGTTCAAGAGAACAGAGTAACGCTTTAAGCAAGATGACATGATGTAGAGGAATAATCTCATGCCATATGAAATAAACACCATCTTGTTATCCTCGATGGCAAAAATACAATACGTGCCTTGCTGCCCCTACTGTCACTGGGAAAGGACACCGCAAGATTGAACCCAAAGCTAAGCACTTCTCCCATTGCAAGAAAGATCAATCTAGTAGGCCAAACCAAACTGATAATTCGAAGATACTTGCAAAGATAACCAATCATACATAGAAGAATTCAGAGAAGATTAAAATATTGTTCATAGATAAACTTGACCATAAACCCACAATTCATAGGTCTCAACGAACACACCGGAAAAGAAGATTACATCGAATAGATCTCCACAAGAGAGGGGGAGAACTTTGTATTGAGATCCAACAAGAGAGAAGAAGCCATCTAGCTAATAACTATGGACCCGTAGGTCTGAGGTAAACTACTCACACTTCATCGGAAGGGCTATGGTGTTGATGTAGAAGCCCTCCGTGATCGATGCCCCCTCCAGCGGAGCTCCGGAACAGGCCCCAAGATGGGATCTCATGGATACAGAAAGTTACGGCGGTGGAATTAGGGTTTTGCCTCCATATCAGGTAGTTTGGGGGTACATAGGTATATATAGGAGGAAGGAGTATGTCGGTGGAGCAACAGGGGGCCCACAAGTGTGGAGGGTGCGCCCAGGGGGGTAGGCGCGCCCCTACATCGTGGCCTCCTAGTTGATGTCTTGACATAGGGTCCAAGTCCTCTGGATCATGTTCGTTCCAAGAATCATGTTCCCGAAGGTTTCATTCCGTTTGGAATCCGTTTGATATTCTTTTTATGTGAAACCCTAAAATAGGCAAAAAAAAAACAGCAATTCTGGGCTGGGCCTCCGGTTAATAGGTTAGTCCCAAAAATAATATAAAAGTGTATAATAAAGCCCAATAATGTCCAAAACAGAATATAATATAGCATGGGACAATCAAAAATTATAGATACATTGGAGACATATCAACTACTCACACATCATCGGAGGGGCCATGGAGTTGATGCAGAGGCCCTCCGTGATCGATTCCCCCTCCGGTGGAGCTCTGGAAAAGGCCCCAAGATGGGATCTCTTGGGTACAGAAGGTTGTGACGGTGGAAATAGGGTTTCGTGGTGCTCCTGGATGTTTTTGGGGTTGATAACCCACAAGTACAGGGGATCGCAACAGCTTTCGAGGGTAGAGTATTCAACCCAAATTTATTGATTCGACACAAGGGGAGCCAAATAATATTCTCAAGTATTAGCAGCTGAGTTGTCAATTCAACCACACCTGGAAACTTAGTATCTGCAGCAAAGTGTTTAGTATCAAAGTAATATGATAGTGATGGTAACGGTAACAAAAGAGTAATGAAAATAAAGTGATATTTTTGGTATTTTGTAGTGATTGTAACAATAGCAATGGGAAAGTAAATAAGCATATACCAGTATATGGAAAGCTCGTAGGCATTGGATCAATGATAGATAATTATGCCGGATGCGGTTCATCATGTAACAGTCATAACATAGGGTGACACAGAACTAGCTCCAATTCGTCAATGTAATGTAGGCATGTATTCCGAATATAGTCATACGTGCTTATGGAAAAGAACTTGCATGACATCTTTTGTCCTACCCTCCCGTGGCAGCGGGGTCCTAACGGAAACTAAGGGATATTAAGGCCTCCTTTTAATAGAGAACAGGAACAAAGCATTAGCACATAGTGAATACATGAACTCCTCAAACTACGGTCATCACCGGTAAGTATCCCGATTATTGTCACTTCGGGGTTAACGGATCATAACACATAATAGGTGACTATAGACTTGCAACATAGGATCTAGAACTCTCATATATTGATGAAAACATAATAGGTTCAGATCTAAAATCATGGCACTCGGGCCCTAGTGACAAGCATTAAGCATAGCAAAGTCATAGGAACATCAATCTCAGAACATAGTGGATACTAGGGATCAAACCCTAACAAAACTAACTCGATTACATGGTAAATCTCATCCAACCCATCACCGTCCAGCAAGCCTACGATGGGATTACTCACAAACGGCGGTGAGCATCATGAAATTGGTGATGGAGGATGGTTGATGATGACGACGGGGACGAATCCCCCTCTTCGGAGCCCCGAACGGACTCCAGATCAGCCCTCCCGAGAGGTTTTAGGGATTGGCGGCGGCCCCGTATCGTAAAACGCGATGATTTCTTATCCTTTATTTTTTTTCTCCCCTAAATCAGTTATATAGAGTTGGAGTTGGAGTCGGGGGGTCTCCAGGGGGCCCACGAGGTAGGGGGGCGCGCCCTAGGGGGGGCGCCCCCCACCCTCGTGAGAAGGGTGTGGGCCCCCTGGTCTTCATCTTTGGCGAGGATTTTTTATTATTTATTGTAAGATATCCCATGGAGTTTCAGGTCATTCCGAGAACTTTTGTTTTCTGCACATAAAACAACATCATGGCAATTATGCTGAAAACAACGTCAGTCCAGGTTAGTTCCATTCAAATCATACAAGTTAGTGTCCAAAACAAGGGCAAAAGTGTTTAGAAAAGTAGATACGTTGGAGACGTATCAACTCCCCCAAGCTTAAACCCTTGCTTGTCCTCAAGCAATTCAGTTGACAAACTGAAAGAAATAAAGAAAAACTTTTACAAACTCTGTTTGCTCTTGTTGTTATAAATATGTCAAGCTAGCATTCAAGTTTTCAGCAAAGATTATAACTAACCATATTTGCAATAATTCTCAGGTCTCATGTTTACTCATATCAATAGCATAATCAACTAGCGAGCCATAATAATAAATCTCGGATGACAACACTTTCTCAAAACAATCATAATATGATATAACAAGATGGTATCTCGCTAGCCCTTTCTGAGACCGCAAAACATAAATGCAGAGCACCTTTAAACATCAAGGACTGACTAGACATTGTAATTCATGGTAAAAGATATCCAATCATAGTCACACCCAATATAAATTAACAGTAATGAATGCAAATGACAGCAGTGCTCTCCAACTGATGCTTTTTAATAAGAGGGTGATGACTCAACATAAAAGTAAATAGATGGGCCCTTCACAGACGAAAGCAGGGATTTGTAGAGGTGCCAGAGCTCGGTTTTGAAATAGAGGTAAATAATATTTTGAGCGGTATACTTTCATTGTCAACATAACAACCAAGAGATGGCGATATCTTCCATGCTACACACATTATAGGCGGTTCCCAAACAGAATGGTAAAGTTTATACTCTCCCTCCACCAACAAACATCAATCCATGGCTTGCTCGAAACAACGAGTGCCTCCAACATACATCAGGTCCCAGGGGGAGTTTAGTTTGCAATTATTTTGATTTAGTTTGCATAAAGCATGGGACTGGGCATCCCAGTGACCGGCCCTTTATCTCGTGAGTGAGGAGCGGAGTCCACTCCTCTTGAGAATAACCCGCCTAACATGGAAGATACGGACAACCCTAGTTGATACATGAGCTATTCGAGCATACAAAACAGGATGATTATTTGAAGGTTTAGAGTTTGGCACATACAAATTTACTTGGAACAGCAGGTAGATACCGCATATAGGAAGGTATAGTGGACTCATCTGGAATAACTTTGGGGTTTAAGGAGTTTGGATGCACAAGCAGTATTCCCGCTTAGTACAGGTGAAGGCTAGCAAAAGACTGGGAAGCGACCAACTAGCGAGCGACAACAGCCATGTACATGCATTAAAATTAATAAACATTGAATGCAATCATGAGTAGGATATAATCCACCATGAACATAAATATCGTGAAGGATATGTTGATTTGTTTCAACTACATGCGTGAACATGTGCCAAGTCAAGTCACTTAAATCATTCAGAGGAGGATACCACCCTATCATACCACATCATAACCATTTTAATAGCATGTTGGCACGCAAGGTAAACCATTATAACTCATAGCTAATCAAGCATGGCACAAGCAACTATGATCTCTAATTGTCATTGCAAACATGTTTATTCATAACAAGCTGAATCAAGACCGATGAACTCATCATATTTACAAAAAACAAAAGAGGTCGAGTTCATACCAGCTTTTCTCATCTCAGTCAGTCCATCATATATCATCATAATTGCCTTTCACTTGCACGACCGAACGATGTGAATAATAATAAGAGTGCACGTGCATTGGACTAAGCTGGAATCTGCGAGCATTCAATAAATAGGAGAAGACAAGGCAATATGGGCTCTTTTGTCAGATAAACAATAATGCATATAAGAGCAACTTCAACAATTTAATCATGGTCTTCTCCTACTGACCCCAAAGAAAAGAAAAGAAATAAAACTATTTACACGGTACTATTTACACGGGAAAACTATTTACAAAGAAATAAAAGAAGAACGAGAAATATTTTTGGGTTTTCTTTTTAATTACTACTACAAGCATGGAAAGTAAATTAATTAAAAGCTACAACTAATTTTTTTGGTTTTTCTTCAGGTTTATCAAACACACAAGAAGAAAGCATAAAAGAAAATAAACTAGCATGGATGATACAATGAAAAAGTATGAGCACCGACATCTAGCAATGAGTGTGTGTGATCATGAATGTAAGAAATACATACTCCCCCAAACTTAGGCTTTTGGCCTAAGTTGGTCTATGGCCACGACTGGCCTGGCTGATATCCATAATAATAGTTGTTGGGGTCGTACTGCGATGAGGAAGAAGAAGGCTCCGATTGCCACTGGTTGGCAATCATCTCCGGATCCCACTGATAGTTAGATTGTCGTGAAGGATCAAATTGTGGTTCTGGTTCTGGCTCCTCGGCTGGTGCAGGGTTCCAGTAGGCGTGGATAGCCGTCAATGGAACAAGGTACTTGCCTACAGTCAAATCTAACAAAGCAGGAGCAGGCAAGGTAATTGTCTCAGGATGATGTTTATTAAAGAACAATTGATATTTAAGCTCTCCTGCCCTATTCTTAACAATAAAATCATGTGCCACCATACTTTTATAATCTAAATAAACACGAGGTAGCACTTTTTCTTCCTTCTCAGCATGCCTAATAGGAATGTTAAAATGTGCAGCTAGGCGTGTAGCATAGATGCCTCCAAACATGGGACCCTTAGTATGGTTCATACTTAACCGTCTAGCAATAATGCCGCCCATACTAAAAGTGTTATCACTGTATAAACCTTGGAGCAAAATAATAATATCAGGGATACTAAGGTTTCCACAGTTTCCGCGGCCAATTAAGCAACGACTAGAAAATAATGCAAAGTAACGTAAGACAGGAAAATGTATGCTAGTGATTCGTGCATCGGAAACCTTCCTAGTTTCCCCTACAGTGATAGTATTAATAAATCCCTCCACATCATCATGATGTGGTTCTTCTGTCTTGCCCCCAAAAGGGACTAAACAAATCCGACAGAAATCATAAAGTGAAATCTCCTTATGCTCATCATATAAATGAAACTCCACCGTAGGTGGTGACTTCCTAGAATGAAAATGAATGTTTTGCACAAAGGTATTTGTGAGCAAGAGCTACTGATCGCATTGGTCGTGGAGGAAAGCGGTGAGGCCTGCATTATGAGCTAACTCATGAAAATCTTCATAAATCACGGCTGCTCTCAAGAAATCCTCAGAAGGCCATTCACACGCCCGAACCTCCGCGGTGCGTGGCAAATTATACTTAGGCTTCGGTGCCTTTTCCTTCGGGCTTTGGCTCGATGAGCCCCTCAATAATCTCCTCATAATTTTCTGAAAAATTCTAAAATTTTTAGTAACTTCACAATAGAAGTAAACCAAACTCAATAATATTGATAGCAACTACTCCTACAAGTGCCTAGAGCCTATATCATGCATCAAAACTACTTTTGACCATATAAATTTGACATGCAAGCTCAAGAACAGGGTAACCTAAGCAGAAAAAAATTTCAATGAATAAAGCACTAGAACAAAAACTAATTGGACCAATGGAGGAGTCACATACCAAGGAACAATCTCCCCAAGCAGTTTTGTGAGAGGTGCTTTGAGCAAGGAGATCGAAAATGGCAGCAAAGAGGGCTGGAACCCGTGCTTGAGTTGGTTTTTCGTGTTTGGGGGAGGAAGAAGAAGAGGATGGGTGCAGGAATAAGTGGAGGAGGGCCATCGTGGGCCCATGAGGTAGGGGCGCGCCCTAGGGGGGTGGGCGCGCCCTCCACCCTCGTGGCAAGGTGGCTGGCCCCCCTGGTGTGTTCTTTGTTCCATAAATCCTCAAATATTCTATAAAAAATTCTATTTAATTTCCAGGGTATTTGGAGAACTTTTATTTTCGAGGTATTTTTATATTGCACGGATAATCAGATAACAGACAGAGAATTATTTATTTTTACTTTATTTAATATAAATAACAGAAAGTAAAAAGAGGGTAGAAAAGGTTGTGCTTCTAGTTTCATCCATCTCATGCTCGTCAAAAGGAATCCACTAACAAGGTTGATCAAGTCTTGTTAACAAACTCATTCCGATTAACATGAAACCGAAGAAATTTCGAATAACACTAGGTTACCTCAACGGGGATATGCACATCCCCAATAATAAGTATATCATATTTCTTCTTGGCAGTAGGAAGAGGAAATTCAAAACCTCCAAATATAATCGATGGAATTTTTCCGATAGAATTGATACTATGAACTTGAGGTTGTTTTCTCGGAAAGTGTACCGTATGCTCATTACCATTAACATGAAAAGTGACATTGCCTTTATTGCAATCAATAACAGCCCCTGCATTATTAAGAAAAGTTCTTCCAAGAATAATAGACATACTATCGTCCTCGGGAATATCAAGAATAACAAAGTCCGTTAAAATAGTAACGTTTGCTACCACAACAGGCACATCCTCACAAATACCGACAGGTATAGAAGTTGATTTATCATCCATTTGCAAAGATATTTCAGTAGGTGTCAACTTATGAAATCAAGTCTACGATATAAAGAGAGAGGCATAACACTAACACCGGCTCCGAGATCACATAAAGCAATTTTAACATAGTTTCTTTTAATGGACCATGGTATAGTAGGTACTCCTGGATCTCCAAGTTTCTTTGGTATTCCACCCTTAAAAGTATAATTAGCAAGCATGGTGGAAATTTCAGCTTCCGGTATCTTTCTTTTATTTGTAAAAATATCTTTCATGTACTTAGCATAAGGATTGGTTTTGAGTATATCAGTTAATCACATACGTAAAAAGATAGGTCTATCATTTCAGCAAAGAGCTCAAAATCCTCATCATCCATTTTCTTGGATGGTTTGGGAGGAAAAGGCATGGGTTTATGAACCCAAGGCTCTCTTTCTTTACCATGTTTCCTAGCAACAAAGTCTTTCTTATCATAACGTTGATTCTTTGATTGTGGGTTATCAAGATCAACAGCAGGTTCAATTTCTACATCATTATCATTACTAGGTTGAGCATCATTATGAACATCATCATTAACATTTTCATTAAGTTCATATTCATTGCCAGATTGTGTTTCAGCATCAGACATAGATATATCATTTGGATTATCAGGTGGTTCAGCAATAAGTTCACTAGAAGTTTGCACAGTTCTATCATTTTTCTTTTTCTTCTCTTTTGAAGAACTAGGTGCATCAATTTTATTTCTCTGACAATCTCGCTCAATTCTCTTAGGGTGGCCTTCAAGATACAAAGGTTCCTGAGTCATTCTACCAGTTCTAGTAGCCACTTTAACAGCATAATTATTTTTCTTACTATTCATCTCATTGAGCAATCCTTTTTGAGCTTTAAGTACTTGTTCTACTTGAGTGGTAACCATAGAAGCATGTTTGCTAACCAGTTTAAGTTCACCTCTAATATTAGCCATATAATCACCTAAGTATTTAATCATATCAGCATCTTGTTTTAATTGTCTACCAAAATAAGCCTTGAAGTCTTCTTGCTTAAACATAAAATTATCAAACTCATCCAAGCATTGACTAGCAATTTTAGTAGGAGGGATTTCAGCTTTATCATACCCATAGAGAGAATTTACCTTTACTACCTGTGTCGGGTTATCGAGGTCTGGAGGTTCTTCAATAAATAAAGGATTAAGATCATATATTTCTTCATCAGGCGGTAAATTGAGACCATGTATTTCTTCAATAGGAGGTAAATTCTTAACATTTTCAGCTTTAATACCTTTTTCTTTCATAGATTTCTTTGCCTCTTGCATATCTTCAGAACTGAGAAATAGAATACCTCTCTTCTTCGGAGTTGGTTTAGGAATACGATCATTAATTGGAGCAGGAGCTGGCTCAGGAGGTGCCCAATTATTTTCATTTGTCAACATATTGTTCAATAAGATTTCAGCTTCATCTGGTGTTCTTTCCCTGAAAAGAGAACCAGCACAACTATCCAGGTAATCTCTGGAAGCATCCCTTAGTCCATTATAAAAGATATCAAGTATTTCATTTTTCTTAAGAGGATGATCAGGCAAAGCATTAAGTAACTTGAGAAGCCTCCCCCAAGCTAGTGGGAGACTCTCTTCTTTAATTTGCACAAAGTTGTATATTTCCTTTAAAGCAGCTAGTTTCTTATGAGCAGGGAAATATTTAGCAGAGAAGTAATAAATCATATCCTGGGGACTACGCACACAACCAGGATCAAGAGAATTAAACCATATCTTAGCATCACCCTTTAATGAGAATAGAAATATTTTAAGGATATAAAAGTAGCAAGATCTCTCATCATTAGTGAACGGGGTGGCTATATCATTTAATTTAGTAAGATGTGCTACAACAGTTTCAGATTCATAGCCAAGAAAAGGATCAGATTCAACCAAAGTAATTATATCGGGATCAACAGAGAATTCATAATCCTTATCAGCAACACAGATAGGTGAAGTAGCAAAAGCAGGGCCAGGTCTCATCCTAGCATTTGGAGATTTCTTATTCCATTTAGCTAAAAACCTTTTGAATTCATATCTATCTTTGCAGGCTAAAATAGCTAAAGAAGCATCTTGATCAAATAAATAACCCTCAGGAATAACAAGTGATTCTTCATCATCACTTTCATCTTCATAATCAGATTCAATATTTTCAATCTCTCTAGCCCTAGCAAGTCGTTCCTCTAGAAAATCACTAAGTGGCATAGTAGTATCAGGCATAGAGGTAGTTTCATCATAAGTATCATGTATAGCAGAAGTAGCATCATCAATAACATGCGACATATCAGAACGAATAGCAGAAGTAGGTTTAGGTGTCGCAAGCTTACTCATAACAGAAGGTGAATCAAGTGCAGAGCTAGATGGCAATTCCTTACCTCCCCTCGTAGTTAAGGGATAGATCTTGGTTTTTTGATCTCTCAAGTTCTTCATAGTGTCCAGCAGATATAAATCCCAAGTGACTCAAAGAATAGAGCTATGCTCCCTGGCAACGACGCTAGAAATTAGTCTTGATAACCCACAAGTATAGGGGATCGCAACAGCTTTCGAGGGTAGAGTATTCAACCCAAATTTATCGATTCGACACAAGGGGAGCCAGAGAATATTCTCAAGTATTAGCAGCTAAGTTGTCAATTCAACCACACCTGGAAACTTAGTATCTGCAGCAAAGTGTTTAGTAGCAAAGTAATATGATAGTGATGGTAACGGTAACAAAAGAGTAATGAAAGCAAAGTGATATTTTTGGTATTTTGTAGTGATTGTAACAATAGCAACGGGAAAGTAAATAAGCGTAAACCAGTATATGGGAAAGCTCGTAGGCATTGGATCAATGATGGATAATTATGCCGGGTGCGGTTCATCATGTAACAGTCATAACATAGGGTGACACAGAACTAGCTCCAATTCGTCAATGTAATGTAGGCATGTATTCCGAATATAGTCATACGTGCTTATGGAAAAGAACTTGCATGACATCTTTTGTCCTACCCTCCCGTGGCAGCGGGGTCCTAACGGAAACTAAGGGATATTAAGGCCTCCTTTTAATAGAGAACCGGAACAAAGCATTAGCACATAGTGAATACATGAACTCCTCAAACTACGGTCATCACCGGTAAGTATCCCAATTATTGTCACTTCGGGGTTAACGGATCATAACACATAATAGGTGACTATAGACTTGCAACATAGGATCTAGAACTCTCATATATTGATCAAAACATAATAGGTTCAGATCTGAAATCATGGCACTCGGGCCCTAGTGACGTAGCAACATCAATCTCAGAACATAGTGGATACTAGGGATCAAACCCCAACAAAACTAATTCGATTACATGGTGAATGCCATCCAACCCATCACCGTCCAGCAAGCCTACGATGGAATTACTCACGAACGGCGGTGAGCATCATGAAATTGGTGATGGAGGATGGTTGATGATGACGACGGCGACGAATCCCCCTCTCCGGAGCCCCGAACGGACTCTAGATCAGCCCTCCCGAGAGGTTCTAGGGCTTGGCGGCGGCTCCGTATCGTAAAACGCGATGATTTCTTCTCCTTTATTTTTTCTCCCCGAGAGCAGTTATATAGAGTTGAAGTTGGAGTCGGGGGGTCTCCAGGGGGGCCAGGAGGTAGGGGGGCGCGCCCTAGGGGGGCGCCCCCCACCATCGTTAGAAGGGTGTGGGCCCCCTGGTCTTCATCTTTGGCGAGGATTTTTTATTATTTATCGTAAGATATCCCATGGAGTTTCAGGTCATTCTGAGAACTTCTGTTTTCTGCACATAAAACAACATCATGGCAATTCTGCTGAAAATAGCGTAAGTCCGGGTTAGTTCCATTCAAATCATACAAGTTAGAGTCCAAAAGAAGGGCAAAAGTGTTTGGAAAAGTAGATACGTTGGAGACGTATCAGGGGTATGTGAAAATATATAGGAGGAATAAGTAGGTCGGTGGAGCCACGAGGGGCCCACGAGGGTGGAGGGCGCGCCAAGGGGGGTAGGCGCGCCCTCCTGCCTCATGGACTCCTCGTTGGTTGCTTGACGTCCACTCCAAGTCCCCTGGATCACGTTTGTTCCAAAAATAACTCTCCCGAAGGTTTTATTCCGTTTGGATTCTGTTTGATATTCCTTTTCTGCGAAACACTGAAATAGGCAAAAAACAGCAATTTGCATTGGGCCTTGGGTTAGAAGGTTAGTCCCAAAAATAATATATAAGTGTATAAATAAGCCCATTAACATCCAAAACAGATAATATAATAGCATGGAACAATGAAAAATTATAGATATGTTGGAGACATATCAGAGATGCATAGCAACGAGAGGGGGAGAGTATGTCTACGTACCCTCGTAGACCGAAAGCGGAAGCGTTTAGTAACGCGGTTGATGTATTCGAACGTCTTCGCGATACAACCGATCCAAGTACCGAATGTATGGAACCTCCGCGATCTACACACGTTCATCTCGGTGACGTCCCTCGAACTCTTGATCCAGTTGAGGCCGAGGGAGAGTTCCGTCAGGACGACGGCGTGGTGACAGTGATGATGAATTACCGACGCAGGGCTTCACCTAAGCACTACGACAATATGACCGAGGTGTAAAACTGTGGAGGGGGGCACCGCACATGGCTAAAGATCAACTTTTGTGTCTATGGGCTGACCCCTCCCCCGTATACAAAGGAGGGGAGGAGGAGGCCGGCCAGCCCTAGGGGCGTGCCCAAGGGGGGAGTCCTACTCCAAGTAGGAATCGGCTCCCTCCTTTCCTAGTCCAAGTAGGATAAAAATTAAGAGAGGGAGAGGGAGAGGGAAAGAGGGGCCGCGCCCCCTCCCCTAGTCCTATTCGGACTCCCCTTGGGGGGGGGCACGCGCCACCTCCTGGCTGCTGCCCTCTCTCTCCACTAAGGCCCATTACTTCCCCGGGGGTTTCGGTAACCCTTCCGGCACTCCGGTTTTATCCGAAACTATCCGGAACACTTCCGGTGTCTGAATAACATGGTCCAATATATCAATATTTATGTCTCGACCATTTAGAGACTCCTCGTTGTGTCCGTGATCTCATCCGGGTGTGACGCCCGGGTAATTAAGCTACAGTGATCCTCTGCTAATGATGCCACGTGACCTCGTTTATAGTTGCTAATCTCCAGTTAGCTGGAAAATGGTTCTCTTCGTCCCTCGCCCTTGGTACTGACATTGTTGCCGACATAACTGATAGGCTATCCTCTGACATGCCTTGCTTGCATGATGGTGCAAGACGTCAACGCTTTTCCTACTTTTAACCCACATTGTGGGCCCATAACCCACAGATCTACAGGATCGAAACCTGACTCTCCTATACACCCTGTTGCCAAAGTTATTCCTAGAGCTTGACTTCGAATGTAATTTGCGAGCCACCTTCCTAGTGATCAATTCTGGTATCGGACACAATACTTATTCCCGTTGCTCTGAACCCCATTCACACTCTGTTTCAGGCAATGAACGATTGCCTATCCGTTTGAAACTTCTTATTGCACCGTCTTACTTTGCTCTCGATGTGTTTCATTTGTTCAACTCGAGAGATACTCATATGTTCATACTTGGGAAACCCCCAGAAGATTTTCCCTTATAACATCCTATCGTTGTAGAGCTGCCCCTTACCTATTCGTAAGTACGATGGATATCCCGAAGAAAGGATGACAATTGATCATGGTGACTTGAAGCAGTGAAATGAAGACATCAACGAAAGGGATCAACCTCTTAGTAAGGGCAGCCAAGACCGAGAAGACTCGTTAGGTTTTTCGCTACCAACACCTTCGCCCCTTACTCCACCGCTTAAATCTCGGGACGAGATTTCTTGTAGTGGAGGAGAATTGTGACGCCCGGGTAATTAAGCTACAGTGATCCTCTGCTAATGATGCCACGTGACCTCGTTTATAGTTGCTAATCTCCAGTTAGTTCGAAACCGATTCAAATTCAAATTCAAAATTAGGCAAACAATAAAAGTTTTCAAATATTAAAACTAAAATGTTCGGAGTGAACCAAATATTGCATAGATAATTATGGGGGAAAAACCACACATTTATAAAATGTTTAAATACTATGGGATGAATAAAACAGTAGTAAAAATGATTATTCGAATAACTTCGATAAATTAATAAAATGTCAAACTAAGTTATTTGGGGTCTAAACTTTTTGTGACTATGGACTAGGTTGTAATACTAATTTGGATACTAAGTGTATGTTTTACTAAAATAGAATGCAACTAAAATAAAGCAGGAAAGAATAAATAAAAGGAAAAGAAAACACAAAAACAGAAAGGAAAACTAACCAAAAAAAAGAGGTAAAAGGAGACCCCCCCCACTGGACCCCTTGGCCCAACTGGGCCGTGGCCCAGCCGGCCATCCCCTGGCCTATAGGCCACCCCACCCCCCTGCCCCGAAACCCTAACGCCCCCACTCCCCACGACCGCAACCACCTCCCCACTCCCTCGTCTCTCCCTCTCATCCGATCCAGATTGGATCGGGCCATCCCCGTCGCCCCGCCGCCGTTCACCATCGCCACCGCCGCCCAGCGCCCTCCTCCTCAACCCTCCTTCCCAGCGCTCCTTCCCAGCGCCCCCCCATGCTCGGCTAGTTCTGGATCGGGGAGGGGGCCGATCCCGCGTCGCCCTGCACCCCCGATCCCGTCGCCCGTCGCCGCGACGACCTCGCGTCCACGTCTTCCTCCCCGAGCCCCCACTGCCCGTGCCCTACTCCTCCCGATGTGAGCCCCGCCTTGCTCCCTTCCTCTCCCTCGCGCGCTCGCGCTCGTCGCCGCGGTCCCCGCCGAGCTCGCCCCCGGTTGACGCGCTCCGGCCGCGTCCGATGCGCGCTCACCGCGCCGTGCCCGCGCACCGCACCTGCCGTGGCCCCCAGCCCCCTGCCGCCTCCGATGCGACCACCGAATCCCCCCTGCGCCGGCGACGCCGCTACACCCGCGGCCAACTCCGAGCCCCCTCCACCCCGCGACCACCCCTGCCCGCTCGCGCCGTGGCCATCGCCCCTGCGGCTGTGTCCGATGCCCGCGCCCCTGGGTTCCCGCAGTCGCCGCGGCCCGACCTCGCCCCACGCCCCTTCCTGCCTCGCCGCCGGCGGCCGGGCTGGCCCCGTCGCGCCGCTGGTCTCGCCCGAGGCCAGCGCCCGGGTTGGCCCCTATCGGGCGCCCCTGCGCCCGTTACCAGTAGCGCCCGTTCCGGTTTGGCCCCCTGGGGCCTATGACAGATGGGCCCCATGCCCAAAATGTTTTAATAAAAAAAGAGAGAAGAATTAAAAATAAAAATAAAAATAATTAAATAAATAATAATTAATTAATTAATTAATTAAAGAATTAATTAAATAAATTAATTAATCAGGATTAGATTAACCTAATTACTAGTTAACTTAATTAACCCCTGATTAGCCTAATCAGTCAATGACATGCGGGACCCACACATAGTTGACCCAGTCAACTGCACAGTTGACTGCTGACATCACCCTGATGTCATGCTACGTCATCAGACACTATTCTGGATAATGTTGATTAAATTAAATAAATAAATCCTAAAAATGATTTAAATCTTTTAAAATTTATATAAAATAAACCGTAGCTCGGATGGAAAAACTTTGTACATGAAAGTTGCTCAGAACGACGAGACGATTCGGATACGCAGCCCGTTTATCCGCCACACATTCCTAGCATAGCGAACACACAACTTTCCCCCTCTGTTTCATTTGTCCGAAAACGCGAAACACCGGGGATACTTCCCCGGATGTTTCCCCCCTTCACCGGTATCACCTCATACCGCGATAGGGCACCCCTAGCACCGATACTTGTCATGTCATGCATCGCTACGCATCTGTTTGCTTAAATATTTATTGTTTCTCCCCCCTCTTCTCTCGCTAGACACCGGGACCGACGCCGCTGCTACCCAGTACGACTACGGAGTTGACGACCCCTCTCTCTTGCCAGAGCAACCAGGCAAGCCCCCCCTTTGATCACCAGATATCGCCTACTCTTCTCTATACTGCTTGCATTAGAGTAGTGTAGCATGTTACTGCTTCCCGTTAATCCTATACTGATGCATAGCCTGTCCTTGCTACTACTGTTGTTACCTTTACCTGCAATCCTAATGCTTAGTATAGGATGCTAGTTTATCATCAGTGGCCCTACATCCTTGTCCGTCTGCCATGCTATACTATCAGGCCGTGATCACTCGGGAGTTGATCACGGGTATATACTATATACTTTATACATGATACATGTGGTGACTAAAGACGGGTCGGCTTGAGGAGCACCCGCGAGTGGAGTTTTGAGGCGGAGCGGCAGGGCAGGTTCCGACCACCTAGGAGAGAGGTGGGCCTGGCCCTGGTCGGCGTTCGCGGATACTTAACACGCTTAACGAGATCTGGGTATTTGATCTGAGTCTGGCCATTTGGTCTATACGCACTAACCATCTACGCGGGAGTAGTTATGGGTATCCCGGCGTCGTGGTATCAGCCGAAGCCTTCGTGACGTCAGCGACTGAGTGGGCGCGCGCCGGATTGGACTGGAAGCCTGCCACTAGGCTAGGTCTGCTTCCCGCGTTCGCAACGTGCAGGTGTGCTAAGGGCGATGGGCCCAGACCCTGCGCTTAGGTTTAGACCGCGTGCTGACCTCTCTGTTGTGAGGTGGGGCTGCACGTGTTGATCTTCCGAGGCCGGGCATGACCCAGGAAAGTGTGTCCGGCCAAATGGGATCGAGCGTGTTGGGTATGTGGTGCACCCCTGCAGGGAAGTTAATCTATTCGAATAGCCGTGATCTTCGGTAACAGGACGACTTGGAGTTGTACCTTGACCTTATGACAACTAGAACCGGATACTTAATAAAACACACCCTTCCAAGTGCCAGATACAACCGGTGGTCGCTCTCTCACAGGGCGACGAGGGGGAGGATCATCGGTTAGGATTATGCTATGCGATGCGGCTTGGAGGACTTCAGTCTACTCTATTCTACATGATGCAAGATGGAGGCTGCCAGAAGCGTAGTCTTCGAAAGGATTAGCTATCCCCCTCTTATTCTGGCTTTCTGCAGTTCAATCCACCGATATGGCCCTTTACACATTTACCCATGCATATGTAGTGTAGCTTCTTGCTTGAGAGTACTTTGGATGATCACTCACGGTTGCTTTCTCCTTCTTTCCCTCTATCCCTTCTACCTGGTTGTCGCAACCAGATGTTGGAGCCCAGGAGCCAGACGCCACCATCGACGACGACCCCTACTACACCGGAGGTGCCTACTACTACGTGATGCCCGCTGACGACGACCAGGAGTAGTTAGGAGGATCCCAGGCAGGAGGCCTGCGCCTCTTTCGATCTGTATCCCAGTTTGTGCTAGCCTTCTTAAGGCAAACTTGTTTAACTTATGTCTGTACTCAGATATTGTTGCTTCCGCTGACTCGTCTATGATCGAGCTCTTGTATTCGAGCCCTCGAGGCCCCTGGCTTGTAATATGATGCTTGTATGACTTATTTTATTTGTAGAGTTGTGTTGTGATATCTTCCCGTGAGTCCCTGATCTTGATCGTACACGTTTGCGTGTATGATTAGTGTACGATTAAATCGGGGGCGTCACAAGTTGGTATCAGAGCCAACTGCCTGTAGGAATCCCCTTTCCAACTCCTTGGCCGAAGTTGAGTCTAGTCGATGAAAACTGTTTTTCTAACATGGCTGTGCGGCCCATGGGCGCACATCGCCATCTGGGTGGTATTAGGATCTTTTACTCCTCGAACCTTACTCTGGGACTCTGATCTCTCTTCTATTCGGGTTTAATAATTTTACTAAAAATCTAACTTAGGTTCTCGAAAATACTTTCTCCCGGAGAACCCCCTTCAGTCCAGACGATCGTCGGCTGCACTAGAGGATTTCGAAGATACTCTCCGATATTCTGTTGAAACCTTATGCCGTCGCTTTTGCAAGTCCCTACCACCGAAATATCCCTATGGATAAGTATTTAGACCTGACATGCTTACTTTTATTCCTAGTCGATCTTGTTATTATAAGATACCCCGAGAATACTTTGTGCCTACTGCCTTGCAGTTCTTTGCCACATGCATACCACTACGGATAATTACTCACATTTATCGAGTATCCGCTCATCCCCAGATATTCATGCAGTTCACAAAATTCTTCGAAATACCATTCGGTGTTCCGAAAATCCTGAGCAACCTATTGCTCCTGAAATTCTTGCTTGCTTGCATTATGGTTAATCCCATAAGTATAGTAATCTTATTGGCTACCTTTGTCAATATCATTTTGAGTCCATTGACTCAATATGTTGTGAATTCTCGCAATCCTCACTCAGATCGTAGAATTCATCCTTCCAGCTCAGATGTCATTTAAAACGTGAGCTGGTCCTCGGCCAATCACATTGCCATCGATTGTACCCCTAAGTCTATTCAACTTGTCCGTCCTTGATCAGAGCGTTTGCTCCTGATCCCTTGATTTGAAAATCATAATTCCTTTGTTATTTAAACGTTGAATTATTCAGATGTTCTGTAAAATGATGCATTTGCATTCTTTCTTCCTCTGATTGGGTATCGATACTCACATGAGCTCCATTGTGGGTCACCATATCCACTGTTGGATTATTATCCGACAATGCCCTTCATAATTAATCACCTTGTGAGTTCTTTCTCCGATACATCATGCCTTTGGTAATTTGTATCCTCTCCTTTTGCCAACCATGCTCTGCTTTCGAGCTGGTAATATTTACTCATGAAACTTGTGGTATATGTTTCTAAGAAGCCCCTATGGGTTGAACATATGCCTTCTCTAAAACTGCGTGAACTCGAAAGTTTTCACGGGTCATACTCCTCTGATAATTCACCGGGTAGGTTTTGACACTGAAATCAGTTTTATCTAGAGCAGTGAATGAAAGGTTATGCATTGAAGAAGTGGGAGTCGACCTTGAACTTGTGTGCATGCCCATGGACACGATGTATATCCTATCATGGAAGCTTCTTGCAATAATAACTATCCTCCTTGATATAATATCATTTGGTATCTGTGAATTGATCCTTGCAATCGTGGTTCCGACCATATGTTCTTCTTTGACCCCATTTCTCGGGCAAGTTTAAGCACTTGTCTTGTGTGGACCAATACACCAGTCCAACCTTTACTTTGATCTACCGTCGAGTATTACACCCTGGTATCTCGGGAATATCATGGGACATCATAACTTCTTATGGGTTCTTCATAAACCATTATCACTCGCCGGATCCAATTGTTCCTAGGTTCTGGGTTGTCGTCAACCGAGAACATCGAATAGTGAATCGAGTCCGCACTCTGATTCAATAACTCTTAAGTAAATGTTGTTGCTTACGAGTTAATATTCATTTAAGTCATTCCTAGCCTGATCGGCTATATCATCATTGTGCTAAATTTTAACTGTGCTACCTGGTCCTTCACGGAGCACAATTCTCGACGATGAGCTAAGCTTACATCGATTTTCCTCATCATATCATTTCTCCCTGAATAGCAAACTTGATTTCGAGTTCGTGTCATACCCATGGTTCCAATAACCATTCGCTTCATCATTCCTTTCACTTGATGTCATCGCCGATCGATTACATCTTCGTGGAGCCTCTCGACTAAATTTGTCGTGGTCATCAAACAACATTTTGATTCCTTCTAGAATATCAACCAAATGTATGATGACATGTAACCATCCTTGTCCCTCGATGATTTGTGTTATCACCGACAACATTATTGCTTTCCCTCCAACACAAACTTGTTCGTGTTTTGTGTTATACCTGGAGACCCGTGCTATCCAGCAATTATTCTTCGATACCTTGGAGTATTACCATCTTTTATGTCCAGAATGTCGTGAGAATTTCACCACCTCCTAAGAATTCTTGATACAGGTAATACTTATCACCATCACCATTCTTTCTTGGTCCCCGTGTTGGATCTAACCGGGATACCAACAGGTGAATGGTGCTGTTTGGATTCTGCCCTTCTAGCAACCCTATTGCTTTGAAGTTAATGGTCGGCCGTTCGTTCTTAGACTATTGATTATTGAATCACCATTCTGACATTGGTCGTGCAACCCAACCCATATTTTGGGCGCACCTTTCAACCAATGTTTAATTGTGTATGTTTTCCGTGACCATACTTCCTTATATCATTTGATCTGACAAATGTTATCTCCTTGTTCACTTAATTGTGGAAATCCATCTTTTGTTAATCTTGATGAATTGTTGCTGATTCCATCAGCCACCTCCTCATTCTATCCTTGATTTAATAATGACCTCATGATTCGGAACTTGCTTCCACAGTTCAATTCCCGAGAATCTTACAATGTCGTCTCGTCAATTTGTCTTGCACCTTTTATTCTTAGGCCTCTTGAGTTTGAGGTTTCCTAACACCGATCAGATCGGAATCTCGATCAGATATGATGGTTGGAACATACTTTCAAGAGTTATAACATTGATCCTCATATGACCCGGTAAGGTGATGTCGTGCCTAGCACACCTGGCCGGTTGGCCCTATTGTTATAGATTCCTTTTCAGCAAGGTTATCCATTCGTCCATGAGGAAATTATAAGACTTATTCTACAAGTTATTCCTGATGGATCCTTTGTGTTTCCAAAGTCCGATCTTTGCTTAAAGACCTTTTCAATGCTATCTCGAAGCATGTCTGTGGTACTTCGATTTTCAACAAGAACATTTGAAATCCAATGCTAAATGTTTCTTGCTCAATTATCCAAACACCGTTGTATGGGTAATGTCATGAAATTTCTCTCTCCCCTTACCTAAAGGGTTTTCTACCTTATGTCCTGTCTTGGATATCATGCTCTGCTTGACTTTGGGAAGGATATACCCCTGACATATGTGTTTAAACACATTTTTCTTTCCATTGTTCTGTTTAAATCTGATGATCACATTTTCCTTTCCATTGTCTTGTTTAAACTTTCTCGTGGTTTATATGATCTAAGCAGTAATGATTCGCTGCTTATATAAACACCTCGGTTGTACGACTCTGTCAATAAGACCCTGTTACTATTGTTGATGACATTCTGGTAGCCACCGATGGACGAGAACCTTGCCTATTGGTCCGCCTCGTTCAACGAGCTGGAAAATGGTTCTCTTCGTCCCTCGCCCTTGGTACTGACATTGTTGCCGACATAACTGATAGGCTATCCTCTGACATGCCTTGCTTGCATGATGGTGCAAGACGTCAACGCTTTTCCTACTTTTAACCCACATTGTGGGCCCATAACCCACAGTTCTACAGGATCGAAACCTGACTCTCCTATACACCCTGTTGCCAAAGTTATTCCTAGAGCTTGACTTCGAATGTAATTTGCGAGCCACCTTCCTAGTGATCAATTCTGGTATCGGACACAATACTTATTCCCGTTGCTCTGAACCCCATTCACACTCTGTTTCAGGCAATGAACGATTGCCTATCCGTTTGAAACTTCTTATTGCACCGTCTTACTTTGCTCTCGATGTGTTTCATTTGTTCAACTCGAGAGATACTCATATGTTCATACTTGGGAAACCCCCAGAAGATTTTCCCTTATAACATCCTATCGTTGTAGAGCTGCCCCTTACCTATTCGTAAGTACGATGGATATCCCGAAGAAAGGATGACAATTGATCATGGTGACTTGAAGCAGTGAAATAAAGACATCAACGAAAGGGATCAACCTCTTAGTAAGGGCAGCCAAGACCGAGAAGACTCGTTAGGTTTTTCGCTACCAACACCTTCGCCCCTTACTCCACCGCTTAAATCTCGGGACGAGATTTCTTGTAGTGGAGGAGAATTGTGACGCCCGGGTAATTAAGCTACAGTGATCCTCTGCTAATGATGCCACGTGACCTCGTTTATAGTTGCTAATCTCCAGTTAGTTCGAAACCGATTCAAATTCAAATTCAAAATTAGGCAAACAATAAAAGTTTTCAAATATTAAAACTAAAATGTTCGGAGTGAACCAAATATTGCATAGATAATTATGGGGGAAAAACCACACATTTATAAAATGTTTAAATACTATGGGATGAATAAAACAGTAGTAAAAATGATTATTCGAATAACTTCGATAATTAATAAAATGTCAAACTAAGTTATTTGGGGTCTAAACTTTTTGTGACTATGGACTAGGTTGTAATACTAATTTAGATACTAAGTGTATGTTTTACTAAAATAGAATGCAACTACAATAAAGCAGGAAAGAATAAATAAAAGGAAAAGAAAACACAAAAACAGAAAGGAAAACTAACCAAAAAAAAGAGGTAAAAGGAGACCCCCCCCCACTGGACCCCTTGGCCCAACTGGGCCGTGGCCCAGCCGGCCATCCCCTGGCCTATAGGCCACCCCACCCCCCTGCCCCGAAACCCTAACGCCCCCACTCCCCACGACCGCAACCACCTCCCCACTCCGTCGTCTCTCTCTCATCCGATCCAGATCGGATCGGGCCATCCCCGTCGCCCCGCCGCCGTTCACCATCGCCACCGCCGCCCAGCGCCCTCCTCCTCAACCCTCCTTCCCAGCGCCCCCCCACGCTCGGCTGGTTCTGGATCGGGGAGGGGGCCGATCCCGCGTCGCCCTGCACCCCCGATCCCGTCGCCCGTCGCCGCGACAACCTCGCGTCCACGTCTTCCTCCCCGAGCCCCCACTGCCCGTGCCCTACTCCTCCCGATGTGAGCCCCGCCTTGCTCCCTTCCTCTCCCTCGCGCGCTCGCGCTCGTCGCCGCGGTCCCCGCCGAGCTCGCCCCCGGTTGACGCGCTCCGGCCGCGTCCGATGCGCGCTCACCGCGCCGTGCCCGCGCACCGCACCTGCCGTGGCCCCCAGCCCCCTGCCGCCTCCGATGCGACCACCGAATCCCCCCTGCGCCGGCGACGCCGCTACACCCGCGGCCAACTCCGAGCCCCCTCCACCCCGCGACCACCCCTGCCCGCTCGCGCCGTGGCCGTCGCCCCTGCGGCTGTGTCCGATGCCCGCGCCCCTGGGTTCCCGCAGTCGCCGCGGCCCGACCTCGCCCCACGCCCCTTCCTGCCTCGCCGCCGGCGGCCGGGCTGGCCCCGTCGCGCCGCTGGTCTCGCCCGAGGCCAGCGCCCGGGTTGGCCCCTATCGGGCGCCCCTGCGCCCGTTACCAGTAGCGCCCGTTCCGGTTTGGCCCCCTGGGGCCTATGACAGATGGGCCCCATGCCCAAAATGTTTTAATAAAAAAAGAGAGAAGAATTAAAAATAAAAATAAAAATAATTAAATAAATAATAATTAATTAATTAATTAATTAAAGAATTAATTAAATTAAATTAATTAATCAGGATTAGATTAACCTAATTACTAGTTAACTTAATTAACCCCTGATTAGCCTAATCAGTCAATGACATGCGGGACCCACACATAGTTGACCCAGTCAACTGCACAGTTGACTGCTGACATCACCCTGATGTCATGCCTACGTCATCAAACACTATTCTGGATAATGTTGATTAAATTAAATAAATAAATCCTAAAAATGATTTAAATATTTTAAAATTAATATAAAATAAACCGTAGCTCGGATGGAAAAACTTTGTACATGAAAGTTGCTCAGAACGACGAGACGAATTTGAATACGCAACCCGTTTATCCGCCACACATCCCTAGCATAGCGAACACGCAACTTCCCCCTCTGTTTCATTTGTCCGAAAACGCGAAACACCGGGGATACTTCCCCGGATGTTTCCCCCCTTCACCGGTATCACCTCATACCGCGATAGGGCACCCCTAGCACCGATACTTGTCATGTCATGCACCGCTACGCATCTGTTTGCTTAAATATTTATTGTTTCTCCCCCCTCTTCTCTCGCTAGACACCGGGACCGACGCCGCCGCTACCCAGTACGACTACGGAGTTGACGACCACTCTCTCTTGCCAGAGCAACCAGGCAAGCCCCCCCTTTGATCACCAGATATCGCCTACTCTTCTCTATACTGCTTGCATTAGAGTAGTGTAGCATGTTACTGCTTCCCGTTAATCCTATCCTGATGCATAGCCTGTCCTTGCTACTACTGTTGTTACCTTTACCTGCAATCCTAATGCTTAGTATAGGATGCTAGTTTATCATCAGTGGCCCTACATCCTTGTCTGTCTGCCATGCTATACTATCGGGCCGTGATCACTCGGGAGTTGATCACGGGTATATACTATTTACTTTATACATGATACATGTGGTGATTAAAGACGGGTCGGCTTGAGGAGCACCCGCGAGTGGAGTTTTGAGGCGGAGCGGCAGGGCAGGTTTCGACCACCTAGGAGAGAGGTGGGCCTGGCCCTGGTCGGCGTTCGCGGATACTTAACACGCTTAACGAGATCTGGGTATTTGATCTGAGTCTGGCCATTTGGTCTATACGCACTAACCATCTACGCGGGAGTAGTTATGGGTATCCCGGCGTCGTGGTATCAGCCGAAGCCTTCGTGACGTCAGCGACTGAGTGGCGCGCGCCGGATTGGACTGGAAGGCCACTAGGCTAGGTCTGCTTTCGGCCGCGTTCGCAACGTGCAGGTGTGCTAAGGGCGATGGGCCCAGACCCCTGGGCGCTTAGGTTTAGACCGGCGTGCTGACCTCTCTGTTGGTCTAGGTGGGGCTGCGACGTGTTGATCTTCCGAGGCCGGGCATGACCCAGGAAAGTGTGTCCGGCCAAATGGGATCGAGCGTGTTGGGGTATGTGGTGCACCCCTGCAGGGAAGTTAATCTATTCGAATAGCCGTGATCTTCGGTAACAGGACGACTTGGAGTTGTATCTTGACCTTATGACAACTAGAACCGGATACTTAATAAAACACACCCTTCCAAGTGCCAGATACAACCGGTGGTCGCTCTCTCACAGGGCGACGAGGGGAGGATCATCGGTTAGGATTATGCTATGCGATGCGGCTTGGAGGACTTCAGTCTACTCTCTTCTACATGATGCAAGACGGAGGCTGCCAGAAGCGTAGTCTTCGAAAGGATTAGCTATCCCCCTCTTATTCTGGCTTTCTGCAGTTCAATCCACCGATATGGCCCTTTACACATTTACCCATGCATATGTAGTGTAGCTTCTTGCTTGCGAGTACTTTGGATGAGTACTCACGGTTGCTTTCTCCTTCTTTCCCTCTATCCCTTCTACCTGGTTGTCGCAACCAGATGTTGGAGCCCAGGAGCCAGACGCCACCGTCGACGACGACCTCTACTACACCGGAGGTGCCTACTACTACGTGATGCCCGCTGACGACGACCAGGAGTAGTTAGGAGGATCCCAGGCAGGAGGTCTGCGCCTCTTTCGATCTGTATCCCAGTTTGTGCTAGCCTTCTTAAGGCAAACTTGTTTAACTTATGTCTGTACTCAGATATTGTTGCTTCCGCTGACTCGTCTATGATCGAGCTCTTGTATTCGAGCCCTCGAGGCCCCTGGCTTGTAATATGATGCTTGTATGACTTATTTTATTTGTAGAGTTGTGTTGTGATATCTTCCCGTGAGTCCCTGATCTTGATCGTACACGTTTGCGTGTATGATTAGTGTACGATTAAATCGGGGGCGTCACACCGGGACTCTGAACAACCTTCGGTACATCAAATCACATAACTCATAATACAAATCGTCATCAAACGTTAATCATGCGGACCCTACGGGTTCGTGAACTATATAGACATGACTGAGACACATCTCCGGTCAATAACCAATAGTGGAACCTGCATGCTCATATTGTCTCCTACATATTCTATGAAGATCTTTGTCGGTCAAACCGCATAACAACATATGTCATTCCCTTTGTCATCGGTATGTTACTTGCCTGAGATTCGATTGTCAGTATCATCATAACTAGTTCATTCTCATTATCGGCAAGTCTCTTTACTCGTTCTGTAATGCGTCATCCCGCAACTAACTCATTAGTCACAGTGCTTGCAAGGCTTATAGTGATGTGCATTACCGAGAGGGCCCGGAGATACCTCTCCGATACACGGAGTGACAAATCCTAATCTCGATCTATGACAACCCAACAAACACCATCGGAGACACCTGTAGAGCATCTTTATAATCACCCAGTTACGTTGTGACGTTTGATAGCACACTAAGTGTTCCTCCGGCATTTGGGAGTTGCATACATAGGAACATGTATAAGTTATGAAGAAAGCAATAGCAATAAACTAAACGATCATGGTGCTAAGCTAACGGATGGGTCTTGTCCCTCACATCATTCTCTAATGATGTGATCCCGTTGATCAAATGACAACACATGTCTATGGCTAGGAAACTTAACCATCTTTGATTAACGAGCTAGTCAAGTAGAGGCATACTAGGGACACTCTGTTTGTCTATGTATTCACACATGTACTATGTTTCCGGTTAATACAATTCTAGCATGAATAATAAACATTTACCATGATATAAGGAAATATAAATAACAACTTTATTATTGCCTCTAGGGGATATTTCCTTCAATACCTACCTATATGCGGTATTGTTTTGACGTTCTAAGTAAATTTTTATGTGCCATCTCTAGTTTTCAAAATAAATTTCTCTTTTGTGTGCTCGTACCACTCTAGATGGTGGTGAGGGGTGGCCAATATTCTCCATGCTATATGTGTTATTCTCATGATGAGTGATTATTCACTTGTCATTGCACGAGAGTAAGGCAAAGGTTTTAGGGATGCCCAGTCCCGAAATGAAAAACGAATTTACTTTATTTTGTCAAATAATAAATTCCTTGGAAAGTGCTGGTATGGAGGGCACCCGTGGATACAATTAGTCATGGAAAGTGAAAGTATGGTAGAAAAAGGAATAAACTTTATTTTCTGTTTGGGAACCGCCTATGATATATCTGGCAAGGAAAGTGTTGGGATCTCTAAGTCATTTTCGTTGGTGGGAAAAGTATGCCTCCCAAATTGTTTTTATCTCTCAATTTTCTCTTTGAGCTCTAGCACCTCTACAAATCCCTACTTCCCTCCGCGAAGGTCCTTTCTTTTACTTTATGCAATTTTTATTTTTAATTTGAGTCTCCATCTTCTCTTATAAAGCACCAACTAGGGGCACTATGATCGTACTTGAGCATTGGGTGTAGCTAATATGCGAGTGTGTCTCACGAATAGATCAATGATTGAGCAAGATGGGCTAGGGATAACTTTCTTTAGTGGTAATATTTTGAAAGACATGGTTGCTTATTGATATTATTGAGTATTGAAATCTTCATGTGAAAACTGGACTATTGCTTTGAACCAGATAAAAGTCCAAATGCCCATACTACAAAAGAAAAGAATATGTGATGAATATGATAGGTAGCTTTCCACAACAAATATTCCATTTTCAATTGCTACTTTATCATGATAAGTTTTATGAGAAATAGTTGTTGTTATGATGCTAGGAAAAGTGATTGAAATTATCATTGATCAAACGTGTGCACTTTGCTAGCATTCACACTTCATAAATTATTTCTTTTATCATTTACCAACTCGAGGACGAGTAGGAATTAAGCTTGGGGATGCTGATACATCTCCAACGTATCTATAATTTATGAATTATTCATGCCATGTTTACAATAATTTTATATGGTTTTGGTATGATTTGCATGGAACTAACCCGAACTGATGCTGTTTTCAGCAGACCTCCCATGGTGTTGTTTTTTGTGCATAAATGAAAGTTCTCCAAGTGAGCTGAAACTTTTTGATGATTTTTTTTGGAACAAAAGAGACCCCCGAAGATTTGTGGAAGGACCAGAAGGTGAAGGACTAGGGCACAAGACACCGGGGAGCGCCTGGGCCCTTACCCGTGCCCCGGTGGGTTGTGCTCCCCTCGAGGCCCATCTTCGCGTGAAACCAACGCCAAAAATCCTATAAATAGAGAAACCATCAGAAATAACCCTAGATCAGAAGTTCCGCCGCCGCAAAGCTCTGTAGCCACCGAAAACCAATCTAGACCTCGTTCCGACACTCTGCCGAAGGGGGGAATCATCACCGGTGGCCATCTTCATCATCCCGACGGCCACCACAATGAGGAGGGAGTAGTCCACCCTCGGGGTTGAGGGTTTGTACCAGTAGCGATGTGTTTAATCTCTCTCTCTCTCTCTCGTGTTCTTGAGATGTCACGATCTTGATGTATCGCAGGCTTTGTTAATATAGTCAGATCATATGGTGTTTTCTCCTCTCTATCTTGTTGTGATGAATTGAGTTTTTCCCTTTGAGATTTCGTTGTTATCGGATTGAATACTTTTATGGATTTGAGAGCACTTGGCATATGTCTTGCATATGAATACTCGTGGTGACAATGGGGTATATCGTACTGATTCACTTGATATATGTTTTGGCACTCAACTCGCGGATTCCCGGGGTGACATTGGGGTAATCTATGCATAGGGGTTGAAGCACGTTCTCGTCTTTTGTTTCTCCGGTAGAAATCTTTGGGAACTCTTTGAGGTTCCTTGTGTTGGATTGAGTATTATGAATCTGAAGTTATTTGGTGTTATTTTAGTACGAACTCTTGGATAGATCGATCAGAAAGAATAGCTTCGAGGTGGTTTCATACCCTACAAACGATTTCTTCTTATGCTCTCCGCTAGATAGGAACTTTGGAGTGATTCTTTGCTGCATGTTGAGGGATGGTTGTATGATCCAATTATATTAGCATTGTTGAGATATTGCACTAGCGAAAGTACGGACCCTATGCCTCATTTTCAGGCATTGCAATATCGTTTTTGTGCCGTTTACTATCTACTACCTTGCGGTTTTTATTTATTTAGATTATAACAATATATTTCTACCATCCGTATTACACTTATCACCATCTCTTCGCCGAACTAGTGCACCTATACAAATTACCATTGTATTTGGTGTGTTGGGGACACAAGGGACTCTTTGTTATTTGGTTGCAGGGTTGTTTGAGAGAGACTATCTTCATCTTATGCTTCCCAAGGATTGATAAACCTTAGGTCATCCACTTGAGGGAAAATTGCTACTGTCCTACAAAACTCTGCGCTTGGAGGACCCAACACGTGTCTACAAGAATAAAGTTGCATAGTAGACATCAAGGATAGATGCAGAAATTTAGTTGTACTCATAATAGAGACGCCAACTCCCACTCGCCCACTCCCCACTCCACTCCTCTGGATGTTTCGCGTTCCCACCAACTGCATCAATAAAAATGCCCACCCACCGCGCCACCCACCACTCCCCACTCACCACTCCCCACCCACCGACCGCATCACCTCCACTCTCCACTCCACTCCCCACTCACCACCACCAGCCACCGCCGCCATGGCGAACAACTCGAGCTGGAAGAGAGCGCTGGAGGATCTGGCCGGCGACAACCAGTCGTTCCGTGCGCATATTGCAGAGGTGTGCACCTGGTTCCCGACCCCAAAGATGATGCTCAATCATGCGCACGGGGTGTACAAGGTGCCGACGGACAGCGAGAAGGCGCGTGCCTTCCCCAAAGGCCTCACCATGCCGCTGTCGTCCTTCCTCGTCTGGGCAATGCGGGAGGCCACGCTCAGCGTGGATCCATACCAATGAGCTAGGTGGTGGATGTACCACTCCACCACCTCTCTGGCCCCGGTCCCCCTCGACGGTGACCCTGCGGACGTCATCGGCGTCGTGCTCGCGCTGCCTGCTCCAGTCGACCCTGCGGACTACAACTCTGATGACGACCTGACAAGGGTTGTTGTCATCCCTGACAACGTCGCGGATGAGGACGAGGTTGTGCTCGTTGCGCCAGTCGCCGTTGAGGGTGGCAGAAACATGCCCATCGACGTCAAGCTCCTGTCGGACGTGCCTGCCATTGTGAAGATCGAAGAAGCAGAAGAGGTGGAGGAGCCAGTGCAAAGAAGAAGGGAGCAGTGAAGAAGGAGCCAGTGCGCCACTCCATCCGCCTGCATCTGCTGAAGAAGTGAAGAACAGAAGATGTCTGCAGCTGAAGAAGATGTCAGGAGCAATGAAGAAGTGAAGAAGATGTAGTTAGGTATGCTGATCTATATATTGGCATACAAGTTACCAACTATTTTGAGATGTTGCTATCTATCTATCTATGTTGCTATGTATCTATGTTGAACCTATGTTGAACTAGTGCTATCTATGTTTATGGCCTATGTTGAACTGAAGAACCCTATGTTTCTGGCCTCTGTTTCCTATAAATGTCTATGCTGCTATCTATGTTGAACTGAAGAACCCTATGTCTATGCTGCTATCTATGTTGAACTGAAGAACCCTATGTCTATGCTGCTATCTATGTTTATTCAGACCATGTTGTGTGTTGCTATCAGTGTTGCTACCAAGTTGTGTGTTGCATGTTTTCTGCCCATGTTGTGCCCATGTGCAAACATCCAAAAATAGAATGTACCAGGTGCTCACTTTCTGCCAAATATGCAACATTCCAAATTGTACTACCTGAAGATCCCTGGGCCCCTTCCAAATAAAGTGATCTGAATTTTGCCTACAGTTAAGTTAACTAAAATTTTCTTGCATTATCTGAATTTTGCTACAACTATCTGGATTTTGGTACAATGCACAATTTCAGTTCTCTGAAAAACAATTTCATCATCATTTCTTCATTTGGTCACTACATCAACATTTCTCCACTAAAAACACCCTACTTGCTAACAATGACAGCTATCAGAATGGCAAACAGGACAACATACAGAAGAGCTCCAAAACAAAAAATCTTATCCCTAAATTGCTCTCTTTCCTTTCTACATCTTAACATTTTCTCTCTTTTCTTTCTCATTGCTTTTAGTTTCTGCTTCAAGTACTTTAATCCTGACCTCCAACTCCATGTTCTTCATGGCTAGATCCTTAATCACTGACTTGGCTCTACCATCCCACTCCCCAGCCCACTCCTGAAAAAATGATGAGCAATTCAAGTCAAGGCCTTAATCATCGTATAAAAATGGATTTTTTCATATCCCCAAAGTCAAGAACCGCCACCGAAGTTCATTATTCCTGGGGATTCATGATTCTTGTACTTACTTTCATGCCACCGAAGTCAAGAACTGCAGTGACCCTGGCGCTAGGTTCTCCCGGCCCGCCGCCGCCCAGGAACCCGTGGCGTCGGCGCCTACTCCATGGCGGAAGCCACTGCCACCCCCGCTCTTCTTCTCGCCGCCACCGGACGCTCTCATCCTCTCGCCGTCAGGATTTGGACAAGGGAAAGGGAAAATGGGAGAGAGCTAGAGATTTGGACAGGGATAAAGAAGACAAGGGAAACAGGGACTGCGGGCATGATTTCCATTAATGTTGAGGGGTTTTCCGCAAAAAAGCCAGTCCGACCAGGTGTGCCAAGAAGCGGCTAGCTGGGCGCCAATTGTCCGCCTCTGATTGGTTGTGGACTAAACCATCCCATAGTTTGCAAGTTTGTGGACTAGTTGATCACCTTTTGCAAGTTCATGGACTAAACCATCACATCCAACGCAAGTTTGTGGGTCTCTAGTTCTTTTGCCTCATGGAACAAATCCGAAGCCACCCTAAACCAACGGCGAAAGTATCACTCTGAATACACCAAAGTTGTACTAACATAGTTTAGTCAGTCTACTATGTCATCTTGCATCAACCTACCAATCACCTCACGGCCCACAACGGAACCACTACGCTTCGACATATTGTTCTTATGCATGTGGATCATCATGACTAAAGCGATGTCCTCATCTTCGTCCATCTCATCTTTCTCTACGTAGGAGGAATCATCCCACAAATAGGATTCAAACGAAGTCATATACAACACTATATATACTCCCAATTACAATCTATTCCTATATCACAACAAAAAAAATTAGAAAATAAAAACATTAAAGACTTTTTGTTGAACACCTAATGTGCAAGGAGGAGAATTCTGTCCGGCTGCTCGTCGGGCCAAGGTGGTCAGCGAGCTAGTTAGGAATGGCCTCAGGGTGGTCTTCATGACACCAGGGAGCTAGAGTTGCGCGCGGAAGCAACCATCATTGCTGCGCCATCTGAAAGCTGAGAGCTCCAAAGGAGCAGCGGCTCGACCCGGTGGCAGCGGTCACGAGGTGGTTGTGACGGCTTAACCTCAACGACTACCACAAGTGCTGCAGTGTCCATTAATGATGGCAAAAGGGCGGTGAATGGCCGGAATCGACGCAAATCGAGATGGCCGCAGATCCCAAATCGACAATGGCAGCGGAGGCTGTCGCGGCCGTCTGAAGCGACCGAACTGGGTGGTGGAAGGCAGGCTCGCGACAGTGGCATGAAACAGCGGGATCCCGCTGCTGACAGTCTCGGGAGGAGACGGGTAGGGTGGCAAGAAGTTTCAGTGGCGAATCATGATGCATTCACTTGCATTTGGTTTTTGCGGTAGCCGGTACGAGTGCTGCCAATATGCATCACTTGAGGCCAAAATATCTGGAGCACATTTTTAGGATCCAAATGTCCTTAACAGAGTCTTTGGGCACCATGCCCCTTGAACGCCCGGATCCTTTGAGATATTAAACTCATTATAAGCATCCGGAGAAAGGCGGCCAACCAGCTATCTCACATGATGCAAGCTGGTTGATCGCGGTGAGAAAACTTTTAGAATATATTTTTTAGATGAAGGTAAGGAATTTTTTTAAAAATATATTTTTTTAGATGGAGATGAGGAACCCACTTATTTTTTTTAAATAAAAAGCTATGCAAAATGGCGTTCGCTTGTAGGCTACGGTGATAATTTTTTTTCTTTTTCTTTTTTCTAGATGGAGGAGAGATTTTCTTTCTAAGATACTTTTTTAGATGAAGGCGGAGACCCCGTGTATTTTTCTAAAAAAATGCTACACCTGCGTAATGTTCTACGAAACCTTACGTTAATCCTTTGATCACTAATCAAACCACCCTCCTTTGATTTTCAGGGTAGGCCTGCGCCCCAACTAAGGCACAATATAAAACGGCCACGTCAGATCATATGTAAATTACGTAGAAGTTGTTACGTAGGTGTAGCTTTACTCATTTTTCTAAATGAAAACATATACATAACTTTTTCTCAAGCGGCGTCGGTGACGCCCCTAGCACTAGTTTACACTATCACGGCCCTTCACTAGCATATGTACGAGTGTTCACACATTGCGCCGCCACATTCTTTGTATCGGATCAAGTTAAACAATTACACTGACAAATGAATTACATCAACATCTTCTGCAAAATAAAACAAACATAACCTACAGCGTACGTACTTGTGCCTAGAACATGAAGATCCCGGAGAATCACATTTTTTGGCCGGGACAACGGACTGGGATTCTCCAACTGGATCGGCTCTGCCTCCTCATGATGAATCTAGACTTTTCAAATGTACACACGACAACCTTAGCACTCTCAAGGGTACGTGGAAAGAGACGGTATTCGTCCCCTGCCTGAGTCCGCTGCGTTCATATGTGGGAGTTGCTGTACTAATGATGACACGGTGCTGCACCTTTGCACCCTGAAAAGGATACGCACGCGGGGCGCGGAAGAAGACGAGACCCGGCACCTGCCTTCCTCCCGGCGACGCGCGCAGGGTTAACTCGAGCCCTCATCTTATATAAAAGTAACGCAACCGATGGTTGCCGTTCCCACTCCTATCCCAATCCGATGGTTGCTGCTCGCCATTCCGCAGCACGGTAATCAAAGTACACTTGTTGAGAAAAAAACTTGTAGAGAGTGGCGTCCCTGCAGCCGCCGGCAATGGAGGTGGTGGAGAAAGGCCGGGAGGCGACAACGGGCGTGGAAACCGGGACCGGCCAGCCATGGGGCTGGAACTGGGACTGGGACTGGGAGTACCGCCTAAGGAAATACCTTCTGCTGCTGGCCACGCTGGTGGTGACCGTGACGTACGCCGCGGGCTTCAACCCGCCGGGGGGCGTCTGGCAGGACACCCGTGACGGCCGACTTGCCGGCGACCCCATCATCCGCGCCACCCACTACCACTGGTTCCTCGCCTTCTACTACTGCAACGCCACCGCGTTCGCTGCGTCGCTCGTGGTCATCGTTCTCATTCTCGTCCTCGCAATCCAGCACGACAAGGAGAAGGAGAAGGAGAAGGGGAAGGAGAAGGAGAAGGTGAAGGAGAATGAGAAGGAGGAGAAGAGGGGGAAGAAGGTGTTCGGGCTGCTGGTGCTGCGGTTTGTCATGGGGCTGGACCTGCTCAGCCTCATGAGCGCCTACGGCGCCGGCACCTACCGCGACGTGCTCACCGCCGTCTTGTACTGCACGGTGTCGGCGGGCACTGTCTTGGTCTACGTCGTGGTTCTCAATTGCTGCTTTCCTGGCAAAAAGTCCAAGTCCGTCTCCGGCAGGGCCAAAGGCAAAGAACGTCACTGCAAAATCCTGATGCTTCTCGCGACCTTCGCGGTGAGCGTCACGTACATCGCCGGGCTTAGCACGCCGGGCGGCTTCTGGGACAGCACTGGCGGCAGCCACCACCCGGGCGACCCGATTCTCAGGGACCGCCACGACCTGCGCCTGACGGTGTTCTTATTCTGCAACACCACGGCGTTCGTGGCGTCCCTGTTCATCACCATGCAGCTCATCATCGACCGCAAGCTCCACGAGGAACAGGAGGTAGGCCTGCCTCGCAAGCATGCGCTCTACGCCTGCATCATCATCGCGCTGATCGGCCTGGTCAGCGCGTACATCGCCGGCAGCTGCAGGGACACCCGCACCACCGTCTCCGTGATCATTACCCTGTCCCTGGTTGGCGCTTGCATCCTACTTGCTGTGCTTCTGAAATGTCATTCCTCAAAATGGTGAGCACATATCCTCTCTCTTTCTCTGGATCATATGTGGCAGCAACCAATTCCAGCTTGCAGTTGAACTCTGTTTCTCCTCTGCAATCATCATATTTCATGTGGGCATTATTTCCAGTCCAAAACAACTTAACTGGAAACTGTTTCTTTCTTTCTCTGCGGTGAATGCAGTGTCAGCGGAGAGAGTGACGGTGTCGCAGGCGTGACAGAGGGTTCAACCACTCAGGTTGGGGTAGCAGGGGTGGTCGCCGGCGCAGGAGAAGAGGCGTGGGCTAGAGGGATGGCCGGGGATACGAGCGGACCAACGAAGGAGGTGGCTCTAACGGTCCAGCCAAATTTGACTGAAAGTCAAAAAAGTTCCATGCGACTCGATTATAGCATTAGGTCCCAAGAAATAGGGGAAAATCAGCAGACTGATAATGTCAGGTATTCCCTCCGTTGAGTATTATAAAATGTTATATTTTTTAAATCAAATGCAATAGACATATTTTTAGTTTGTTGTTTACTCATTTCAGTCGATATGTAGTCTATATTGAAATATCCAAAACCAAAAGTGCTATTATGAGCTCGAGCTCACATGCTCTCGGATGAACAATAACATCTGAAAAAAAAGTAAAAAAAATTCTGAATTTTTTTGGTAAGAAACATTGATGATTTTTCTACATGTGTGCAAATTTTAATGATGAAATCACTTTTATAGAAGTCCCGCCAAAAATAAAAAAAATTGATGCTCAAAAAGAGTGTTTTGGGAAGCATTTGGGAGCATCGATTTTTTTTTCTGACGGACCGTCAATTTTGTTATTTTTACTGGCACCTCCATAAACTTGATTTCATCATGAACGTGCAGAAAAATCATCAATGTTTCATGACAAAAATTCATATTTTTTGAATTTTTTACATTATTTTAGGATTTTACTGTTCATCCAATCCAGCTCACAAGCTCCATGTTTTGCTAGTGTGAGCTCGAGCTCACATGCTTTTGGATGAACAGTAATATCTGAAAAAAATTGCAAAAAACTCTGAAATTATTTGAGGGAATGGAAGGAGAACTAAGGAGCAGCACCTTTTCTTTTGTTTCTCTGCAATAATATATTCATATGTGGTATCAACCAACTCCAGACTAATAATGTCAGGATCGAACTGAAGTCTGTTTCTTTCTCTGCAGTGAATGCGATTCTAGGGAGGCTGTGGACAAGGCTCGCTCTCTTGTTCTACTGCTCGCCTCTCTTGCTGCCACCATCACCTACGCAGCCGGGCTGGACCCGCCGGGTGGCCTGTGGCAGGACAATGGCGACGGGCACATGGCCGGCGACCCGATCCTTCTCACGACGAACGCTAGGCGGTACAAGACCTTCTACTACTGCAACTCGGCTGCCCTGGTGACCTCCTTGGTGGCCATCATCCTGGTCCAGAATAAGCTTCTGCTCAAGCACCATGTGTTGGAGGTAGCCATGATACTCGTCCTATTTGGCCTCATGGGTGCTTATGCCGCCGGGAGCTGCCGGGACGTGGACACCTCCATTTACGCCATGGCCTTGGCAGGCGTGGTCCTTATTTATGTGGTGATCCATGTTATCATCTTCACGCTGGACCACAAGGACAAACAAGGCGACGAAGAGTTGCTGGAGAAGAGGCGCAAGCGGTTGCTTCTCTTCGCGATCTTGGCAGCGACCATCACCTATCAAGCGGGACTCACGCCTCCAGGTGGCTTCCTGCTCAGGGATGACCAGTTCGGGCACCGCGCAGGTGACCCGATCCTCTTGCACAACTTCCCACGCCGCTACAATGCCTTCTTCTACTGCAACACAGTGAGCTTCATGTTGTCCATCGCCCTCATCCTCCTCCTGGTGAACCCCAATTTGTACAGGCCAGCCGTACGAAGCAATGCTCTATCTGTTTGTGCGGCAGTGGGCTTGTTTGGTTTGCTAGCGGGCTATGCAGCCGGAAGCACTCAGCACATCAAGACCTCCATCTACATCTTCGTGTTAGTGGCCGTGGTCCTCCTTGTTGCCGCCATTCTGCTGGCAGTATTTTTGTGGACTGAGGTGCAGAGAAATGGCAATTCGGCAGGCGAGGTGGAGTTAAATGACAACTCGGTAGCGCCATCAGAGCCAGAGGGAAATGGCATATCCCTGAGAGAGGGGGAAGAACAAAAGGAGGAAGAACACGAAAAGGAGACGAAGGAGGAGGAAAAACAAGAAAAGAAGGAGCACGCGGAGCGCAAGTATGTAATGCTACTAGGCATCTTGGTGGCGAGCGTAACCTACCAGGCCGGCCTGAAGCCGCCCGGCGGAGCGTGGCAGAGCAGCGGCAACGGGTACGAAGCAGGCAACCCGGTGATGCACGACAACAGGACGCCTCAGTACCTCACCTTCTTCTACAGCAACTCCATTTCGTTTGTGGCATCCATCCTTGTCATCATCATGCTGCTACGATACTGGCTGATAAAGAAGGAGTATGAAGATTGGTCGCTAAGGATGATGAAAATCACTACCGTGGTGAATTTTGGCGCTCTCCTGGTGGCCTATACAGTCGGCTCCAGCAGGAGTTGGAAGACGTCTTTGCGTGTCGGTGCGTTGAGCGTTGCCTTGCAGGGCTACCTTGCAGTCATTATCTTGTGCTTGTCTTGTCATCATCATCTTGAGAAGAAGCTGAGCATGGCGAGCAACCAAGGAAATCTTCCAGCGTGATTCATTAGCATTGCGCTCTATACGTAGCTCTACTAATGTGAGTGAGGGCAGTCCACAAACTAATTCAAAATTCAGTTGGATTGTTCATCTGAGTTGTGATCTATAGTATCTATGTATCTATTTCTTCCAAGTATGTAGTAAGCAATTGCAACAAGTGGGGTCGAATTGGTTCTTCACAATTAGCAGTGTTTCTAGTCTAGCCGTGTCAAATCAGGTCTGAAGAGTACCGAAGATCAAGGTTTTTTGTTTAAATTGGATTTCTCCCTTTAAAATACAACCCATCATCATTGTTAAAGTACGAAATTCTCATCGAGAGCTGTGAAACCCTGTAAAAAATAAAAATGAAATGAAAGGGACAGTCTACCTCTCCGTTTTCTTTAAAAATAGTTTGTCTGTTATTTGTCTCAGTTAATACCCAATTTCAGAAGCTTTGTTGGCGAGTTCTATTACGTAAGGGCGGCATTCTAAAAATAGGGAGAGCAGTATTTCCCATCTTCTAGGGTTTTGAAGAAAGCATATCACACAGACAAGAAAATAGATCAATTCCTTTGTTTTCATTTGCCTAACCAACCTGTTATTCTCCACAAAAGTATGCCATCTCTAATCCCTCGCTCCAGTTCTAGTAAAATAAAAAGCAACAAGCTTAAATTCCTAATTGGAATGATTCCCTGCTCTAATTAGACACTAAAAACATATTAGTGTAGGATGTGAGAATCCCAAATCACATAAGCAATAGGTCTTATGTGTAAAGGATCCGGTATCCAGGATTTTAAATTTCCTTGCCAAGCTACATGAAACAAATTTTCGGATGTCCATAGAAAAATAATTGCTAATTGCCCAAAGTGACAAACAAAAAAAATTATGATACGCTTTCATCATCTGGTAAAATCAAGTTTGCCACGTAGACACTGACGTGGCTTAGCACTGCGTCGGTTTTCCCCAAAGAGGAAGGGATGATGCAGCATAACTACAGTAAGTATTTCCCTTAGTTATGAAAGCAAGGTTATCAATCCACTAGAGAACCAAGCAACACTGTGTAAACGGTACCTGCACACAAAGAACAAATACTTGCAACCCAACACGTAAGAGAGGTTGTCAATCCCTCTATGGTAAAAAGATAGATAATTTTTTTGTAGATTGGATAAATGGATCTTGCAAAAACACGAAATAAAATAAGTAAAAAAAAGTGCAACAAGGTATTTTGGGTTTTTTGAAAATATAGATCTGAAAGCAATATGATAAAAGATAGACCCGGGGTCGTAGATTTCACTAACAGCTTCTCTCAAAAAATAGCATACGGTGGGTAAACAAATTACTGTTGGCCAATTGATATACGAGCAAATAATTATGAAGATATCCAAGGTGATGATCATGTATATAGACATCACGTCCAAAATTAGTAGACCGAAACGATTCTGCGTCTACTACTATTACTTCACACATCGACCGCTATCCAGTATGCATCTAGTGTATTAAGTGTTGAAAATATGCCCTAGAGGCAATAATAAATTAATTATTATCATATTTCCCTGTCCATGCTAATCGTTTATTATCCATGCTAGAATTATATTGATCAGAAACTCAAATACATGTGTGGATATATATTTCCACTTCGGTACAACCCCCCTGCAAAACATATAAAGGGTAGTATCGACTTTTGACAATCCGTATACACTTTTGTATGTATGATTGTAAAGTATACGCGTATGTAAACCTTCTGAGGCTCTCAGGGTCAAATTGCGCTCAGTTCCCATTAAATAACCCCGTCCGTTTTATATAGAAAAAGGAAAGCAAAAAGGGCAGTGATCTGCGCCGGCGTGCCGGCCCAACTGTTGGGTCGTTCTAACGCCAGCGCCCGATGCAGCGAGCCGGGATCGTTTGATCTGGCATCTCAACCCCGATTCAT
Source organism: Triticum urartu (assembly GCF_003073215.2). NCBI lineage: Eukaryota > Viridiplantae > Streptophyta > Magnoliopsida > Poales > Poaceae > Triticum > Triticum urartu. The sequence continues at coordinate 95,422,419 of NC_053028.1, read as the reverse complement.
TCTTCTTCCGGTCAAAGCTTCCAGAAAAAACGCTACCCATCCCGCATGCAGTCAATCTTCCTCCTCCCGCCGTCGTGCGTGTGCCTCCCCCCTCCTCCCCTGATGCTGCTCACGGCTCGCTTCACCAGAGGCAATAGGCAACGCCGGAGCCCCGTCAGCAGGCACCGGCTCCAATGTCGCGTGTGCTGGTTGTAGCTTTGGCTGAGCGGTTGCAGCAAAAAAAGGTGCCCTCATGGAATGCTCTTCTAGCACCGCCGGGTCACCGGTGTAGCAAGAAAAATGATGGCCAGCGAGTTGCAATTGCAACCGGCAATATTTTCAAAAGCTGGAAACGATGATTTAGAACGATGCAAGAAGCTGAAACAGAAGTTGCAACCGGCAATTCGGAAAGCTACTACCGGCGATTAAAAAAGACGCAATGAGCTGACACAGAAGCTGGAACCAACGATTGAAAAATGTTGGAACTGGTGTTTGGAAAAGATGCAATCGGCTTGTCAAAAAGTTGCAACCGGCGATTCGGATAGCTACTATCGACGATAAAAAAGATGCAACGAACTGAACAGAAGCTGGAACCAGTGACTAAAAATGCTTGAAGTGGTGATTAGAAAAGATGCAATCGACTTGGCAAAAAGCTGCAACCATTGATTTTGAACTGGTACTGGAAATTCCAAAAAAGTTGGAACCGGCAGAATAAAAGGATACAACCGGTGATTGGGAAGCTGGAACCGGTGGTTTCAGAAAAAAAGATGCAAAAAATTATAGATTTGGGCAAAAGCTGGAACTAAAGTGATATAGAAAAGATGCAACCATTTAAGAAGACAAGTGCTAACGGGATCCAAAAAGCTACAACCGTGTGGGCAGTCCAAGACGCTGGAGATCTTCTACCGACGACATGGGAGATTTAACCGAAGCCGGGGGTCGCCGGAGATGCAAAGGACATGGCCGTGGGTTGCAGCACGACCTGCTGGATGCGCTTGATGGTGGGAGCTCGCAGGCAGCAGTTGCGGACGATGACGGGGCCGACGACCTCGCCGGCATCAATGGTAGCATGTGCGGTCCGGGAAGCGAGGGAACACGGGAGGGGAATCCTTAACGTCGTCAGCAAGAAAAATGAATGGATGCAAACGTATGTGAAAGGACAAGGCAAGATACTTAGTGGTTGGTGGGGCCCTGTCACACACCCAACCGCCGGATGCACTTCTAGCCATACGATGAAAAGGAATCAGCACGAGTCGCGCTTGACCGGCCGAATCTTTGGCCGGCACGCAATTTACATAGCGCGAACTATATAAGAACACACAACAGCGACCATATATAAAAACATTTTGGAAAACAAATACAATTTTTTCTTAAAACAATTGTGAAGAATTTGAAAAGGCCGAATAATTTATGGAAAAGGCAAATAATTTGTGAAACGTCAAACATTTTTGAAAAATTTAAACAATCTTCAAAAAACGCAAACAAAATTTGAAAAACATTTTTGAAAAATGCGAAGACCTTCTGTGATTCTGTACCTTTTTTAAAAATGTAAACACTTTTTGCAATCCTGAATAGTTTCTAAAAAGGCAAACAAAATTTGAAAATTGCAAACATTTTTGGAGAATCACAAAATAAAATTCAAAAACACGAAAAAAAATTATAACTCTGAACAAAATTTGGAACAAGTCAACTTTTCTGGGTCTGTGACGATTTTTTTAAGGCGGAGACATTTTTAAAATCCTGATTGTTTTTGAATTTGTGAACAATAATTGAAAATAAAGATGGCTTTTAAATTCTGGATTTTTGTGAGAAGCGTGATCATTTTTTTTATATTCTGAAACAATTTTTGAAATCATGAACAAAAATTGAAAAAGCAAACATTTGTTGAAATTTGAACAATTTTTTATAACATAAACAATTTTTTAAATTTCCAAACATTTTTCTAAAACGTGAGAATTTTTTAAAAATGCAAAGAGTTTTAGAAATTCCCAACAGGCCCCCGTCGGGAGCGATACCGTCGCCTAGTTGGACCAAGGCCTAAGTGTTTCTTCTCTTTTCTAATTATCTTTTGCATTAATTCATTTTTTTTATTTTTGAAATTTATTATTCCTGTAGAAACCTGTACAAAAAGTTGAAATATTATTTGGAATGCCAAAATAACAGTTTTAAGTAAATGTAAAAAACTTTTAATACTTTCTATTTTATCCCATTATATTTATTATCTATGTTAAAAACTTCGAATAACAGTTTTAAGTACCTGTTTAAATTATAATTTAATTATTTTTTTCAAACCTGGCATGAATGCCTATCATGGCCATGCCCACCTGCTAGCGAAAGTTATGATCATTTCAAGAATGTCTGAAAAACACAATGTTCAATGTACGGTGTCGAGGTAGGACAAAATGCTCCGTTTAAGATCATGTTGTTTCTCAACATCCATCAAATGACCCCATTATTTTTATTGGCTTGTATGGTCAATTTAAGGCACCATGTCAAGTTGTTTTGGTTCTCGATATTTTTTGCATTTTTTTGGAGCTTTCTCGGTCAAAAAAGGCGATAAATGGTCGGACGTGTCACAACTTGAATACGGTGTCAAAAACCATTCAAACCTGGCATCGATGCCTGCCATGGGCATACCCACCTGCTTGCAAAAGTTCTGCTCATTTAAAAAATGTCCAAAACTAGACCATATTCAACGGAGGGTGTCCGGGTAGAGGCCAGAAGGCCTAGTTTGAGAGCAATTGTTTCTAAACATCCTTGAAATGGCCTGAATTTTTTTAATAGCCTTGTATCATCAATTCAAGGCACCATGCCAAGTTGTTTGGGTTTTCGACAAGTTTTCAATTTTCTACAGTTTTCTCGGTGAAAAAAGCCCGATAAATGGTTGGACGTGATGCAACTTGCATACGGTGTCGAAATTCATACAAACCTGTCATGGATGCTTACCATGGTCATGCCCATCTGATGGAAAAAAGTTGGGGTTCTCATGCATGTCCAAAAATAGACCATGTCAATAGAGGGTGTTTGGGATAGGCCAGAAGGGTCCATTTAAGAGTGCGTTTTTCAACATCCGTCAAATGACCCCTATTCTTCCATGAGCTTATATGAGCAATTAAAGGCACCATGACAAGTTGTTTTAGTTTTTGAAAAATAGTCGATAAATGGCTAGACGTGATGCAACTAGCATACGGTGTCGGAATATGTTCAAACTTGGCACGGATATCTAACATGGGTATGCCTACCTACCGGCAAAAGTTAGGGTCATTTCATACATGTCCAAAAATAGGCTAGGTTATTCAGGTAGGCCAGAAGGGCCCATTTGAGAGCATGTTTCTTTCCTCATCTGTCAAATGACCACATTGTTTTTACATGGGCTTATATACCAATTATAGGCACCACCTTGCCAAGTTGCTTTAGTTTTCGATAATTCTAGCATTTTCTTGAGTTTTGTTGGTGAAAAATGGCCGATAAATGACCAGAGGTGGCACAACTTGCATACTTTGTCAGAATTTCTTCAACCTAGCATGGATGCCTCATCGATAGTCCAAAAAACCACCAGTTGAGAGGAGTGTGCTAGACTAGGCCAAACGAATGCATCCATGAGCATGTAGTTTATCCAAAATTGTTAACAAATTTCCAACAATTGATGTTGAACACAAATCGAAAACCACATACTTTTTTTGAAAAAATTATCTACTTTTTTTTAATCATAAACATTTCTTAAATATGTGAAAAAATCGAAAACATGAACATTTTTTAAAATTGTAACAATATTTGAAAACAAGAATTTTTTAGTATTCAAAAAAATATTTAATAAATTTGAACAGGTTTAAAAAATAATAATAATATTCAAAATAGAAAATAAATTAACAACAAAAAGAAAAAACCAAAACCAACAAATAGAAAAAATACGTTTATGCCTTGGCCCAACTAGGCGATGGCATCGCTCCTGTCAGGTCACTCTTCACGTTTGGTTTATTCGGTTAATTTTTTGGTAAATAATGTTTCTCGCTTTCTATGGTGTTGATACTTCGGTAAATACGATAAAATATTAAAATACGGTCAGATTTTGGCATATACCTGTCGGTGTACTAGAGTAGGGGTACCCTAGTATCCCGAACTTGTGCACGGGCAGTCGCAGCATCCCACGGCAAGGCTTGCCGGGTGACCGCCAAGGTCCTCCGTGGTTCCTTTGGAGCCATTCAAGAACAAAGTGTCCAAGCCAAGAAGACAAGACCCCGGCAAGAGGAGCTTGCCGGGAAGGCTAACAAAAGCATCCCAAGACCCCGGCAAGAGAAGCTTGCCGGGAAGGCCAGCCAACGCACCTTAAGGAACTTGCCGCGGCGCACCACGCGTCCCGGCAAGGCCCGGTGAGCAACAAGCTCCCAGGCGCGACAAGACAACAACTGCGGCAAGGCGCTTGCCGCGACAAGACACCACTGTGCCCGCGCTCTAGCACATCCACCAACGTGTTGCTCTGGGGCCCTTCCAGGCGTACGTGGCGGGAGTCTGTGCAGCCAGCGGCGTGCGGTGGCAAGCGGCGCTGACAAGATCGCCATCGTGGCGAACGGTGGCGTCCCTGGCAGTCCCTTTTTGCACTGTTTAGGCGACACAGACGGGCATTTAAGGCCCTTGTCCCCTGCCGTCAGGGTTAGGTATGATACACTGTAGCAGGTAGCTGTACCTACCGCAGCACCTTTCCATTTTTATCCTTTGCCTCCGTTGCCACCTGTCGGTGACCCCTTGAGCATATAAAAGGAGGCCCCTGTGCAACGTAGAGGGGGGTTCGAAAAACACTCACGCTCGGTCTCGTTAGCCGCTGGTGTGTACTGTAGCACTCCGCGCTCCCGAGCAAGAAATCAATACAAACTACAAAGCAGGAGTAGGGTTTTACGCATCCGTGCGGCCCGAACCTGGGTAAATCGCTCGCGTGTATCGCCTCGATTTGCTCTTTGCACGATCTCCGCCCCCGCCGAACCGAAAGGGACCCGGTCCGCCGGTCCCATAGGTGCCCGTGGATCAGTACCCCGGCATCTTTGGCGCGCCAGGTAGGGGGCGTCGAAGTTGTGTGAACCAGATCCGGCGTTCTCGCGAGCTAGATCTTCATCATCTTCATCAACATGCCACCGAAGAAGAAGGTTTCGGAGGCGGCTGCTCCGTCCGCGCCGAACCCACCATCGCCGGAGCAAACGGCTGATGGGGCAGGCGCCGGCGGAAGAACGCGCGTCGACGAGGGAGCTCACGGTGCTGCCAGGTCCAAGGACAAGGCTGCGCTGCCCATCGGCGGCGTAGCCGGCTCCCACAACGACCGGGCGCACTCCAAGACCTCGGCGTCCGTACATGCACCGCGCCCATCTCAAGAGGCGCGGGACCGGCAGCGTCATGGTACTCACGGTACCATGCGTTTGCTAGACCAAGATCGAGCTGGTGGATCTCGGAGCGCTCAAGACCACCATGCACGCCAACATGCTGGCGCGAGCGAGACACGGTCGCCTGGACGGGATACTGCTCCTTCTAACGTGGTTAGAAGTCCGAGCATATCCCGCTCCTCGCACCGTTCGCCACCGCCACCCGCCACTGCAGAAGAAGCTTTGGCGCGAGCTCAACTGCTCCTAGACTACCCTCCAACGGCGGACAAGATCGACGACTGGAGGGCCACTGTCCAGAGTCTCATCGGCTTCGCCAACGGCGACACTCCACGGCAGCCGAGCACGTCGCAGTCGCAGCCAGTCAGCCAGGCACGAGCCGGTGGCGACAAGACTGGTGGGGGTGCAACCTCTGTGCACTCTCCACCCCGAAGGCCAAGATCGCCGACTCGCCGGATCCACCTTGACAGCGACTCCACCGCGTCATCAGATCCGCGAGCTCGTCGCGATCAGCGCCAAGTTCTTCAAGAACGACAACAAGAGGACGCTCGTACTCGCATCGAGCGCCGAAGAGAAGCGCGACGTCAATCAGACCAGTGCGCTGGGCCCTCTGTCGGCATGCATGCGCCAGGGGAACCAGGCGACTTGCCGTACGTGGTAGGTTGCCCTGCGTTCACTCGTGAGCTGCGGCAAGTCTAGTGGCCCAGTACGAAGAATTTCAAACCAGATGTACCAGAGAAGTACGACGGCAAATCGCATCCGTCGGAGTTCCTCAGCATCTACACCATCGCGGTGCAGGCTGCTGGGGGGCGGGACGACAAGATCCTTGCCAACTACTTCCCGTTGGTGCTCAAGCCCAGCGTTAGGTCCTGGCTCATGCACTTGCCGGACAACTCCATATCCTCCTGGGCAGACCTATGCCATCAGTTTGTCGGCGCCTTTACAGGCGGCCACAAACCTCATGGCCAAGAGAGTGACCTTCATCTGCTCGTCCAGAAGGAAGGAGAGCCCCTGCGCAAGTACATTCAGAGGTTCAGCCGTGTACAGTACAACATCCCAGACGTCCACCCCGCCGTGGTCATCAGCGCGTTTCATCAGAACATGCGTAACCGCAGGATGCGAGAGGAGATGGCGATGTGCAGGATCAGAGACGTCCGTGAGCTGTATGCCCTGGCCGACAAGTGTGCACGTGCTGAGGAAGGGAGGAGACTCCCCGGAGAGAATGCAGGAGCAGGAGGATCTGACAGCGAGGATGCTGCCCCGGCAAAGAAAAACCGGCGGCGGAATAGGAAGAAGAAAGGCAAAGAGGTGCTAGTCGTTGAGCAGTCCGGCAACGAAGGTGGCGCCAACAAAGCCAAGGTTGGTAGCTCCGGCAAGGAGATTTCCGCGTGCGCCAACTGCCAGGCTGTGGCGGTCGCCGACAAGCAGGACGGCTCCGACAAGCAGTACTGCAAGATTCACCGCACCAAGGGCCATGACCTCCAGAGCTGCAAGAAGGTCGAGCAGTTTGTTCAGCAGCAAAAAGCTGAATATGAGCGACGCGACAAGGAGAGGGCCCAAGGAGGTGCTGGAGAATCCGGCAAGAAACGCGCCGGCCGGGGAGGACGCCGCGGCAAGGCCAAGCAGCGGCAAGGAGATAGCCTCCCCACGGCCGCGACAACGATGAAGACGACGACGACGACGAAGACATGGATGATGTCGAGACCAGTGAGCAGGAGTTCCAGAAAGCCACAGAAGTCTTGTGCGTTGACGGTGGTGCCTCTCTGCATACTTCACACCGCCAACTCAAACAGTGGGTGCGGGAAGTCAATGCAGCAGAACCACCTATCGAATCGCGCAAGCTTCTGAAATGGTCCAGCACGCCTATCATCTTTGACGTTGAGGACCACCCTGATCGCACAACTGCGGTCGGGTGCTTGCCGATGTTGGTTTCACCAACTATCCGCAACCTCAAGGTCACTAAGATGTTAGTTGACGGCGGGGCCGGCTTGAACCTGATCTCCTCCGCTGTACTCCAGAAACTCCAGATCCCTGACAGCGAGCTCGAAGAGACCGGCACATTCCAAAGAATCAACCCGGGAAGGAGAAAGCCAAAGGGGAAGGTCACATTGCCAGTAACATTTGGCAGCGAGCTGAACTTCAGGACTGAGAGGGTCACTTTTAACGTTGCCGATATTCCATTGCCTTATAATGGGATACTTGGCCGTCCAGCACTCGCCAAGTTCATGGCAGCCTCTCACTACGCATATAACATGCTGAAGATGCCAGGCCCGATAAGCGTCATCTCTGTCCCCGGCGACAAGAAGGATGCTCTTGTCTGTGCCGACAAGATCTACCGGGAAGCAGCAGCCGCAGCAGATCACAAGTCACTTGCCGCTGAAGCTCCCGGGGGGAAGAAGACCAAGTCCGGCAAGAGTTCTGATGCCCACTCCGGCAAGCGCACCTCTTCGGAGTGCTGCGCTGCCGTCGAGGACGCACCATCGAGCTCCACCGGCAAGTGTAAGAAGACGATGGCAGCTCCGCCAGAGACGAAAAAGGTGTCCGCCAAGGAGGACGGCACTGGTGGTACCTTCACCATCAGTGCCACTCTCGACCCTAAATAGGAAAGCGTGCTCGTTGCTTTCCTACGGGCGAATGTCGACGTGTTTGCGTGGCAACCGTCTGACATCCCCGGTGTTCCCAGGAAAGTAATTGAGCACCACCTTGCCGTTTGTCCTCATGCGCGGCCCGTCAAGCAGAAGGTCAGGAAGCAAGCAGTGGAGCGCCAAGAATTCATTGCAGAAGAGATCAAGAAGCTGGAAGCAGCAGGCCTTGTCAGAGGAGTGCTCCATCCTACGTGGTTGGCCAATCCTGTAGTCGTGCGCAAGGCAAACGGGAAATGGAGACTTTGTATCGATTTTACCGATGTTAACAAAGCTTGTCCCAAAGACCCATTTCCTTTGCCGCGCATCGACCAGATTGTTGACTCCACAGCCGGATGTGATTTGCTTTCATTTCTTGACGCATACTCAGGATACCATCAGATCTTCATGGCAGAAGAGGATGAGGAGAAGACCGCATTTATTACTCCATGTGGCACGTACTGTTTCGTACGAATGCCTTTCGGATTAAAAAATGCTGGTTCAACATTTGCAAGGGTAGTTCATGTCGCTCTTGAGCCGCAAATACACAGAAATGTGGAAGCATACATGGATGATATAGTGGTCAAGAGCAAGGACAGAGCAACTTTGATGCAAGATTTAGACGAGACCTTTGCAAATCTGCGCAAGATCAGCCTCAAGCTCAACCCAGAGAAGTGTGTGTTTGGAGTTCCCTCCGGCAAGCTTCTCGGGTTCTTCGTGCCTCAGCGGGGAATTGAAGCCAATCCCGACAAGATCAAGGCCATTGAGCAGATTGAAGCACCCAAGCGCGTCAAGGATGTACAAAGACTTGCCGGTTGCGTGGCTGCTCTCAGCAGGTTTATCTCTAGGTCTGCTGAGCGCGCCCTGCCATTTTTCAAATTATTGAAAAAGGCGGGTCCAATGAGATGGACTCCGGAAGCGGAGGCTGCGCTGCAAGACTTGAAGAGATACCTGTCCTCCCCTCCAATACTTGTCGCACCTAAGCCACAAGAGAAGTTGCTGCTGTACATAGCGGCAACCAATCAAGTGGTTAGTGCTGCGTTAGTAGCAGAGAGGGACGCGGATGACGAACCAGCAACCACGGCAAGCGCATCCAGCGACAAGCAGGGGGCTTCCCCGACAAGCTCTGGTCCCGACAAAGACGGATCTGCGCAGATGCGAGAGGAGATACAGAAGAAAATGGTGCGGCGTCCAGTTTACTTTGTCAGTTCCCTTCTGCAGGGGGCTAGGTCAAGGTACTCTGGCGTGCAGAAGTTGCTTTTCGGCCTTCTCATGGCCTCGAGAAAGCTGCGCCATTATTTCCAAGCACATGAGATTACAGTTGTCACTCGCTTTCCGCTGAAGAGGATACTGCAGAATCCAGAAGCGACAGGCAGGATTGTTGAGTGGGCACTGGAACTGTCAAGCTTTGGCCTCAAGTTTGAAAGTACTTAAACTATCCAGAGCAGAGCATTAGCAGAATTTATAGCAGAATGGACGCCAACACCAGATGAAGAAATTCCAGAAACGAGCATCCCCGTCAAGGAAGCAAGCAAAGAGTGGCTGATGTACTTTGATGGTGCCTTTTCGCTGCAAGGCGCCGGCGCTGGCGTGCTGCTTGTCGCAGCCGCCGGAGAGCACCTCAAGTACGTAGTCCAGATGCACTTTCCCGAGGAGCAAGCAACAAACAATACTGCAGAGTATGAAGGTTTGCTTGCCGGTCTCAGGATCGAAGCAGACCTTGGGATCAAGAAGCTCATTGTCAGGGGTGACTCACAGCTTGTCGTCCGCCAAGTAAACAAGAATTATCAGAGTTCGTTGATGGAAGCTTACGTCGACGAAGTGAGAAAGCTAGAAGAGCACTTTGACGACCTACAAATGGAACATGTTCCAAGAGCTCAGAACGCCATTGCCGATGGCCTGTCAAAGTGCGCTGCACTTAAGTTACCTGTGGAACCAGGGATCTTTGTGCTCAAGCTGACTCAGCCGTCCGTAACGCCATCAACTGGACAGAGCAAAAAGAGGAAGTTGATTTCTGGTGACTATTTGCCGGCAGAGCTTCCCGAAGCCGCCGCCAAGAAGGTCCCCAAGATCAACGCCAAAAGCGCTGAGGAGCAGTCTGCTCCGGCAAACCCCAGGGTTTGTTCCGTTGAAGCAGAAGCTCCCGGCAAGTTTTGCTCCGGCAAGCTTGCCGGGGGACGTCATGCTCCGGCAGAGCCGCAGGTTCTTGCCGTAGAAGCGGATGTTCCCGCAGCAATCCCCAAGATCAACGCCAAGAGCGCTGAGGAGCAGTCTGCTCCGGCAAGCCCTAGGGTTTGTTCCATTGAAGCACAAGCTCCCGACAAGTTTTGCTCCGGCAAGCTTGCCGGGGAACGTCAAGCTCCGGCAGACCCGCAGGTTCTTGCCGTAGAAGCGGACGTTCCCGCAGCCGAAGATTTGCCTTTAGTCCTTGTTGTCGAGCCACAAGCTCCAGCATGGGCGCAGCAGATTGTCCATTTCCTTCAGACAGGAGAACTTCCCGAAGAGCAAGAAGAAGCGGATAGAGTAGCCCGGCAGTCAAGTATGTACCAGTTTGTCGACAAGACACTGTACAGAAGAAGACTCAACGGTGTGAAATTGATGTGTATTCACCGGGAAGACGGACAAAAGCTGTTGGCAGAGATACATGGAGGCATATGTGGTCACCACATTGGTGCAAGAGCACTTGTCGGCAAAGCGTTCCGGCAAGGTTTCTTTTGGCCAACAGCCCTCCAGGATGCAACTGCACAAGTAACCAAGTGTGAAACGTGCCAGTTCCATTCCAGGCAGATACACCAACCAGCTCAAGCTCTCCAGACGATCCCTTTATCCTGGCCATTTTCGATCTGGGGGCTCGACATCCTCGGCCCCTTTCCCCGAGCTGTCGGGGGCTTTGAGTACTTGTACGTTGCAATCGACAAGTTCACAAAGTGGCCGGAATTGGAACCAGTGAGGAAGGTGACAACACAGTCAGCAGTCAAGTTCTTCAGGTCGATTGTTTGCCGCTTCGGGATCCCTAACAGGATAATCACCGACAACGGTACACAATTTACGAGCCGCACCTTCATGCAGTACGTCCAAGATCTTGGCGCCAAGGTCTGCTTTGCTTCTTTTGCTCACCCGAGAAGCAACAGTCAAGCGGAGAGGGCAAATGCTGAAGTGCTGCGCGGGCTCAAGACCAGAACTTTCGACAGGCTGCACAAGTGCGGAAGAAACTAGATCGAGGAGCTGCCGGTGGTTCTTTGGTCGATCAGGACGACGCCAAATCGAGCCACTGGACAGACACCTTTCGCTCTAGTCTATGGAGCAGAGGCAGTTATCCCCACGGAACTCGTATACGGTCACCTTGAGTGCTCGCTTATGATGAGCTCGAGCAAGAGCAGCTGTGACAAGATGACGCGCTGCTCCTTGAGGAAGACCGTCTTCAGGCTGCTATGCGAGCTGCTCGCTACGAGCAAGCTTTGCGCCGCTACCATAGCCGCAAAGTTAATGCCAGAAGTCTCGAGGAAGGCGACCTTGTTCTTCGGCGTGTTCAGTCCGCCAAGAATTCCAACAAGTTGACGCCGAAGTGGGAAGGCCCTTACCGGGTGAAACGAGTCACTAGGCCTGGCGCTGTCCGCCTTGAGACCGAAGATGGCATTCCGGTGAGCAACTCCTGGAACATTGAGCATCTTCGTAAGTTTTACCCGTAAGGCGCGGTTGTCGGAACCTGTTCCGGCAACCACCTTTTGTACAAGTCTTGCCGCTGTTGCATGTAATCCTTTGTACAAAGCCGGGCGCAGACCCCGTGCATAAGTAAAGCTCATGTGCTCCGCACATTTTGTCGATTTCATGCTTTCTATTTTTTGGCATATGTGATCTGAAACTTTGTGCAGCACCTACTCCCCGGTAAGCATTAACGAGCCGTAAGGCTCCATATCTCTATTTTCTCTCCCTTCTTTTTTCTCAAGAAAGGAAGGTTCCCTCGCACACAAGTTTGCCGGGGGGAAAGGAGAAGATAATGGTATGGACCAGGCGTCGTTCAAGAAAATTTCGCCTTGCCGGGAAGCAAACAACAGAAGAGCTAAGTTGCCAAAGTTTGAGCAATCAAATTTTTTAAATTTTAAGTTATCTCCCTTGAACGACCGCACTTTGTATGGAAAACCTGTGCGCGGAGGAACCAACTCGTAGCTAGTTGCGCCCTTATTTTGTTTCGAGTCCGCTCAACAACTTAAGTGAGCTGCAACTGGTTACGACAAGGTTTCTTGCCGGTAGCGGCACCGCCAGCAGGCTGCTGACGTTCCGCACTCAGCGCTCGCGGCTCAGGTGCCTGCACCGGCAAGTTCCCTAAAAGCGTAGGGCAAAAACATACAAAGGGAGGAATCAAGTAAAGGGAATAACGTTGCGATCATTGCCCAGAATAAAGTTATATTACAAAAATAGCTTGTCGCGGCTCTAACAGATTGTTTTCATGACATGATAAACAGCGACAAGGAAAGAAGAAATGGGCGGCCTAATCTACGCGATCGCCTTCGACCCTCTTGATCCCGCTCACCTTGTCCACAATGGGTGCGACAAGGGCCTTGAGCTCCTCCAGATCAGCATCCGGCGGCAAGGTCCTGAGGACGTTGGTGAGGCGGAGGCCCGGATTGCGGAAGGCCACCTTCATCAACACTTTCTGAAGAGCTCCCGCGCAGATCTTGCGCGACTCGTCGGCCAGCTTGGGGATCCTCTCCCGGAGTCGCTGGAGGGCTATCGCCACGCCCTTGAAGAACAAGACGAGCTTGGCGCTGGGTTGGAGGTTGTCGTCGGAGGGATACCCGAGATCTTCCATCCCCAGCTGCGCCAGCTCCTTGTCGATGTCTGTGGCGGCATTCACAAGACTCTCCGTCCAGTGCGTCACAGTCTCCCTGAAAGCGTTCTGGGCGGTGGCAGCACTCTCCAGCAGCGCCTTGTCGGCCTTGATTTCCTCCTTCAAGACCGCCTCCCGCTTCTTGGCGCTGTCCAGAGTCTTGGTCAAAGTGGTTAGCTTCAACTCAAGATCCACGTTGGAGACCTTGGCGGCGCTGAGCTCCTTGCCCTTCTCGGAGAGATCGGCCTCCAGCCGCGCCACCTTCGTCTTCAACTCCTCCTTGGCGGCCTCGGCGGCGGCGGCGGCGTCCTCTGCTTGTTTGAGGGCTCCACTGAGTTTTTCCTCGCGCGCGGCAAGCTCCTCCTCGTGGGCGTCGAGATTGACCTTCCGCTGCGCCAGCTTGCCCTCCTCCGCAGCTAGCTTCACAGCGGCAAGTCGCTGCCGCTCTTCGACTTCGGCCTTCTCGAGGAGGAAGGCCTTCTGCGCTTCAGCGAGCTGCTCCCGCTCCTCCGCCAGGGATCGGAGGGCTTCCCGGTGGAAACCCCCAAGCTCTTCCGCACGCTTTTCAATGTCTGCTCCCGCCTTCGCGACAAGCGCCCCGCGGGACTCCAGCTTGGCTTGCCGCGCGCGGTAGAGCGACAGCAACTTCCGCAGCAGCCGCTCCTCTTCAGACTCGTTGCTGCTGCTGCTTGGCGCGTCAACCACCGTCAACCCAGCAGAGGCGAGCACTTCCCCGTCGAAGATCTCCCCCTCGACCGGCGCCCTGGAGCTTGACGCCCAGGGGAGATTGATGAAGACGCCTTCGTCGGCCTTCAAGTAGACGCCCGGCTGGGGCTCCTCGAAGCTTGGCGCTGCGGCTTCGGCGGACGGGTCGGTGGTCGGTGTAGCGCCTGGCGCTCCTGCGGCCTCAGGGCCGTCAGTGCCATCACCAGACCCTTCGCCAGTTGCTGCGGCGGCAGCCTTGGCGGCCTCTGCGCCAGCGGCATCACCAGCGCCGGCTACGTCTTCGGCGGCGACCTCGGTCTCCATCCGCTCCGCAGCAGATGGGTCTGACAGCCGGCAAGGGGAGAAGAGTCAAGCAAAATCCAGCAAAAACCCAAGAAGATCAAAAGAAGAAGGACCCAAGGGAAGTTCTGCAGCAAAAGGATTACCTGTGCCAGTTTCTGCAGTCAGGTTCTCCGCCGTCGGAGGGCCGCTGGTGCTGTCCCTTGCCGGAGACTTCTCCCTTACCGGGAAGCCCTCCCTTGCCGGAGAGTTCTCCCTTGTCGGGGAATTCTCCCTTGGCTCCTGGTGGGGCTGCTCGGCTCCTACACAAGTCAACAAGAAGATATCAGCAAAGACAAGTACCCATGCGCGCCTCGCAGCGGAAAGTAAATCATACACTTACGCTGGGGGCTGCCCTGGAGAAAAGTCACCGGGTCCGGCAAGGTTGTCTCGGGCGCGCCACTTTCTGTCGCAGAAGAATTCAGAGAAAGGCGGGCAGAGCCCGCAGTAGAAGAACAGAGCAAAAAAGGGGTATCCATTCGGAGCCTTCTTCCAAGCGGCGACGGGGAGTACCTTCGTGCGCGGATGTGCTCGCGTCTCCGCCGACCAGAAAAGGTAGTAGTTCTCCCTCAGCTCCTTCGCGCCAAGCTTGGGGGGGAAGACGACCCGCTCCTTCCGCAGCGCCGCGAGCCGCTGCGCCTCGGTCGACTTCACGGCCTTCCCCTTGTCGGCTTTTGGAGCCATGGCGGAAGCAGTGGAGGAGGTCGACGGCGTTGGTGGTGCTGGTGGCGATGTGGGGGCGGAGCGCTGCTCTCTCTCTGCTTTGGGAAGGCAAGGGAGCGGCGGAGATTTCTGAGATTGGAACGGCAACGGGCAAGTGGGCGAACTGCCCCTGTTTCCCCTGCTTATAAAGAGGGAGGGGGCGGACGTTCCGCATTTCCGAATAAAGAAACCACCCACGACCTCTCCCACGACGCCGCATTCAACGCGTGCCGTTCGGGGGGGGGCGGTGGATACGGAGTGAGATACGACGTAACCTAGGTCGCGCGTGCCTGTGCCCTATTTTGGGCCTGGCCCAATAGCGCTCGGCACCGTGTATGGCCCAGGCCCGGGGGCTCCTGTCGGTGTACTAGAGTAGGGGTACCCTAGTATCCCGAACTTGTGCACGGGCAGTCGCAGCATCCCACGGCAAGGCTTGCCGGGTGACCGCCAAGGTCCTCCGTGGTTCCTTTGGAGCCATTCAAGAACAAAGTGTCCAAGCCAAGAAGACAAGACCCCGGCAAGAGGAGCTTGCTGGGAAGGCTAACAAAAGCATCCCAAGACCCCGGCAAGAGGAGCTTGCCGGGAAGGCCAGCCAAGGCACCTCAAGGAACTTGCCGTGGCGCACCACGCGTTCCGGCAAGGCCCGGTGAGCAACAAGCTCCCAGGCGCGACAAGATAACAACCGCGGCAAGGCGCTTGCCACGGCAAGACACCACTGTGCCCGCGCTCCAGCACATCCACCAACGTGTTGCTCTGGGGCCCTTCCAGGCGTACGTGGCGGGATTCTGTGCAGCTAGCGGCGTGCGGTGGCAAGCGGCGCTGACAAGATCGCCATCGTGGCGAACGGTGGCGTCCCTGGCAGTCCCTTTTTGCACTGTTTAGGCGACACAGACGGGCATTTAAGGCCCTTGTCCCCTGCCGTCAGGGTTAGGTATGATACACTGTAGCAGGTAGCTATACCTACCGCAGCACCTTTCCATTTTTATCCTTTGCCTCCATTGCCACCTGTCGGTGACCCCTTGAGCATATAAAAGGAGGCCCGTGTGCAACTTAGAGGGGGGTTCGAAAAACACTCACGCTCGGTCTCGTTAGCCGCTGGTGTGTACTGTAGCACTCTGCGCTCCCGAGCAAGAAATCAATACAAACCACAAAGCAGGAGTAGGGTTTTACGCATCCGTGCGGCCCGAACCTGGGTAAATCGCTCGCGTGTATCGCCTGGATTTGCTCTTTGCATGATCTCCGCCCCCGCCAAACCGAAAGGGACCCGGTCCACCGGTCCCATAGGTGCCCGTGGATCAGTACCCCGGCAATACCAAAGAAAATCGGTATGGTTTCGGTATATGCCATATTAACCAAAGTTTACCTTTTTATGTGTCAAAAGTCAAAGATTTTGCTAGTACTAGTAAGCTTGCACGTGCAACGCACGTCTTGATGGATATTACATTTAGACGTGAGAATCACGTGCATAGAAACAATTTGATAGCAGTAAGAATACTACAAATCAACATGTAATATAAATGAGCTTTAAGAAACGCTATAGCTTACGATTATATGCACCGAGCAACAACACAAGTAATTATCTCAGTATTCCTGATAAGCTTATGTGGTTCTCATGGATGTTGTCTTCAGCTTCATTCTTGATGTACTCATGGATGGAAGTGCACCAAAAATTGTGTTATGAGAATCAACGTTCATGCCCTTTATTTGGCACTATACATACTAACATAGTTTTGATCAAAGGAGTCAGCAAGCATCATGACCATCATCATGCACAGAATTATACATGGCCAAGACATATTAGAGTAATAAATCTGCCATGTTAACTTATTGGCATGTCCTAGCGAATAATCACGAGTGGACATGGTTCTACGCGAGGATGGAATCACCTCCGTCCATGCGCACGTGATTCGTGTAGTATTTGTACAACCAGCCCGTACATCTATTTCTCAGCACCGCTCCAGTGTAGTATAGGCCTAGTATTCCACAGCCAATAAGTGAGTAAGCCCCACTGCACAATAACTACACTGATCCATGCTATTGATTAGAGAAGTTAATCTCTCATTTATTTGTAAATTCAACGGCAGCGTGCACCATCCCATGCATTTTCTCCCCATTCATTGTATCCATGCCGCAGCTCGTCCCTCACTCAGCTAGCTTCTCTAGTCCATGCTCAGGGAGATCTAAGAGTTCCTCTTCCCAACAATGGAGTTGTGGAATTGTAGCTATACTAGAGTCCATCTCTTTCTCTCTCTCTGGTGGTTGGTGGTGGACATTGCAAGCTCATGTTCTGTATTAGGATCCCAACTAACGTAGAAAAGATAACGAACATCTAACCTTCCGTCGTCGCTAGAGCTTGATGCCATGGCCAGCTTTTTCCTCTCAGCGCCAGGTTGAAGATGAACAATATTGGGCGACATATGTGACACCTTCACCTGGCACACCTCAACCTGTATCCATTTATTAGGAGCAGGTCGTGAAGTGTTAACTACATTGGAAGCATGCACCCTGTCCATAATCACACTAGCTCTCTCCACCTCGCATTGTTCAATTTAGAAACTGGAGTATTTTAGTTTCGTCACTTGTTTCAAGTATTGGTTTAGAACTGAAATCCTTACATTTATCAATTTCTTATTAAAAAATCAATTAACTCCATTCTTCGTAGTTAACTCGAATCATGAAAAAAGTAGAATTTGAATTTTTAAATGCAACATTAATAATAAAAAATCATTTCGTCTATTAATAGAAGATCAGGTAAAATTCTACATAAAGGTTAAAATATGTTTACATGGCTTATAGAGAACGAGGCTTCTTTTTACCGCTTCGGGTTTGATCTCAGCTTCACAAGCATACATGTTAACCAAAAATTACAATTCCCATTTTAAAAAAATTAGAGACATCAAAATCAACTCCACATATAATTCTAAGTGAAGTTACAATATAAAAATATCTGCGAGCTGCATTTAATTATCTAAATATATGGGAGCAAGTTTGTCATGGTTACAGCTAAATTTGTGTGCTTAGTCGTTGTTCTATGTATTAATACTATATTAATATATGTAGTAGTAATATATTAATTGGTAAATTAGGACTAATCATCATACAAGTGTGTTTAATCATTGTGCCAGTTATTAGCTCTGTAATATCTAGGGCTAATTAGCATATGAGTCTTACTCTATACACTAAACCATCCAGTTCGTCATGAATCAGTCGCTATGAATAAAGCTTCTTGTATCAGCATTCCGTTGATTCATCTGCCTATTGATGAGTAGCACATTAATACATAGGTTTGGCCACCTAATCACAAGTGCCACAAAAGAAGTCTGCAATGCAAGTAGACGAACATGTTGGTTATATGTCAGCGCGCGCGTATACCCAAGAAAGTAAAACGCAGAACCAGTGTGATATGCTATAACATGTGTATCAACGTTTCTGCTGGGGCCATCTCCTCTTGTTCTTCCGCTCTCCACGGGGACGCGACTCACAGAAGAGCTACAGTGCAGTTCTGACAGATAAGAAAATTAAAGACTGACCCAACACCTGCAAGGGGCGTTGCTACCAGACAGCTAGTATCCATACGAGAATTAAACGAGACCTGGCCCATGCGTGTCAGGTATAACGCCACGTATTTACTCTGGCTTGAGAATTACCCCCCCCCCCCCCCCCGCTCCCGCCCCACCCCCTACCTATATTAAGTAGCAATCGTGATGCATATGCGGACGCGCGAGATTTCGGCATCGCATGCCACCATGTCCCAAAAGTTCGCGTCCCATGTCCTAGGTGCTAATAAATAATAATTATGTGACCCAATAAGTTCGCCTCTGCCACTCTTGGGATTACATAAGGCTCAGCCACTAAGAACTTACATGACAATTTCAGGAAAGAATGTAACTACTTGCAATCTAGAAGCAACAGAAAATATATTATATATTGTTGCTTGCATATTATTTCTTGTCCATGGTCATATGCATGAAAGGGTTTCTAGCACATGCTTTAGATATTCTGTAACATGATATTACAAAGAAAAAATGAAGCATTGGGATTTTCACATGTAACATCAACAATATATACATGCAGTTGTCTCAAACGACCATACGATCTTACAAATGAAAGCACAAAACTAAAAAGGAACATATAAGAAATGTGATTCATATAGTATTTCATTGGCACAAAAATGAAAATGAAACAGAATCACAAGTCCAAATCTTCGCACGTCTTTTTATAAGTGCAGCCTTAACTGAAAACCTGAAAGTAAACTAAAATGAGCATGCTTTATAAAAAAAATAGCAAATATATATGTTACAAGTATGAAGTTTGTAGTTTGTAATTCAGTTCTTTACATCATAAATGTATACATTGTTTTTCATCCTTTGGCAGGGAGTAATAAAAGGAAAAGTCCTAAATGTGAACTAAATTTTAAGGAGACATAAATTTATTAGCTAGATAATGTTTCAGTGGACCTAGTTCGAGAGGAAGCACCACTATACATTATTCTATTATTCAGCTAAAAATCAAGATATGAATGACATTGAGACCCTCGAGAAGAAACAGAAAATGAGTATTTTCAATAGCTAGTCATTATCTCGGTATCTCTGAATTTCTTGTACAATCATTGTGTGCTTGTTCAAAACGAATCCCCTGAACTTCAAATTCTACATTTATTTAATTTGAAAATCTAATTTTATAACATTGTTGGATGCTCTATGGTTTGAGAGTAATTGACTATGAAAGGAAGTGACAGAGCAACATAAAACCGGTAGGATATACACATATGAGTTCTGTGTAATACATGTATTAGAAATTGGCCCGTGATTTTTTTCCACTTAAATCAAAAGGACGCAAGAAGCAAACTTTAAATACTTGTGCACCTTGCCTTCTATTGTCAATCAGAAAACCATACAAAGATTGCCCAAATTCAAAATAAATAGATACAAGCATGCAAGTTTTACCATATCCAGGTTCATGTAAGTGGCTGCGTCATTCAAGCCACCCGTTTTTAAACAAGACTTAAACAGGTAAATTTCCTTTCAAAATTACTATTGTAACATGTTAAAAAAGGAGATGAGGAAAAGAGCATGGTAACATAGCCGAGCACTTTCCACATTAACTCAAGTTCATGCTGATAGAAATCTTGGAAATAATCATTTATATATGTAACTTTGTAGTGCTTTATCGCATCTACTGAACTATGTCCTGGACTTGGTCTATATATTAAATCGTTTCAGCTTCTAGATTGTTGTCATAGAACCTATCTCAAGAATACAGTGTACATTATTTCTAATTGCAAAAAATACACGTGTATGTTAAGGATTCCCAAAAATGGAACCTAACAATATCACAAATACTTATTTCCATCTCTTCAAAAGAAAATTTCGGGAATATATATCTCTGAATCAATGAGCATAGCTGTCAGAGTAATGGGCCACGGGTAGGTTAACCCGAGGCCCAGAACCTTTCAAGACATCGGGGGTGACTGCGCCCCTCAAGACATCAGGACGGAGAGCCGCCTTCCAGAGGCCGGCTAAAGGAACAGCCGACTGCCCGCATGCGGCCGAGTCCTGGAGGCAAGGTCAAGACAGGCCGACTCCCGCCTGGCGGCTCCCAGAGAAGCCGACCACGGGGAGTCGGCCCACGACACCAACAAAGCCCATGCCCTCATAAGGGGGGATGGGACGGGAGTGACAACAGTAAAGCCCACTCCATCCCCTTTTCATGGGATGGCTAGGCCACAGTGCGCCGTACCAGTGGAGATCTGAAGGAAATATGCCCTAGAGGCAATAATAATGTTATTATTTTATTTCCTTATATCATGATAAATGTTTGTTATTCTTGCTAGAATTGTATTATCCGTAAACATAATACTTGTGTGAATACATAGACAAACTAAACGTCACTAGTATGCCTCTACTTGACTAGCTCATTAATCAAAGATGGTTATATTTCCTAACCATAGACATGTGTTGTCATTTGATTAACGGGATCACATTATTAGGAGAATGATGTGATTGACATGACCCATTCCATTAGCTTAGCACCCGATCGTTTAGTATGTTGCTATTGCTTTCTTCATAACTTATACATGTTCCTATGACTATGAGATTATGCAACTCCCGTTTGCCGAAGGAACACTTTGTGTGCTACCAAATATCACAACGTAACTGGGTGATTATAAAGGTGCTCTACAGGTGTCTCCAAAGGTACATGTTGGGTTGGCGTATTTCGAGATTAGGATTTGTCACTCCAATTGTCGGAGAGGTATCTCTGGGCCCTCTCGGTAATGCACATCACCTAAGCCTTGCAAGCAATGCAACTAATGAGTTAGTTGTGAGATGATGTATTACGGAACGAGTAAAGAGACTTGCCGGCAACGAGATTGAACTAGGTATTGAGATACCGACGATCGAATCTCGGGCAAGTAACATACCGATGACAAAGGGAACAACGTATGTTGTTATGCGGTTTGACCGATAAAAGATCTTCGTAGAATATGTGGGAGCCAATATGAGCATCCAGGTTCCGCTATTGGTTATTGACCGGAGACGTGTCTCGGTCATGTCTACATTGTTCTCGAACCCGTAGGGTCCGCACGCTTAAGGTTTCGATGACAGTTATATTATGAGTTTATTAGTTTTGATGTACCAAAGTTAGTTCGGAGTCCCGGATATGATCACGGACATAACGAGGAGTCTCGAAATGGTCGAGACATAAAGATTGATATATTGGACAACTATATTCGGACACCGGAAGTGTTCCGGGGAAGTTTCGGATAAAACCGGAGTACCGGGGGGTTACCGGAACCCCCCGGGGGGTTAATGGACCTCATGGGCCTAAAGTGGAGAAGAGGAGGGGCGGCCAGGGCAGGCCGCGTGCCCCCTCCCCCTCTAGTCCGAATTGGACAAGGAGGGAGGGGGGGCGCCCCCCCTTTCCTTCCTCTCCTCTCTCCCTTCCTTCCCCCTCTCCTACTTGGACAAGGAAAAGGAGGGAGTCCTACTCCCGGTAGGAGTAGGACTCCTCCCTCGTGCGCCTCATCATGGCCGGCCGCCCCTCCCCCTTGCTCGTTTATATACGGGGGCAGGGGGGCACCTCTAGACACAACAATTGATCCTTGAGATCTCTTAGCCGTGTGCGGTGCCCTCCTCCACCATAATCCTCGATAATATTGTAGCGGTGCTTAGGCGAAGCCCTGCGACGGTAGAACATCAAGATCGTCACCACGCCGTCGTGCTGACGGAACTCTTCCCCAACACTTTGTGTCGGATTTCGGGTTCTGGCAGACCCTTGAGGTTCGAACATTGGGGTGCGCGCGGAGATTTCACCTTCTACCTACCTACACCCCCCGCCATGCTAGGATCTGAACTACGAAAAGAACAGCACAAGAGACACGGGGTTTATACTGGTTCGGGCCACCGTTGTGGTGTAATACCCTACTCCAGTGTGTGGTGTGGTGGATTGCCCCTTGGGCTGATGATGATGAACAATACAAGGAAGAACAGCCTCGCGAGGGTCTGTTCTTGGCTGGGGCGATGAACTGCTGGGAGGAGTTCAGCCACCTTTCTCTATCTCTCTCTCTCTGCTTACAACCTCTCTACATGCCGAGCCCTCGGAAGAGATTGAACCGAACCCCTTGCTACGTGGGTGGCCGGTCCTATTTATAGTGGCCCTGGTCCTCTCCCCAAATATTGAGCGGGAAGGGAGCCAACAATGGCGGGCTAATTTGAAGGGGGACAGCAAGTATCAACTATCCTGACAAAAGTAGTCTTCGCCTGCGCAAAGCTCTGGTGATGACGCCGTCTTGGGCTCCACGGTGACCTCCGTCTCGTATTCCTCCTGGTCTTGGTCTCGTTGCACCGAAATGGCAACCTTTGCCTGACGCCTCGGTACTCCGCGGCTGCGCTTGCCCCCTTTGCACCAAAGAGGAAAGGAGGACACTGCGCGGGCTGGCACCCGCCTGGCGCCCTGAGTCGTCATGGCTTGCGTCACGGGCACCTCGTGAGGTACCCCGCCTTGAGCTCTCCGCCTCCTCGCGAGCCAGCCTGACGAGGCCATGCCTGAGGAGGCTCCGCGTCGTCCGCCCCACGAGGCCTGGCCCCTCGCTAGGGTCTTGAGTTTGTGTTGGTGAAGATGGGCCGTGTTGGGCCCCCCTTTGAGCCACGCCGCAGGCCGCAGGCAGGCAAGTCTAGGGACCCCTGTTCCCAGAAAGCCGATAGTAGCCCCCGGGCCCACGGTGCGCCCGGACTTGGCCATGCAGGGAGGCGGAAGGGCAAGAGCGAAGCGTCGCGGGCCCTAACAGCCTGCGGCCTTGGGCGCCGCGTGGCAGTTAATTGGACGTGGACGTCTCCACTTCCCCATGGTGCCTCGGCAACTGCACGGATTGGACAAGTCCCTGCATGCAAAGCGGGTCATAATTACCTACGATCGTGGAGGTCGGCGGTTGGCCTCCGCCGGTTATAAGTACGGAACGTCGCGCGCCCTTCCAGTCCATCCCTCCTTGCTTCTCCTTTTTCTTCATGGCCCCGTCGAGGAGGTTCTCGGCCGCCGAGATGGGGAAGGCTTGCCGGGTTGAGCCCGCCTCTCCCCCACCCAAGCGCGGCCGAGGGCGCCCTCGCAAGCATCCTGTGGCCACCACGGTGGCTCCCCGCGGCCGCGGAGGCGATCTTCTGCATGGCGTCGGGCGGATTGCTGCAACCGGGGGGCGTGCTCCGGCTGCACGTCCCCCCAGGCCGCTGGTTCGTGCTGCTGAAGTGCTGCCGGAGTTTGTCGTGTGGTCAGCGGAGCCGGCTAGCACCCGGCTTCCGCTTCCTCGCTTTATCCTCGGCGAGCTCCCGGCCGGCGCCCCGGGCGGCCTCTGGTTCCAGGCCGACGGCTGCTGCAGCCGGGCCTCATGGGTCTCTCTAGAGGTCTCCGCGGCCGGGAGCCTGTCCCTGGCCCGCGGTTGGCAGACGTTTGCCCGCGCGCGTGGCCTGAGCCGTCGATGCACCCTACACTTCAAGTTCGACGGCGACGCCACCCTCTACGTGAGGGTGTTTGGGGAAGATGGTCGCCCCGCAGGGTGTTGCTCCGAGGGTGACGAGCGCGGCTGGGAACCCAGCTCCGGTGATGATGGAGGGAGCAGCGCTCGCGCGGCTGGCGGCATTCGGGGTTCCTCAAGCTTCTCTGGTTCTTCTTCAGGCGGCGACTCCTCTAGCGGTGGCCGCGATCAGCCTCCACGCCATCGTATCTGCTTGGGGGTGGCAACATGTCCGCTTGCCGCCATGCCCTGGTGAAGCGCGAGAGGGAGTCTGCCTGAGCTCCGGAGGCAGCTCGGGCCTTCCCCACGGGCCGGTGTGAGGCGAGCTGCGCCGGATTTGTTCTTCCTTTTCCCTTTTTCCTGCGTAACGAAGACAATAGTGCGGAGCCCCGCGGGGGCGTGTTTGGGTTATTGCTGTTAATCATCGTTTTGCTTTCGTTACCGTACCTTCCGGCTATGTGCCCGAGCGTGGATAGTTCCCGGCCCCGGCCGTGGGGGGGCGAACGACCCAGGCCCACTGTTTGTGTCGCGGTGCCCATGGGGCACGGACTGGAGGGGTGCTCCTGTAAGGGGCCCAGGTCGTGAACTCTTTGAATGACTAGGATAGGAACGCTCGCGAGGGCGCTCAGCTGCCCCCTCGCGAGGCCTTGCGCAAGAGAAATTGAGGCAGGAAAGTGAAAAGCCGAAGAACCGCAAGCCGAAGACGGCAACAACTTCAATAAAACTTCAAATGAGAAGGAACAAGCCAAGTGCAGAAAGCAAATGAAAAGCCGCGTCCGGCACCTAATCTAGTCTTCGACGTCTTCTCACCAGCGCGGAGCTAAGTGCTGCCACTGGGCGTGGGAGGGAGCCCCAGGGCCTGAGGCCGGCGCTCCTGAGACTCCGGGGCGTGTACAGCCCCAACTCATTATTACGTGAGAGTGTCACGGGCGGCGAGCTTCACAGGCATTGGCCTTCTTCACAGGCTCCGGGCCTTTTCCAAAACGCGATAGCTTCACAGGCACTCGCCTTGCTTCACAGGCTCTGGGCCTTTTCCAAAACGCGATAGCTTCACAGGCACTCGCCTTGCTTCACAGGCTCTGGGCCTTTTCCAAAGCGCGATAGCTTCACAGGCACTCGCCTTGCTTCACAGGCTCTGGGCCTTTTCCAAAACGCTATAGCTTCACAGGCACTCGCCTTGCTTCACAGGCTCTGGGCCTTTTCCAAAACGCGATAGCTTCACAGGCACTCGCCTTGCTTCACAGGCTCTGGG
Source organism: Triticum urartu (assembly GCF_003073215.2). Classification (NCBI taxonomy): domain Eukaryota; kingdom Viridiplantae; phylum Streptophyta; class Magnoliopsida; order Poales; family Poaceae; genus Triticum; species Triticum urartu. Next base: position 95,397,623 of record NC_053028.1, on the reverse strand, counting down.
CCTTTTCAGGGGTAGAACCTCCGGAGGTGCTGGATGTTCCATGCATCGGCAGGCGCGAGGTTGCTCGGCGAGGTCCTCGCGTGTCTCTCCCCTCTCGCCTTTGCTCCCCTTTCTGCTCTACGTCCTCGGGTCCCGGCCCTCGAGCGAGTCTCAGCCGTCGCTGGTATGCCAGGTCGCGATGTCGTGGTCAAGGCCAGAGGGTGAGGGCTGGAGAGCCAGTAGGAGCCCTGAGTCGCGATGCTCAGGCACCCCCCCCCCTTTAACGTGTAAGCGATTCGCGCGGACGAGAGCGAAGGAGACACAACAAGAGCCTCGCCTGACGCAGCTCCTTCAGGAGGTCCTGCAGGTCCATCATAGAAAAAGCAAGGGGTTGCCATAACAATTGACGGTCAGCCGTTGGTTGCTTCCGAAGGGTAGTGAGGCACTGAAGGCTTGACGAGGTGACGCTACGCGGGGCTGCCGCGGCCAGAGCTCAGCCATCCAGGTTTGTCGGCGTTGCAGGGACGGACCCATGCGCAAGCGTCATGCCGTTTGGGAGAAGCTCCGTTAGTTGGCGTCAGCTGAGCAGGCAACTAGGTAAAGCACATTAGCCGCGAAGGAGTGGATTCGTTCAAATAGATGCGGAGATCACTGGGTCAGGCCTGAGCGACTTGGGGATCATGCAGCCCGAGGGGCACCCCCAACAAGGTAAGCTAACGATGCGAAATAAAAGGGATACACGCCGCAGGGACGGACCCACGCGGCCTGGGAATGATGCAGCCCTGGGGGCGCTCCCAGCTGGAAGTGAAACTTGAAAGATGTCACCTGATGACGCTGAAGACGAAGGGGTGTTGGTGTAGCCGGCTCGGTGGGCTGCGGGAGCCGATCCTCATGAGCCCCCAGGCCCAGGGGCCTCGGGAGGCTCCGGAGGCGCTGGCGGTTCCTCGCGGGCCATCTTCATCTCCGCCAGGGCTGTGGAGCACCTGGCCTCTTGTGCCTTCGTGATGCCCCTCATGAGGCGCTGGTACACGTCAGCCGCGCTCGGCAAGCCGTAAGGCATGCGAACGTAGCTGTGGGGTGGACCTCCGCAGCGCCCCACTCGCGAGGGCCAGAGGCACTCCAGGGAGGCGACTTGGTTGAGCCCTGGTACGTCGACGCAGACGCGCAGCTCGCCATCCTCGCCTGGATGGGGAGCCACTGCTGGTAGGCGGCGGCCGCCTCTCATGACTCTGGACTCCTATAGCTCCCGAATGGCCTTGCTGACGAACTCCTGTGGGTCCGGATCTCCTTGCCTTGCTCCTTCTTGAGGGAAACGTGCTTCGAAACACGCCTCCATGTGGTGCCCCATCGCCTCCCTCGTGACCCTGGCTAGGTCGATGGCCCTCCAGGGAAGAGCCCCCGAGCCCTGCCTGAGGAGGGCGCTGGGTGCGCTTTCCTATGTGATGGAAGGAGGCTCCCCCTGGGCAGGCACGGGCCCAGAGGGGCCTGCCTCCTGACGGGCCAGGCCGGACGATGTCTTCTTCTTCTTGGGGGCGGCCTCGGGAAGCCTCCTGCTTCCGCGATCCAAGTCTTCCAGTGATGCGGCCTGAAAGGCTCGCTCCAGGGAACACACCGCGTCCTTCTCTTCACAGGGCACCGTGATGACTCCGCCACTTCCTGGCATCTTGAGGGGGTTGTAGCCGTGGTGAGTCACAGCCATGAACTTGGCCAGCGTCGGGTACCCAAGGATGGCGTTGTACGGCAGACGGATGTGAGCGACGTCGAAGTCGATGAGCTCGGTGCGGTAGTTGTCGCGTGCCCCGAAGGTGAAGGGGAGGCAGACCTGCCCGATCGGGACCGTGGAGCCGTCGGTGATACCGGAGAAGGGCTTGGTTGGTTGAAGCTGGCTGTAGGGCACTTGGAGGTTGTTGAATGTCTCCACGGACAGGACGTTGAGCCCTGCCCCACCATCGATGAGGGTCTTGGTGACCACCACGTTGCTGATGATCGGGGAACAAAGCATCGGGAGGAATCTGGCTGTAGCTGCACACTTGAGCTGATCTGCTGAGCTGAAGGTGATGGCGCACGCCGACCACCTGAGAGGGCGCGTGGCTTCAAGCCTGGGGAGGGCTGCATTCACTTTGCGGGCGAACAGCTTGAAGATGCGTTGAGAGGCTGGGGCTTGAGCTCCGCCCAGGATGCAGGTGATCGCGCGCGGCTCCTGAAAGCCCTCAGCCTCCTCGTCCTGGTGGCGGTCCTTGTTTCTCCTTGGTTGTGGCGGTAGCGGCGGGAGGCCTGCGTTGCCTTGCAGGCGATCCTCGCGAGGCTGATCCCTCCAGCCTCCCTCGTGAGGCGGGTCTTGCCAGCAATCCTGGCGAGGTTGGTCGCGCCACCCCTGGCACGGGCCACGGTCTTCCTAGCGCCCTGTGTTCCTTCCTCCTCCTCGGCCGTAGCCCCGGTCACCGCGGTCAGGGCGACGGCCGATCCTTCCTTCTCGCATGGCTCGGAATTATTGGCATTCGCTGGTGTTGTGGGTGTGGAGGTCGTGGTACACGCAGTACCGGCTGCCCTTGGGAGGTTCGGGCTGATCTCTGCCCCGCTTGGTGTCCGGTTCTGCCGCGAGCACGGCAGCCCCCTTGCGCTTCACTTCCTTGGCCTTGAGCTTATTCTCTTCTGGGTCTGCGGCAGGCAGCTCGAGGAGGGAGAGATGCCCTATCTCAGCCCTAGCACACTTGTTCGCCAAGTTGAACAGCTCCAAGGAAGTGCACAGGTCTTCATGCATCGCCAGCTCCTCCTTCATCTTGACGTCGCGCACGCCGTCAGAGAAGGCTGAGATGATGGCCTCTTCAGTCACCTTGGGAATCTTGAGGCATGCGTTGTTGAAGCGCTGGATGTACTTCTGCAGGGTCTCCCCGGGTTGTTGCTTGATGTGGCGCATGTTGCTCACAGCGGGTGGCCGGTCGCGAGTACCTTGGAAGTTGGCGATGAAGCCGGTGCGCATCTCTTCCCAGGAGGAGATTGTGCCTGGAGCCAGGTTCAGGAGCCAGGTGCGGGCCCCGTCCTTGAGCGCCATGGGAAACCAGTTCGCCATGACCTTCTCGTCTGCGTTGGCAGCTTCGATGCCAGCTCGTAGAGCTGGAGGAACTCCGTAGGGTCGGCCGTGCCGTCGTAGCGAGGAGGCAGGTCCGGCTTGAACTTGCCTGGCCACGCGACGCTGCGCAGTTCGGTGGTGTAGGCGCGGCAGCCTGCTGTGGCCACGGGAGGCCTTGGGTGATGGAGAGCCTGGTCCTGCATGTCCCCGCGTGCCGGAGCAGGAGGATGGTCACGACGTGCTGGAGCAGGGAGTGCCCGAGCAGCTTCTGGCGGGCGAGGGACTTCTTGGCAGCTCTGCTCTTGCCGCGCTGGCACCTGACGGAGCGGGTTCCGCCCAGGGGCCACACGCCTTGGAGCCATGGCGTCTTCTTGAGGAGGAGGCGGCCGGGGCGCCGCCGGATCCTCGTCGCCCGCGCGGGGCGGGGTGCGGTGCAGCGGAACGGACGGCGCGGGAGAACCCCCTGCGGCGCGGACAAGCTCGGCGACGCGGCCGAGCCATTCTTCGTAGACGTCGTCGACGGGACGGTAGCGCAGGAGCTCATTTGCCGCGATGAGTGCAGCCCGAGCCTCCATGGGCGCGCGAAGCGCGTGGGACGAAGATCCAGCTGGGGCGAGCGAGGGAGTCACGGTGCGGCCGTCTTGGCGCACTGATGGATGCTGAGACGATGCCTGCTGCTCGTCCCCCGCCGGGCCGGTGGCATGTAACACCCTCGATGCGACTATATCTCCCATGTGTCGAGGCACGACTTAGAGGCATAATCGCATTGAAGCCATATGTCGCAAGTGAGGTAATCTTCACACAACCCATGTAGTACTTAAGGGAAAGAGATACATAGTTGGCTTACAATCGCCACTTCACGCAAATACATGAATAAAGCATTACATCATCCAAATACAATCAAGGCCCGACTACGAAGCCAAAATAAAAGAAGAACCCCAAATGCGACAATGGTTCCCGATCGACCCCAACTGGGCTCCACTACTGATCAACTAGAACGAAGCAACACAAAGGACAAGATCTTCATCGAGCTCCTCCTGAGCTGGGTTGCGTCATCTGCAAGGTCTCATCGGCACCTGCAAGCTGGTTTTGGAAGTATCTGTGAGCCACGGGGACTCAGCAATCTCGCACCCTCGCGATCAAGACTATTTAAGCTTATGGGTAAGGTAAAGGTATGAGGTGGAGCTGCAGCAAGCGACTAGCATATAAGGTGGCTAACATACGCAAATGAGAGCGAGAAGAGAAGGCAAAGCACGGTCGATAAAAGTATGATCAAGAAGTGATCCTATAACAACCTACGTCAAGCATAACTCCAACAACCGTGTTCACTTCCCGGACTCCGCCGGAAAGAGACCATCACGGTTACACACGCGGTTGATTCATTTTAATTAAGGTCAACTTCAGGTTTTCTACAACCAGACGTTAACAAATTCCCATCTGCCCATAACCATGGACACGGCTTTCGAAAGTTCAAATCCCTGCAGGGGTATCCCAACTTAGCCCATCACAAGCTCTCACGGTCAACGAAGGAATAGACCTCCTCCCAAGACATTCCGATCAGACTCGGTATTCCGGTACAACAAGACATTTCGACAGGGTAAAACTAAACCAGCAACACCGCCCGAATGTGCCGACAAATCCCGATAGGAGCTGCACATATCTCTTTCTCAGGGCACACTTAGATGAGCAATCCGTACAACTAAAACCAAACCTCGAGTTTCCCCGAGGGGGCGCTGCACAGGGCTCTAGTTCGGACCAACACTCAGAGGAGCACTGGCCCGGAGGGTTAAAATAACGATGACCCTTGAGTCTGCAGAACCCAAGGGAAAGAAAAGGCTAGGTGGAAAATGGTAAAACCAATGTTGGGCATTGCTGGAAGAGCTTTACTTAAGGCGAACTGTCAAGGGGTTCCCATTATAGCCCAACCGCGTAAGGAACGCAAAATCCGGGAACATAACACCGATATGACGGAAACTAGGGCGACAAGAGTGGAACAAAACACCAGGCATAAGGCCGAGCCTTCCACCCTTTACCAAGTATATAGATGCATTAATTAAATAAGAGATACTGTGATATCCCAACAAGTAAACATGCTCCAATAAGGAATGGTAACTCCATGTTCCAACAAGGAACAAACTTCAATCTTCACCTGCAACTAACAACGCTATAAGAGGGGCTGAGCAAAGCGGTAACATAGCCAAACAACGGTTTGCTAGGACAAGGTGGGTTAGAGGCTTGGTTCAACAAAGTAGGAGGCATGATAAGCAAGTGGTAGGTATCGCAGCATAGGCATAGCAAAAGAGCGAGCAACTAAGCAAGCAAAGATAGAAGTGATTTCGAGGGTATGGTCATCTTGCCTGAAATCCCGCAAGGAAGAAGAACGAGTCCATGAAGAAGACAAACGGACGTAGACGAACAGGTCCTCACAATGCGACGCTACCGGAACCAACCCGAAGAAGCAAACACCGGAAAAGAAGCACACAACATAGTAAACAACCAACACATGAACATGGTATGATATGCGGGATGCGGTATGCGATGCATATGCATGATATGACAAGGAACGAATGAACCTGGTCTCAACTTGGAAATCCAAGTGTGCCACTGGAAAGGTGAGATGAAATCGCTTGAAAACGATATAAAGAACGCCAGAAACGGAGTTACGGTTTGGAAATGGCAAGCGGTTCAAATATGACACCGGTCTGCGATTTACAGCAAGTAGCCATCTAAATGCAATGAGATGAACATGCTACAGCACCCAAACATGACAACAAAATACATGGCAGGGATGCATACAAGATGCTTAACAAAAGTCCCTTAGTGACCTTGAGCCAAAAGGGATCAGAAAATATACTAACAAGCACGCGAACATAGCAAAAACATAATCAGTTTTCAGACTTAGTGAAAACTGACACATGCTGATACCGGCCGAGAACATTGTCTTGGTGCCTCCTGTCAGGGGTTTTGTGGAAGTGTCCCGGGGAGTTGAGCTCTGAGGTGTTGTCGTCATAATTTTATCGTTGCAGTTCTGGAATACCTGAGTTTAGTACGCCGACATTGAAAATCTCTTTTATGCAGTTCGTTGGTGAGATAACCTCGACGCCACCCAGTACTGGGGCGGGAGTTCGGGAGTATCGCCATAACTTGTATAATGGATGCTTTTTGAAGGTTGAAGTAGATGATTTCCGTAGGTTTCTCGGTTATGTGTTGAAGGATGGATACAGCTGGATGTAGGATTTGCTAGTTTGGGTGAGATATTATGCTTCCCCTGTATCCCCAACACCTGATTGCATAACCGGAAAATTTCGGGAGTTTATAAGTGGGAATTCAAGTAGCTCTTAGGATATCTTTCCGACAGATGTATGATATGAAATTGGGGTTCGACGTCTAGTGGTCCGCCTATTCACGGTCGGTTTTACAGTGGTCTCATTGTGTCTTAAAGAGTCCTTGGCTATGCCGACTCGGGGACGCTTCGTATGTCATGTGCACTGCCTTGTACATGATGGTGCTGTACGATCGAGCCCGTGTAGGCCCCACCACGAAAACTTCGGACGATATCTCTATCATATGTTTGTTCTGGCTTATTCTGCAAGCCAATCCTTTGTTTTGTTTTTGAGTTGTGGTATTCGAGTTGCTTCGAAGTCAAATGTTGATTCCATACCTTCTCTAATGTTGTTCTCATACTCCGACGTGTATACCAATCCTTCATGATAATCGAGATTGTCATGTTAAGTCTTTTCAACCGGCGTGTACTTCTCTTCAAGTGGATCCGATCATTTCAACAACCGCAAGATCAAGTATCAGTTCTTCTCAATGGTGTTTGTTTCATCCGTCTCCAAGTTGCCTTTGTTTTCCCACCCTCCCTCCCTTTGTTTCTTCAAGGACTCAGATTTCTTCATCAGGTATCCATTTTATTCTTGTGAAGTCTCTCCATTCTTTTCCTTCATGTTCTTACCCGGTGATTCTCAGGAAGATGCTAACGAAGCTTCAAGTTCGTCTCTCATCACTCATTTTCTTCTCTGGTGGAACCAAGTCAAGCTTTGTGGATCATATCCTTTTTCCTCATTTCAAATACCTTCTCAAGCCGGTGCAATCCTTAATCATTCACCTCTCGCTGTTCAATTGTTCCGGAGTGCTGAAGATATCTCAGAAGGCTCGTCTTGTCATCCAAGATCCGCTCAACCTATTTCGAGATTGTTATCTCATTCAAGCCATGTAATTCAACCGTTGCTTTCTCTCTTTTGAATTGTTCTATGGTGTTTCTTTTGAGTGAGCCCTAACCCACAGGTCTTTTCCCAGGATCTTACCTGACTCTTCTATTTTCCCGGAGCTATCCTAAATTCTTTTCGAAGTTTGACGTAAGAATGATTTATCATCGGTCAAATGTTTTCTCCAAGATCTTTCAAATTCTCTTCATCGTTGGCTCAACCTCTTCATTTGGATTCTTCCGGAGTGTCTAAATAATTCTTGGTGGTGTTTCTCATCGTCATTCTCAACATTTGAAGACCGAAGAAGAGTTTCTCTTTAATCTTGCTCCATTCTCTTCAAGATTCGTGATTCTAGCTTGTTGCCATCCTCTCGTAATTGTTTTGATCATGAGAATTCTTTTCACCTATCCGGAGCAATTCAGGAGTCTTCAGGTTGATTATCCGGAGCCCATCATCGAAGATTTATTCATTCTCAGCTGTTAGTTATCATTCTCCAATCTTACCGGTGCTTCGTTCAAGTGATCTTTAATCGGCTCGTGATCTCTTCGTTCTCATGTATCTAGATTGTCTCATGTATCTTCGTTCATTTCACTATTCTTCCCGGTGTTTCTTTATCTTCTCTTAATTCATTTTCAATTCGTACGGTGGTTCGTTCAAGATTTTTCTTCTTCTTTCTTATCATATCAATTCATTTGTTGTTCCAATCCTACCGGTGGTTCGCTGAAGACCTTCTCAAGTTTTGATATATCTCTTTTAATCCTTTCTACGAGAATAAGTAGTATGCCAAACCCGTTGCTTGTCATCAATCTAAATTGGTGAAGGTTAAGCATAATGCAATTCTTATTCTTGTTTCATCCAAATGATTAATTCCCTATTCCGCAGGCTCATCAAAATTCTTGATCTCAATTGTTCATCTTATCTTTTTCCGGAGTTCCAAGTTTCCACTCTATCTCGTCGGAAAGCTTCATCTAATCATTGCAAGGATTCTCCTTGTGGTTTCAATTTCTCTATCTTTTTATTCTTTTGTTACCGGAGTTCTTCATGTAGGTTCTACATGATGGTTCATCAAGGATTTAATTCATTCTCGAAGTGTTCATCGAGATTCTTTTCTAAGGGAGCTCAAGTTTTTTTCATCTTGCAATCCGGAGTGCAATTCTTTCTACCGTATCATTGGAGGTGGTATTATGTCATTCTTGAAAATTTGAGTTCATGTTTCATGATTCACATGTTATCAAGAATGAAATATTTTAAATCCATCAATTTCTTCTTTGGAGTTATCTTGGATTATATTTCACCTAAAGCTTTCCCTAAGGATTGTTGCTAATTTTGGTGCTTATAAATGACCCAAGTTCGTCTTTTATCCTCCCGGTGAAATAGCTTCTCGTATTCTTGTTGATATCAATATAATCCATTGTTTTCCGTTAGTGGCAGAATTTCACCTCATAATTTTGAGATGGCTTCTATAAGTCCATATCAAGCTTATCTTTTTCGTTGTTGTTAACCCAAGAACTCCGTTCTAGCATATGTTGTAAGCGTTCTCTCTCAAGATCTTGTTTTCTCCTCCGTTCATTCCATGCCTTTCTCTCATTTCTTCCGGAGGCATTGTGATGATGCTCCCTTCGACCCATCATCTTGTTTGTCAAGATCTTGTGGAATTCCTTCCATTTATAGTCGGAGTGCTGTCCAAATTGTGTCAGCCTTTTTCCTCCTCTATCTTGTTTTAACCTGAGTGTTATCGTAATTGATCCTTATCGTTCCTTGTACATCTCGTTTCTACCGGAGTGCTTGGATGTACTTCTTGTCCATTGCAACCCTTTCCTTATGTCTTTCAACCTACAAGGTTCCCGTAATCTTCCTTGATCCTCTTTGCTAACGGAGTGTTTTCAACTTTGTTCATCTCCGTTGTATTCTTTCTTTCCAGTTGTTCAACTTCTCAAGGTTCTTTTGTTTCACTCGTTTGTCAAAGAAGCAACTTAGTTTTACCTCCTATCTTCCTTTTCCTTTTCCCTCCGGTGCCATCCCTAGGATCTCGGGTCGAGATCCTCTCGTAGTGGTGGAGTGTTGTGATGCCCCGAGACCGATGTGCCAGGTGTCCTCCAGTTATTCGCTGTTGTTGCCTTGTCATTTGCTTGTGTGTCGCATCTTGTCATGTCATAATGTGCATTGCATCATCATGTTTTCAAAACTTGCATCCGTCCCGGTCTCCTCGTTCCGTCCGTTGTCCGTTCTGAGCCCAGACACACTTGCACGCGCCCACGGCATGTCCAAAATAGTATTTTATAAGTGGCCGGAAAATGTTCTCAGAATGGGATGAGAGTTGGCGTGTGGTCTTATTATAGTGTAGGTAGGCCGCCTGCCAAGTTTCATCGCATTCGGAGTCCGTTTGACGCCCCAACGGATAACTATAGCGGCATTATAGCCGGTCTTTTCGTCGGACGTTTTCGGTCTCCGAAAACAGTCGCCGGGCCTCTCTTCTCTTCTCTCAGCCCGAGGCCTTCTGCACAGTCCTCTACCCACCACCAGGACCTACCTAACCTCTCTCGTCAGCCCGCGGACCTCCTCCCGCGTGCGTCCGAAATCTGTCCCGGACCCGACCCGGGCAGTCGTTACCGCTGTGTCCGGATCATCCCCAAACGTCTACAAAACATCACCGTTGCCTTGTTTGGACTCCCTAACCCACTCATCTCCGACCGTCCAATTTTGATCGGACGATCCAAAATACTCCATCTCCTTTTCTCTCTTTTCTTTCTTTCTTGTTTTCTTCTCTGTAATGGAAAGTAGAGAAGAGAGAGATCTTTTTTTCTTTCTTCTCTTCTTATGTTGAATCCAGCCGGCCCGGTCCCGCAGCCTCCTGCGGCCCATTTGGCCAAGGCCTCCCGCAGCCCAGCCACCTAAACCTAGCGCACCCCCATCCCGATCGATCCCTCACCCCTCTCGCTCCCACCAGCGCCGCCAGGGGCCGAGACCCATCTCCCTCGAACCCCTCCTCCTCTTTCGTTCCTCCCAGCGCCGCATAGGGAGAGCTCCTCCCACTCCGCCGCCTCGCTCCCTTTCCCCGTGCCTCTCCCGTGCGCGCCGCCTACCCCGCCGGCGACTAAAGCCCCCGCTCGCCTGCCCGTCCCTCCAGTTCCCTCGTTGCCCCACCTCTGTTCGGCTCCCTCGCCGGAGGCCGCTACCGCGACCCTGACGGACACCGGTTCCCGAGCGCCGCGCCCTCAAGGTCCCTGCCTCCGCGCCTCCGTCCTCCATGGCCGCTGCCGGCTGAGCTCGAAGCTCCGCTGCTACACCTCATCGCCGGAGTGTCTCCCCTCTGCCTCCCCTGCAGCTGCTCTCCGGCAGCTCGGCCGACCTCCTCTGCTCCGCCGGACTGCTACCCGGCCATCTTCGGCGCCTCACCGGCCGGATCTGACTCCGATGGCCCGTCCCCGTCGGGATGACCTCCACCACAGGCCAACCACCAAGCCGGCTATGCCACTATTGTCTCCTGGCATGGCCATGACCGAGACCCCCATGACCGAGACCCCAACATTGTTGTTGTTGTTGTTGCCTGTGTGTACCTCCGCTTCTGAAGTTTTGGGACGCCAAGACTTGTTGCCGAGACCGTGACCGCCCCGAATTGCTTATGCTTGCTGGACCGACAAGTACACTAGAGGCCGCGGTGACCACAAGTACCCCTTCGGATATGCCGAGGTCGACTACGCTCGGCGATGCGACAAGTACCTCTACCGACGACCCTGGACATCTACGAAAACGTGTACCACTACCGTTGCCGTGTACCACTATGCCCAAGTTCCACTACAAGATGTACCACTATCGTCGTCGAAGACCGTCAAGTGTACAACTACCGCCGCCGTTGATTTGACAAGAAGACGTGTACCACTACTTCCACGACGTCCCGTGAACGCCTACTTCCTCTACACCGCTCCGAACTCGAACCGCGTCGAAAAATGCACGCTTCAAAGGTATAACCCTGAGACGATCACCCGTGGACCGAATGCATGTGTTGTATGAGATGCTCATGTTTGCACCGTGATCGAGTTGTTGCTTGCGATGCCCCTCTTTTGCCATGCCACCTTCATGTGGGACACCCGGTATCCGGGATCACTCCCCATCTCTTGCATGTTCCACACATCCGCACACTTCTCGTTTGCATTGGTATCTCACTCAAGTTGTCGTTGCTGTGGCTCCTCTTTCGTTCCGCCACGATGACAAAATGCTTCATAATGCTCTTGTCAACTTTTAATAAAAATTGCATAAAACTTTAACATGCCATCCGCATCATGTTAACAACTTTAAGATGGTTAAAATTTGTTGTTGCATTAAGATTGCTAATGCATATGGGGACTTATCGGATATGTTATTTGTTATATCCGGCCCCATTTAAATTGTTTAGATGATATAGTTTTGTTATGCTTCACCTTTTGCCATGTTAACCAACATTTAATATTGTTGAGTACCTAACCGAGAGGGAACTAAATAAGTCATGTGGTGATTCGTCAATATGCAACTCGTAGCATATTGAGCTTCACTTAATTTGTAGGTTTGCTTGTGCACTTTGCCATGCCATGCTTCATTAAACCGGACATGCATCATACTTGGTTGTGCATCATGCTATGTTGATGTGGTGGTTGTTTACTATGTTGTGTGTTTCTTTCCGGTGTTGCTTCTTCGGGTTGGTTCCGGTAACGTCGCGTTTGTGAGGAACCGTTCGACTACGTCCGTTTGTCTTCTTCATGGACTCGTTCTTCTTCCTTGCGGGATTTCAGGCAAGATGACCATACCCTCGAAATCACTTCTATCTTTGCTTGCTTAGTTGCTCGCTCTTTTGCTATGCCTATGCTGCGATACCTACCACTTGCTTATCATGCCTCCTACTTTGTTGAACCAAGCCTCTAACCCACCTTGTCCTAGCAAACCGTTGTTTGGCTATGTTACCGCTTTGCTCAGCCCCTCTTATAGCGTTGTTAGTTGCAGGTGAAGATTGAAGTTTGTTCCTTGTTGGAACATGGAGTTACCGTTCCTTATTGGAGCACGTTTACTTGTTGGGATATCACAGTATCTCTTATTTAATTAATGCATCTATATACTTGGTAAAGGGTGGAAGGCTCGGCCTTATGCCTGGTGTTTTGTTCCACTCTTGTCGCCCTAGTTTCCGTCATATCGGTGTTATGTTCCCGGATTTTGCGTTCCTTACGCGGTTGGGCTATAATGGGAACCCCTTGACAGTTCGTCTTAAGTAAAGCTCTTCCAGCAACGCCCAACATTGGTTTTACCATTTGCCACCTAGCCTTTTCTTTCCCTTGGGTTCTGCAGACTCAAGGGTCATCATTATTTTAAACCCCCCCCCCCCGGGCCAGTGCTCCTCTGAGTGTTGGTCCAAACTAGAGCCCTGTGCAGCGCCCCCTCGGGGAAACTCGAGGTTTGGTTTTAGTTGTACGGATTGCTCATCTGAGTTTGCCCTGAGAAAGAGATATGTGCAGCTCCTATCGGGATTTGTCGGCACATTCGGGCGGTGTTGCCGGTTTAGTTTTACCCTGTCGAAATGTCTTGTTGTACCGGGATACCGAGTCTGATCGGAACGTCTCGGGTGGAGGTCTATTCCTTCGTTGACCATGAGAGCTTGTCATGGGCTAAGTTGGGACACCCTGCAGGGATTTGAACTTTCGAAAGTCGTGCCCGCGGTTATGGGCAGATGGGAATTTGTTAATGTCCGGTTGTAGATAACTTGAACCTTAACTTAATTAAAATGAATCAACCGCGTGTGTAACCGTGATGGTCTCTTCTCGGCGGGGTCCCGGAAGTGAACACGGTGTTGGAGTTATGCTTGACGTAGGTTGATTTTGGATCACTTCTTGATCATACTTTATCGACCGTGCCTTGCCTTCTCTTCTCGCTCTCATTTGCGTATGTTAGCCACCATATATGCTAGTCGCTTGCTGCAGCTCCACCTCATACCTTTACCTTACCCATAAGCTTAAATAGTCTTGATCGCGAGGGTGCGAGATTGCTGAGTCCCTGTGGCTCACAGATACTTCAAAAACCAGCTTGCAGGTGCCGATGAGTCCGTGCAGATGATGCAACCCAGCTCAGGAGGAGCTCGATGAAGATCTTGTCCTTTGTGTTGTTTCGTTCTAGTTGATCAGTAGTGGTGCCCAGTTGGGGGTGATTGGGACCGTGTCGCATGTTGGGTTTCTTCTATTTTGGCGTCGTAGTCGGGCCATGAGTGTTTGGATGATGTAATGTTATTTATGTATCTTGATTGACGTGGCGAGTGTAAGCCAACTATGTTCTCCCCTTTATTATTAATATTACATGGGATGTTGTGAAGATTGCCTTACTTGCGACATATGCCTTCAATGCAATTATGCCTCTAAGTCCTGCATCGACACGTGGGAGATATAGTCGCATCGAGGGTGTTACATGGCGGCGTTGACAGCAGGTGATGGGGAACGGCGAGGACGCCCGCCGACAGGGGCCGTCTGGGCGGCGTAGGAAGCGAGGGCGGCCCGGCGCTCCGCACGGGCCCAACGAGCGTCAGACATGAGCATGATGATCGGAGGAGAACGGAGCGGTGGAAGACGAATTCTGGCGCACCCCTACCTGGCGCGCCAAATGTCGGATTTTGGGTTCCGGCAGACCCTTGAGGTTCGAACACTGGGGTGCGCGTGGAGGTTTCACCTTCTACCTACCTGCACCCCCCCCCCGCCAAGCTAGGATCTGAACTACGAAAAGAACAGCACAAGAGACACGGGGTTTATACTGGTTTGGGCCACAGTTGTGGTGTAATACCCTACTCCAGTGTGTGGTGTGGTGGATTGCCCCTTGGGCTGATGATGATGAACAATACAAGGAAGAACAGCCTCGCGAGGGTCTGTTCTTGGCTAGGGCGATGAACTGCTGGGAGGAGTTCAGCCACCTTTCTCTATCTCTCTCTCTCTGCTTACAACCTCTCTACTTGCCGAGCCCTCGGAAGAGATTGAACCGAACCCCTTGCTACGTGGGTGGCCGGTCCTATTTATAGTGGCCCTGGTCCTCTCCCCAAATATTGAGCGGGAAGGGAGCCAACAATGGCGGGCTAATTTGAAGGGGGACAGCAAGTATCAACTATCCTGACAAAAGTAGTCTTCGCCTGCGCAAAGATCTCGTGATGACGCTGTCTTGGGCTCCATGGTGACCTCCGTCTCGTAGTCCTCCTGGTCTTGGTCTCGTTGCACCGAAATGGCAACCTTTTCCTGACGCCTCGGTACTCCGCGGCTGCGCTTGCCCCCTTTGCACCAAAGAGGAAAGGAGGACACTACGCGGGCTGGCACCCGCCTGGCGCCCTGAGTCGTCATGGCTTGCGTCACGGGCACCTCGTGAGGTACCCCGCCTTGAGCTCTCCACCTCCTCGCGAGCCAGCCTGACGAGGCCGCGCCTGAGGAGGCTCCGCATCGTCCGCCCCGCAAGGCCTGGCCCCTCGCGAGGGTCTTGAGTTTTTGTTGGTGAAGATGGGCCGTGCTGGGCCCCCCTTTGAGCCACGCCGCAGGCCGCAGGCAGGCAAGTCCGGGGACCCCCGTTCCCAGAACGCCGACACTTTGCTGGATCGGAGTCCGGGGATCGTCATCGAGCTGAATGTGTGCTAGAACTCGGAGGTATCGTAGTTTCGATGCTTGTGAAAGTGCAACTATCCCTAGGTGGTTTTGGTAATTCATAACAACATATAGCTCATTGAGCTAATGCTATTCCAAGATGATTATTTCAGGAAAGCTCAATGATTGGCATGGCATGGATGTGAAAGTGGAACCCTCAAAATGCTAAGGACAAAGGATTGGCTCAAGCTCAAGACTCTTCATTTTATATTTTAGTGATCCAAGATCACATTGAGTCTTTAGGAAAAGCCAATACTATCAAGGAGGGATGAGGTGTTGCTTAATGAGCCTCTTGCTTCATGTGCTTAGTGATATGCTCCAAAACCCTCAACTACTTTCCCATATCCACATATGACCTAAACCCTAAGCCAAACTCGGTCCTACCGATTCTTCCTATCCGGCGCCACCGAGTTTCACTTGTCATTAGCCACTGCCAAACCCTAGCAATTCGGTCCTACCGATAGGGATCTATCTCGGTCTCACCGAGATGGGATTGCAAACTCTCTGTTTCCCTTTCGTAACTTTTCGGTCCCACCGAAAGAGCGAATCGATCCCACCGAGATTGCAATGTAAACTCAGTGTTTCCCCTTTGTAACTTTTCGGTCTCACCGAGTTCCACTCGGTCTCACCGAAAGAGCAAATCGGTCCCACCGAGTTTGCCTGACCAACTCTCTGGTTAGCTAATTACCAAATTCGGTCTCACCGAGTTTGTGTAATCGGTCTCACCGAGATTACGTTATGCCCAAACCCTAACCAGATCGGTCCTACCGAGTTGCATGTCAGTCCCACCGAAAATCAATAACGGTCACTAGGTTTACTTATTTTCGTCCGACCGATTTGCTTGTTGATTCGGTCCACGAGATTGGAAAGTTGTGGTAACGGTTGGATTTTGGTGTGGAAGGCTATATACACCCCTCCACCTTCTTCTCATTCGATGAGAGACCCATCAGAACACACACACCATTCCAACTCTATATGTTCTGAGAGAGAACCACCTACTCATGTGTTGAGACCAAGACATTCCATTCCTACCATATGAATCTTGATCTCTAGCCTTCCCAAGTTGCTTTCCACTCAAATCTTCTTTCCACCAAATCCAAATCCTATGAGAGAGAGTTGAGTGTTGGGGAGACTATCATTTGAAGCACAAGAGCAAGGAGTTCATTACCTACACACCATTTGTTACTTCTTGGAGAGTGGTGTCTCCTAGATTGGCTAGGTGTCACTTGGGAGCCTCCGACAAGATTGTGGAGTTGAACCAAGGAGTTTGTAAGGGCAAGGAGATCGCCTACTTCGTGAAGATCTACCGCTAGTGAGGCAAGTCCTGTGTGGGCGATGGCCATGGTGGGATAGACAAGGTTGCTTCTTCGTGGACCCTTTGTGGGTGGTTGCTTCTTCGTGGACCCTTCGTGGGTGGAGCCCTGTGTGGGACTCGCGCAACCGTTACCCTTGGGTGGAGCCCTGTGTGGACTCGCGCAACCGTTACCCTTTGTGGGTTGAAGTCTCCATCAACGTGGATGTAGGATAGCACCACCTATCCGAACCACGGGAAAAACATCCGTGTCTCCAATAGCGTTTGAATTCTCCAAACCCTTCCCTTTACATTCGTGCAAGTTGCATGCTTTACTTTCCGCTGCCAATATACTCTTTGCATGCTTCCTTGAATCATGTGATGATTGCTTGACTTGTCCTAAATTAGCTAAAATCTGCCAAGAACTAAAATTGGGAAAAGGTTAAGTTTTTATTTGGTCAAGTAGTCTAATCACCCCCCCCTCTAGACATACTTTCGATCCTACAAGTGGTATCAGAGCTTTGGTCTCCATTTGCTTTGATCTCCATAGCTTTTGGTGGTCATAGCCTTGGTTTCACAACCTAGGAGAGTATGGCGTCTAGCGAGGGAAATTATCACCATAGAGGTCCTTACTTTGATGGTACTAATTTTGCTAGTTGGAAGCATAAAATGAAAATGCATATTCTTGGACATAACCCCGCCGTTTGGGCTATTGTGTGTGTTGGTTTGCAAGGTGACTTCTTTCATGGGAGAGAACCGAACCGTGAAGCTACCGCGGATGAGTTGAAGATGTTGCAATACAATGCTCAAGCTTGTGATATTCTCTTCAACGGATTGTGCCCCGAAGAATTCAACAAAATCAGCCGGCTTGAGAATGCGAAGGAAATTTGGGACACTTTGATTGATATGCACGAAGGTACCGACTCTGTCAAGGAATCCAAGTTGGATGTGCTTCAAAGCCAACTTGACAAGTTCAAGATGAAGGATGGTGAAGGTGTCGCTGAAATGTACTCTAGGCTTGCTCTCATCACAAATGAGATTGCCGGCTTAGGAAGTGAAGAGATGACCGATAAATTCATCATCAAGAAGATTCTAAGAGCCCTGGATGGAAAATATGATACCGTGTGCACATTGATCCAAATGATGCCCAATTACAAAGATCTCAAGCCAACGGAGGTGATTGGAAGAATTGTTGCTCATGATATGTCACTTAAGGATAAAGAGGAACTTCACAACAAATCAAGTGGTGCCTATAAAGCCTCATGTGAAGCCCCTACATCATCAAGTGAGAAACAAGACTTCAATGAAGAATTGAGCTTAATGGTGAAGAACTTCAACAAGTTCTACAAGAGTAGAAGCAAAGATAGAAGCTCCAAGTCAAGGTCCTACAATGACAAAAGATCTTCTAGTCGAGAGCGAAACTGCTACAATTGTGGAAGACCCGGACACTATTCCAATGAGTGTACGGCTCCCTACAAGAGAAGAGAAGATTCTCCAAAAAGAAGAAGCAAAGGATCACCACCAAGAGAGAGAAGGAGTAGAGATGATCGTTATGAACGAAGATACTCACGGAGAAGCAAGGATTCGGAAAGGAAGGAAAAATCATCAAGGAGCTACACAAGACTAAGACATCAAGCTCATGTTGGTGAATGGGTATCCGGCTCCGACTCCGACAGCCACTCCGAGAGAAGTTATTACTCCAGCTCCGAAGATACTCAAGATGAAGGTGTTGCTGGTCTAGCACTTGTGTCAACCAACTCCTACGACATATTTAACTCACCAAATGAAGGAATTGGAAGATGCTTCATGGCCAAAGGTCCTAAGGTAACACACCCCGAGTATGTTGATTTCAATAGTGATGAAGATGACTTGTTAGGTGATGATTTGCTTAGTGACAACTCTAGTAATGAATACTATGATGAAATGTCAATTAAACATGCTAATCAAGATAAAACGAATGACAATGATAAGGAGAAGATTGAGGCCCTAACTAAAGAACTAAACACTCTTAAGTTAGCTCATGAAACCATCTTCGAAGATCATCGAGAACTTTTAAGAGCTCATGAGAAATTACGCTTTGAGAAGCTCAATCTTGAGCAAGAGCATGAGTTCTTAAAAGCAATCAATGATGATCTCCGCAAGAAAAGTTCTTCTTACATTGCCAAGCGTTTACTCTTATCTACTTACATGCCTCAAGTCAAGTCTAGTAACAAGAAAGATTCTTCCTCTAGCAGTAACAATGATCATACTAAATCCAATATTGTTGCTTCTAGTAATTCTCTTGATTCCACTAATGATTCTCTTAGCCAAGTTACACTTGAGCAAGAAAATAGCTTATTGAAGGGAATTATAGAGAAAGGAGTGTACAAAAACCTTGCAGGGAGTAAGCAATTCGAGAAAATTGTGCGCAAGCAAGGAATGCACCGGAAGAATCAAGGTGTTGGTTTTGAACGAAAGTTCAATGCCAATGGAGTTGAGTGGGAAGAAGATCAATACCCCAAGGCAAAGTTTGTCCCTCAACAAGAGAAGTATGCTTCTTTCAAGGGGACACAAGCTCAAGATGATCTTCCACCACAAGACTATGAGCAAAAAGGCAAGGACAAGCTTCAAGAGGAAATTGATGCATTTGAAGAAGCTCCTAAGACCTTAGTCAAGTGGATTCCCAAGACTACTTCAAGTTCCACTTCATCAAGTACGACTACAACTCCAAGGATTACCATCAAGATGATGTGGATCCAAAAGAAGAAGAACTAGAGAGTTCTTGAGGGTGACTCCGCCAACATACTTCACTCTTATTATTTTGGCAAGAACAAGTGCAATCAACTTCCACATCTTGCACTAGTTCAAGGAGTCACAAACCCTCTTGTTGGTAAAACAAGGGACGAGGTAACCTAAAAAGTGTTCATGGACATCATCTTTTGTGTGCATCACTCTATGTCTATGGATATCCTTGCTTGTTCCTTGTGGGACTAACCCATGTAGGTATTGAAAGTGCAATTCCCTCAAATGGATAGCTCCAAGTGATCTACATCAACATTGAGCATTCACATCTTCAACATCTACATGAAGTCATCATCGAAAAAACCCAAGGTTAGTTCATCCCTCTAAGGGGGGATATCACATCTAGGGGGAGCTTTACTCTAAGACTTGAGCTAAAGCAACTCTAAAGATGTGAACAAAACAATGCTTTATGTAAAAGTGGTAACCCCACTTGAGCTTAAACGATGAGTATGGCCTATGATCAAGTGTTCTCAATTGACTCCTAAGTCAATATACTCATATATAGATGACCTAGTCATCGCAAATTGCTTGATAGATGCTAGAATTGGTTGTGCATGCCTTGCCACATATTTCATTTGCCATCTTATTGTGTGAGCATGCTGGTTGCATATTTTACTCATTCGAGGACATCCACTTGTTGTTTTGATTGTTTGGTTTTATCGTCTTTTGCCAAGTGGATGGACAAGAATGCCTAAGAACCCCCTCTAGCTATCTATGCTTTTCTCGTCTCAAACTCTATTCATGCTGCATCACAAACTTTGATCAAGTCAGATTCGAACCACTCTGTGTGAGGAGCGCTCGGAGTCCCCGATTCGTCATAGACTTAAACTTCCAAAACCTCTTTATGATTCTCGGTCTGACCGATACTCCACCTTCGGTCCTACCGAGATCATTAAGTTGATCTAGGTTTTCGATCTCGGTGCAACCGATTTGAACCTCTCGGTCACACCGAGTTTCAGTAACTGCTTGCAGTTATGAATCTCGGTGCCACCGAGTTGTTCCACTCGGTCACACCGACAGGATCGGGCTATATATAGTCACGGGCAAAATTTTGGAAATTTCTCCGAACCCCTTTGCCCGCGTGATAGCCTGCTCTGCCCTCGTGGTCTCCGGATCGTCTTCTCGCCGCCAGCAGCCTCCAGTCGCTGGTCTCCGTCGCCGTCAACGGGAATTCTGCCCCGCCGTTGCCGCCGTAGCAAGTCTCCGCCGAACTAGGGTATGGACTTGATCACAGTGCTATTCCCCGTCCAATTCCTAGCACATTGTGTTCTTCATGATTCTTGCCACGATTTAAACACTCCTATCCAGTCAAAACGCCCGTAGATTAGGTTTGATTCGAAAATTTTAGGGTTAGCTTTCCGCCGAAACCATCTCGGACCCACCGAGTTGAAAAACTCGGTCCCACCGATTTGGCTCTTGCCATTGCACAAGTGAGACTCGGTCTGACCGAGAATTACTTATCGGTGTGACCGATTTTTGAACTCAGTGAAACCCTAGCAGTCTCGGTGCCACCGAACTGTGACTCGGTCCTACCGAGTTCACTAGTTTAGGTTCCAAAACTGCTTCGGTATCACCGAGTTTGAAAATCGGTAGATCCGAGATGATTTCAGTGGGAAACTAAAACTAAGTTTTTGGATCATTCTTTTGCAAAAAATCTCAGCATTTTGTGATGCTCATCTTTTCTATCTCATCTATAATCTATTCACAGGGTCAGCAGTCAGTTTGTAGCATGTCTGATCAAAGCGATAGCCAAAATATGTCAGAGCAGCAAGTGGTGATGAGTGAGGGCACTAGTCCCTCCAGTTCATCTGATGAAGGCAGCAGGAGCACTCCTAGCAATTTGCCAAAGGCTGCCATGAGACAAAGGAAGAAGAGGACTTCAGATTCCGAAGATGAGGACTATGTGGCAGAGGAAGAGGCCACTTCCAAGAGAGTTGAGCCAGCTCAAGGCACTAAGCCAGGTCTGAAAATCAAAAGGCCAGCAGGCAGGCAGCCCATGTCAAAGGCAAGAGCCTCAACTGAGAAGCCCACTCCCCAAGAGCCAGTTGCAGCTGAGGGCAAGAAAAGGAAGGAAAGGGTGAAGAAGACTGTGGCTAGAGTGCTTGGCAAAGCTTCCATCATGGAAGAAGAAGAGGTAGCTGCACCAGCGCCCAAGGCACCCAAGCTAATGGGAGATGCCATAAGGTCAGGGGGAGCTGCTTCCAAGGCCAAGTCAGCTCCAAAGCCAAAGCTTAAGAGAAATACAAGGAGCATTCCTGCAGCTGAGAAGAATAAGGCCCCAGTGCCTGAGACCGTTGCTAAAGAAGAGGAAGAAAATTTCCTGAGAAAGCTAAAGCCCTAGATCCCAGACCACAACGATGCTCATCATGTGGCTGAGGATATGAAGCTCAGGAGAGATTCAGGGCTGAGGAAGTGGAGAGAAGCAGACCCATATGCTTCAAGGAGAAGGACAGCAGTGGACTACAGGTTTCACACCAAGGAGCAGCAGGATTTCTATGAGACTGTTTTGCTAGATAAGAAGCCAATTGTCTGTGACATGAGATGGGTTGACTGGACCTACATGAAGGAGAAGGAGGAACACTACCCAGGAGTATATGACAGCTTTAATGCTTGTGGAGTAGCTGACTTTGTTGGGCAGAAGCTCACAAAGTGGAACAAGGAACTGATCATGCAATTCTACTCCACGGCACACTTTTATCCAGATGGGAGGATCACATGGATGTCTGAGGGTACAAGGTACCAATCCACAGTTGCTGAGTGGGCATAGATCATTAATGCCCCAGAGGAGCAAGATGATGACTTGGATATCTATGCCAAGAAGAAGATGGACCATAACTCCATGTCCAATATGTACAAGGAAATTCCCAATGAAGCTCTTGACACCTTCAAATTTGGCTCTGTGCATTACCTTCTGTCAGGACTGCCTACGATCAATTGGATACTAAGGCACACCTTACTGCCCAAGTCTGGAGATCACAAGATGATCAGAGGCCATGCTATCAACTTGCTACATGTATTTGATGTACCTCATAAGTTCAAGGTGATGAGCCTCATAGTGGAAACAATCAAGAGGACTGCAGCAGATCAGAAGAGGAGTTGCGGATATGCCCCTCAAATTCAGGAACTCATCAACTCCAAGATGGGCACGGGCATATATCTATTGGACAAGGAACACCTGCCCATCCGTCCAGATTTCGAGGACAATCAAGTTGTCATGACTGAGAACGAGCCATCATCTGCCCAAGCATACGCGAAGAAGGAGAAGGCGAGGAAGGAGAAAGCTGCCAAGATGCCTACTCAAGAGGAGGCATCTGAGTATTTCTTGAAGACTAAACAAGAGCAGCTTGGTTACTTGATTGCATCCACGCTGAGGATTGAGCAAAGTCTGGCCACCCTCACTCAGAATCAGCAGAGCCTAGAGAGAATCATGGAACAGAAGTTCTATGACTTGGATGTCAAGGTAACGGAAGTTCAGTCTGCAGTGGAGCAGCTCCAGGAGGACATGCAGGAGAGGAGAGGCAGGACTACAACTCATGCCTTTGCCAGAGTGCCACGAGGCCCGAGGTCATCTGCCGTGCCAGTTGCTGACACAAGAGCCACCACCTCAGCACCAGCCACAGCCTCAGTTCCACCAGCTCCAGCATCTACTTCAGCTCCAACTCCAGCGACTACTTCAGCATCTACCGAAGCCTTCGTCCTTGGAGTGATCCAGACTCCACCACCACCTGAAGATCAAGCCTCAGCGTCGATCTAGTGCTATGCATTTTCTAGGAACTTTTTGGTAACTTGTTGCCAAAGGGGGAGAAGATGTATAGATCATAGGCTTCGAGAGGTACCCCGCCTTGAGCTCTCCACCTCCTCGCGAGCCAGCCTGACGAGGCCGCGCCTGAGGAGGCTCCGCATTGTCCGCCCCGCAAGGCCTGGCCCCTCGCGAGGGTCTTGAGTTTGTGTTGGTGAAGATGGGCCGTGCTGGGGCCCCCTTTGAGCCACGCCGCAGGCCGCAGGCAGGCAAGTCCGGGGACCCCCATTCCCAGAACGCCGACACTTTGCTGGATCGGAGTCCGGGGATCGTCATCGATCTGAACGTGTGCTAGAACTCGGAGGTATCATAGTTTCGATGCTTGTGAAAGTGCAACTATCCCTAGGTGGTTTTGGTAATTCATAACAACATATAGCTCATTGAGCTAATGCTATTCCAAGATGATTATTTCAGGAAAGCTCAATGATTGGCATGGCATGGATGTGAAAGTGGAACCCTCAAAATGCTAAGGACAAAGGATTGGCTCAAGCTCAAGACTCTTCATTTTATATTTTAGTGATCCAAGATCACATTGAGTCTTTAGGAAAAGCCAATACTATCAAGGAGGGATGAGGTGTTGCTTAATGAGCCTCTTGCTTCATGTGCTTAGTGATATGCTCCAAAACCCTCAACTACTTTCCCATATCCACATATGACCTAAACCCTAAGCCAAACTCGGTCCTAACGATTCTTCCTATCCGGCGCCACCGAGTTTCACTTGTCATTAGCCACTGCCAAACCCTAGCAATTCGGTCCTACCGATAGGGATCTCGGTCTCACCGAGATGGGGTTGCAAACTCTCTCTTTCCCTTTCGTAACTTTTCGGTCCCACCGAAAGAGCGAATCGGTCCCACCGAGATTGCAATGTAAACTCGGTGTTTCCCCTTTGTAACTTTTCGGTCTCACCGAGTTCCACTCGGTCTCACCGAAAGAGCAAATCGGTCCCACCGAGTTTGCCTGACCAACTCTCTGGTTAGCTAATTACCAAATTCGGTCTCACCGAGTTTGTGTAATCGGTCTCACCGAGATTACGTTATGCCCAAACCCTAACCATATCGGTCCTACCGAGTTGCATGTCAGTCCCACCGAAAATCACTAACGGTCACTAGGTTTACTTTTTCGGTCCGACCGAGCTTATTGATTCGGTCCCACCGAGATTGGAAAATTGTGTAACGGTTGGACTTTGTGTGGAGGCTATATATACCCCTCCACCTTCTTCTCATTCGATGAGAGAGCCATCAGAACACACACACCATTCCAACTCATATGTTCTAAGAGAGAACCACCTACTCATGTGTTGAGACCAAGACATTCCATTCCTACCATATGAATCTTGATCTCTAGCCTTCCCAAGTTGCTTTCCACTCAAATCTTCTTTCAACCAAATTCAAATCCTATGAGAGAGAGTTGAGTGTTGGGGAGACTATCATTTGAAGCACAAGAGCAAGGAGTTCATTACCTACACACCATTTGTTACTTCTTGGAGAGTGGTGTCTCCTAGATTGGCTAGGTGTCACTTGGGAGCCTCCGACAAGATTGTGGAGTTGAACCAAGGAGTTTGTAAGGGCAAGGAGATCGCCTACTTCGTGAAGATCTACCGCTAGTGAGGCAAGTCCTTTGTGGGCGATGGCCATGGTGGGATAGACAAGGTTGCTTCTTCGTGGACCCTTTGTGGGTGGTTGCTTCTTCGTGGACCCTTCAAGGGTGGAGCCCTATGTGGACTCGCGCAACCGTTACCCTTGGGTGGAGCCCTGTGTGGACTCGCGCAACCGTTACCCTTGGGTGGAGCCCTGTGTGGACTCGCGCAACCGTTACCCTTCGTGGGTTGAAGTCTCCATCAACGTGGATGTAGGATAGCACCACCTATCCGAACCACGGGAAAAACATCCGTGTCTCCAATAGCGTTTGAATTCTCCAAACCCTTCCCTTTACATTCTTGCAAGTTGCATGCTTTACTTTCCGCTGCCAATATACTCTTTGCATGCTTGCTTGAATCATGTGATGATTGCTTGACTTGTCCTAAATTAGCTAAAATCTGCCAAGAACTAAAATTGGGAAAAGGTTAAGTTTTTATTTGGTCAAGTAGTCTAATCACCCCCCCCCCTCTAGACATACTTTCGATCCTACAGCTTGATCGATCGGGCCGTGAAGACGTACGACTACATCAACTGCATTGTTATAACGCTTCCGCTTTCGGTCTACGAGGGTACGTGGACAACACTCTCCCCTCTCGTTGCTATGCATCATCATGATCTTGCGTGTGCGTAGGAATTTTTTTGAAATTACTACGTTCCCCAACAGTGGCATCCGAGCCTAGGTTTTATGTGTTGATGTTATATGCACGAGTAGAACACAAGTGAGTTGTGGGCGATATAAGTCATACTGCTTACCAGCATGTCATACTTTGGTTCGGCGGTATTGTTGGATGAAGCGTCCCGGACCGACATTACACGTACGCTTATGTGAGACTGGTTCTACCGACGTGCTTTGCACACAGGTGGCTGGCGGGTGTCAGTTTCTCCAACTTTAGTTGAACCGAGTGTGGCTACGCCCGGTCCTTGTGAAGGTTAAAACAGCACCAACTTGACAAACTATCGTTGTGGTTTTGATACGTAGGTAAGATTGGTTCTTGCTTAAGCCCATAGCAGCCACGTAAAACTTGCAACAAACAAAGTAGAGGACATCTAACTTGTTTTTGCAGGGCATGTTGTGATGTGATATGTTCAAGACATGATGCTAAATTTTATTGTATGAGATGATCATGTTTTGTAACCGAGTTATCGGCAACTGGCAAGAGCCATATGGTTGTCGCTTTATTGTATGCAATGCAATCGCGCTGTAATGCTCTACTTTAGCACTAAGCAGTAGCGATAGTCGTGGAAGCATAAGATTGGCGAGACGACAGCGATGCAACGATGGAGATCAAGGTGTCGCGCCGGTGACGATGGTGATCATGACGATACTTCGGAGATGGAGATCACAAGTACAAGATGATGATGGCCATATCATATCACTAATATTGATTGCATGTGATGTTTATCTTTTATGCATCTTATCTTGCTTTGATTGACGGTAGCATTATAAGATGATCTCTCACTAAATTTCAAGATAAAAGTGTTCTCCCTGAGTATGCACCGTTGCCAAAGTTCGTCGTGCCAAGACACCACGTGATGATCAGGTGTGATAAGCTCTACGTCCATCTACAACGGGTGCAAGCCAGTTTTTGCACACGCAGAATACTCAGGTTAAACTTGACGAGCCTAGCATATGCAGATATGGCCTCGGAACACTGAGACCGAAAGGTCGAGCGTGAATCATATAGTAGATATGATCAACATAGCAATGTTCACCATTGAAAACTACTCCATTTCACGTGATGATCGGTTATGGTTTAGTTGATTTGGATCACGTAATCACTTAGAAGATTAGAGGGATGTCTTTCTAAGTGGGAGTTCTTAAGTAATATGATTAATTGAACTTAAATTTATCATGAACTTAGTACCTGATAGTATCTTGCTTGTTTATGTTTGATTGTAGATAGATGGCCCGTGCTGTTGTTCCGTTGAATTTTAATGCGTTCCTTGAGAAAGCAAAGTTGAAAGATGATGGTAGCAATTACACGGACTGGGTCCGTAACTTGAGGATTATCCTCATTGCTGCATAGAAGAATTACGTCCTGGAAGCACCGCTGGGTGCCAGGCCTGCTGCTGGAGCAACACCAGATGTTATGAACGTCTGGCAGAGCAAAGCTGATGACTACTCGATAGTTCAGTGTGCCATGCTTTACGGCTTAGAATCGGGACTTCAACGACGTTTTGAACATCATGGAGCATATGAGATGTTCCAGAAGTTGAAGTTAATATTTCAAGCAAATGCCCGGATTGAGAGATATGAAGTCTCCAATAAGTTCTATAGCTGCAAGATGGAGGAGAACAGTTTTGTCAGTGAGCATATACTCAAAATGTCTGGGTATAATAATCACTTGATTCAATTGGGAGTTAATCTTCCAGATGATTGCGTCATTGACAGAATTCTCCAATCACTGCCACCTAGCTACAAGAGCTTCGTGATGAACTATAATATGCAAGGGATGAATAAGACTATTCCCGAGCTCTTCGCAATGCTGAAAGCTGCGGAGGTAGAAATCAAGAAGGAGCATCAACTGTTGATGGTCAACAAGACCACTGGTTTCAAGAAAAAGGGCAAAGGGAAGAAGAAGGGGAACTTCAAGAAGAACAGAAGCAAGTTGCTGCTCAAGAGAAGAAACCCAAATCTGGACCTAAGCCTGAAACTGAGTGCTTCTACTCCAAGCAGACTGGTCACTGGAAGCAGAACTGCCCGAAGTATTCGGCGGATAAGAAGGATGGCAAGGTGAACAAGGGTATATGTGATATACATGTTATTGATGTGTACCTTACTAGAGCTCGCAGTAGCACCTGGGTATTTGATACTGGTTCTGTTGCTAATATTTGCAACTCGAAACAGGGACTACGAATTAAGCGAACACTGGCGAAGGACGAGGTGACGATGCGCGTGGGAAATGGTTCCAAAGTCGATGTGATCGCGGTCGGCACGCTACCTCTACATCTACCATCGGGATTAGTATTAGACCTAAATAATTGTTATTTGGTGCGAGCGTTGAGCATGAACATTATATCTGGATCTTGTTTAATGCGAGACGGTTATTCATTTAAATCAGAGAATAATAGTTGCTCTATTTATACGAGTAATATCTTTTATGGTAATGCACCCTTAAAGAATGGTCTATTTTTGATGAATCTCGATAGTAGTGATACACATATTCATAATGTTGAAACCAAAAGATGTAGAGTTGATAATGATAGTGCAACTTATTTGTGGGACTGCCATTTAGGTCATATCGGTATAAAACGCATGAAGAAACTCCATACTGATGGACTTTTGGAATCACTTGATTATGAATCACTTGGTACTTGCGAACCGTGCCTCATGGGCAAGATGACTAAAACACCGTTCTCCGGTACTATGGAGAGAGCAACAGTTTTCTTGGAAATTATACATACAGATGTATGTGGTCCAATGAATGTTGAAGCTCGTGGCGGATATCGTTATTTTCTCACCTTCACAGATGATTTAAGCAGATATGGGTATATCTATTTAATGAAACATAAGTCTGAAACATTTGAAAAGTTCAAAGAATTTCAGAGTGAAGTTGAAAATCATCGTAACAAGAAAATAAAGTTTCTACGATCTAATCGTGGAGGAGAATATTTGAGTTACGAGTCTGGTCTACATTTGAAACAATGCGGAATAGTTTCGCAACTTACGCCACCCAGAACACCACAGCATAATGGTTTGTCCGAACGTCGTAATCGTACTTTACTTGATATGGTGCGATCTATGTTGTCTCTTACAGATTTACCGCTATCGTTTTGGGGTTATACTTTAGAGACGGCCGCATTCACGTTAAATAGGGCACCATCAAAATCTGTTGAGATGACGCCTTATGAACTGTGGTTTGGCAAGAAACCAAAGTTGTCATTTCTGAAAGTTTGGGGTTGCGATGCTTATGTGAAAAAACTTCAACCTGATAAGCTCGAACCCAAATCGGAGAAATGTGTCTTCAGAGGATACCCAAAGGAGACCGTTGGGTACACCTTCTATCACAGATCCGAAGGCAAGACATTTGTCGCTAAGAATGGATCCTTTCTAGAGAAGGAGTTTCTCTTGAAAGAAGTGAGTGGGAGGAAAGTAGAACTTGATGAGGTAACTATACCTGCTCCCTTATTGGAAAGTAGTACATCATAGAAACCGATTTCTGTGACACCTACACCAATTAGTGAGGAAGCTAATGATAATGATCATGAAACTTCAGAACAAGTTACTACCGAACCTCGTAGATCAACCAGAGTAAGATCCACACCAGAGTGGTACGGTAATCCTGTTCTAGAAGTCATGCTACTATATCATGATGAACCTACGAACTATGAAGAAGTGATGGTGAGCCCAGATTCCGCAAAATGGCTTGAAGCCATGAAATCTGAGATGGGATCCATGTATGAGAACAAAGTATGGACTTTGGTTGACTTGCCCAATGATTGGCAAGTAATTGAGAATAAATGGATCTTCAAGAAGAAGACTGACGCTGACGGTAATATTACTGTCTACAAAGCTCGACTTGTCGCAAAAGGTTTTCGACAAGTTCAAGGGATTGACTACGATGAGACCTTCTCACCCGTAGCGATGCTTAAGTCTGTCCGAATCATGTTAGCAATTGCCGCATTTTATGATTATGAAATTTGGCAGATGGATGTCCAAACTGCATTCCTGAATGGATTTCTGGAAGAAGAGTTGTATATGATGCAGCCGAAAGGTTTTGTTGATCCAAAGGGAGCTGACAAAGTGTGCAAGCTCCAGCGATCCATTTATGGACTGGTGCAAGCCTCTCGGAGTTGGAATAAACGCTTTGATAGTGTGATCAAAGCATTTGGTTTTGTACAGACTTTTGGAGAAGCCTGTATTGACAAGAAAGTGAGTGGGAGCTCTGTAGCATTTCTGATATTACATGTAGATGACATATTACTAATCGGAAATGATATAGAATTTCTGGATAGCATAAAGGGATACTTGAATAAGAGTTTTTCAATGAAAGACCTCGGTGAAGCTGCTTACATATTGGGCATTAAGATCTATCGAGATAGATCAAGACGCTTAATTGGACTTTCACAAAGCACATACCTTGACAAAGTTTTGAAAAAGTTCAAAATGGATCAAGCAAAGAAAGGATTCTTGCATGTGTTATAAGGTGTGAAATTGAGTAAGACTCAATGCCCGACCAATGCAGAAGATAGAGAGAAAATGAAAGATGTTCCCTATGCTTCAGCCATAGGCTCTATCATGTATGCAATGCTGTGTACCAGACCTGATGTGTGTCTTGCTATAAGTCTAGCAGGGAGGTACCAAAGTAATCCAGGAGTGGATCACTTGACAGCGGTCAAGAACATCCTGAAATACCTGAAAAGGACTAAGGATATGTTTCTCATATATGGAGGTGACAAAGAGCTCATCGTAAATGGTTACGTTGATGCAAGCTTTGACACTGATCCGGACGATTCTAAATCGCAAACCGGATACGTGTTTACATTAAATGGTGGAGCTGTCAGTTGGTGCAATTCTAAACAAAGCGTTGTGGCGGGATCTACATGTGAAGCAGAGTACATAGCTGCTTCGGAAGCAGCAAATGAAGGAGTCTGGATGAAGGAGTTCATATCCGATCTAGGTGTCATACCTAGTGCATCGGGTCCAATGAAAATCTTTTGTGACAATACTGGTGCAATTGCCTTGGCAAAGGAATCCAGATTTCACAAGAGAACCAAGCACATCAAGAGACGCTTCAATTCCATCAGGGATCTAGTCCAGGTGGGAGACATAGAGATTTGTAAGATACATACGGATCTGAATGTTGCAGACCCATTGACTAAGCCTCTTCCACGAGCAAAACATGATCAACACCAAAGCTCCATGGGTGTTAGAATCATTACTGTGTAATCTAGATTATTGACTCTAGTGCAAGTGGGAGACTGAACGAAATATGCCCTAGAGGCAATAATAATGTTATTATTTTATTTCCTTATATCATGATAAATGTTTATTATTCATGCTAGAATTGTATTATCCGGAAACATAATACTTGTGTGAATACATAGACAAACTAAACGTCACTAGTATGCCTCTACTTGACTAGCTCATTAATCAAAGATGGTTATGTTTCCTAACCATAGACATGTGTTGTCATTTGATTAACGAGATCACATTATTAGGAGAATGATGTGATTGACACGACCCATTCCATTAGCTTAGCACCCGATCGTTTAGTATGTTGCTATTGCTTTCTTCATAACTTATACATGTTCCTATGACTATGAGATTATGCAACTCCCGTTTGCCGGAGGAACACTTTGTGTGCTACCAAACGTCACAACGTAACTGGGTGATTATAAAGGTGCTCTAAAGGTGTCTCCAAAGGTACATGTTGGGTTGGCGTATTTCGAGATTAGGATTTGTCACTCCGATTGTCGGAGAGGTATCTCTGGGCCCTCTCGGTAATGCACATCACCTAAGCCTTACAAGCAATGCAACTAATGAGTTAGTTGCGAGATGATGTATTACGGAACGAGTAAAAAGACTTGCCGGCAACGAGATTGAACTAGGTATTGAGATACCGATGATCGAATCTTGGGCAAGTAACATACCGATGACAAAGGGAACAACGTATGTTGTTATGCGGTCTGACCGATAAAAGATCTTCGTAGAATATGTGGGAGCCAATATGAGCATCTAGGTTCCGCTATTGGTTATTGACCGGAGACGTGTCTCGGTCATGTCTACATTGTTCTCAAACCCGTAGGGTCCGCACGCTTAAGGTTTCGATGACAGTTATATTATGAGTTTATTAGTTTTGATGTACCAAAGTTAGTTCGGAGTCCCGGATATTATCACGGACATAACGAGGAGTCTTGAAATGGTTGAGACATAAAGATTGATATATTGGACGACTATATTCGGACACTGGAAGTGTTCCGGGGAAGTTTCGGATAAAACCGGAGTACCGGGGGGTTACCGGAACCCCCCGGGGGGTTAATGGGCCTCATGGGCCTAAAGTGGAGAAGAGGAGGGGCGGCCAGGGCAGGCCGCGCGCCCCCTCCCCCTCTAGTCCAAATTGGACAAGGAGGGAGGGGCTGCGCCCCCCCCCCCTTTCCTTCCTCTCCTCTCTCCCTTCCTTCCCCCTCTCCTACTTGGACAAGGAAAAGGACAGAGTCCTACTCCCGGTAGGAGTAGGGAGTAGGACTCCTCCCTGGCGCGCCTCATCATGGTCGGCCGCCCCTCCCCCTTGCTCGTTTATATACGGGGGCAGGGGGGCACCTCTAGACACAACAATTGATCCTTGAGATCTCTTAGCCGTGTGCGGTGCCCTCCTCCACCATAATCCTCGATAATATTGTAGCGGTGCTTAGGCGAAGCCCTGCGACGGTAGAACATCAAGATCGTCACCACGCTGTCGTGCTGACGGAACTCTTCCCCGACACTTTGCTGGATCGGAGTCCGGGGATTGTCATCGAGCTGAACGTGTGCTAGAACTCGGAGGTACCGTAGTTTCGGTGCTTGATTGGTCGGGCCGTGAAGACGGACGACTACATCAACCGCGTTGTTATAACGCTTCCGCTTTCGGTCTACGAGGGTACGTGGACAACACTCTCCCCTCTCGTTGCTATGCATCATCATGATCTTGCGTGTGTGTAGGAATTTTTTTGAAATTACTACGTTCCCCAACAAGATATCCGTCCGGCGAGGCACTGTTGCCGTGCCATCCCTGACATCAGCAACAGTGGGCGAAGTCTTGTACTCATGACGGCCTATCGGTACGGTCCACGGATGCTGGGCCCTACCGGTCAGCGAGAATCCAGAAGACGGCAAGAGCGCCACCAGTCGGACCCGAAGGGAGCCGGCCCCCGGAAGTCGGCCTGCCCCTCCCACGGGTCCCACGCGCCATTAACCAGACGAGACAGGGAGTGGCTACAGTAATCGCCCGCCAGGTAGCAGGGCTGTAGCCACGACCCCATGACCAAGCCTGCGTCATTAGAGGCACGGCTACAGTAATCGGCAGCCGGCAAGACCCGCAAGCGGCGGGTACGGCCTGTCGGCTCCGTACCAGACCAGTCGGCAGGGCCCACCAGCCGGCGGGCCCCAGCAGTCGGCATAGAGGCCGGCAGGCGAAGAGACTGACAGCTGGGCCCCGCGCCCAGTCAGGTTTACCATTGTACCCCTGGGGGGGTAGGCCTATATAAACCCACAGGGCACCCATGGAAAGGGTTCCGATCCATTAGAACTAGACCTGACCTTAGAGAAGGGGGAGAGCTAGCCTAGTCTCCTCCTGTCCACAGATACAGCTCGAGGAGCACCATTGTACTCACTTTTGCCTTAGTGATCATGCGGAGACCCCGCAGAGCAAGACTAGGGGTGTTATCTCCTAGGAGAGCCCCGAACCTGGGTAAAGTCCGCCGGCGTTTGTGTCTACACCTCATCCCGTTTCCAGGAACCGGTGACGTTCTACTCACCCCCACGATGATAAGCCATCCATTGGCATATGTCGCACCCAACCCCTGACATTTGGCACCCACCATGGGGCCTGGTGCACCGTCATCCGGAGACATGTTCTGGACGGGAACCCTTTTCCTCCCTGGCGAGCGCAGCCAGCCCGGCACGCCAGACGGAGTCTGCGCCGACGCGCTTCATGGAGCTGAAATCGCCTGCGCGGCCAGTTGCCTTGCCGATCTTGTAGGCGAGGTCCACCTCTCCGATGAGCCCGCATCCGACGCGGGTACAGGCGGCCCCGAGAGCCTCCTCGCGGGCCTCCTCGATCAACTTCACGTCGCCAGCGAGCCAGCTGGGGACTTGGAGTCCGTAGGCTCCGCTGATCCGATGTTGGTCGACTCCGACACCGTGTCGCTTGACACGTTCCCCACCAACGTGGTGGTCTACGACGAGCCGCTTCCTCACGCAGATAGCAGCGGAAGCACCGTCACGAAAGTGCTTGTCATCGATCATGGCGAGCACTCCGGCGGGGGTGATTATGGCCCGCTCCACACGGCACTGCAAGACCTGGCAGCGCCCATCCCTGAAGATGCCGACGCCGAGACGCTGGAGGCACGCCGCCTTCACCTAGTTGCAGGCGCCAAAAAGCTGGCCAGCATGAGACGCATGTCAGAAGCCTACCAGCGCGAGATGGACCGCGCGGTGGGCGGCACGCCGGCTCCAGCTGGGCCTAGTCGCCTTGGCACGGTCCAGCAGCGCGGTGCGGCTATCGCCGATCTGTTCGGGGCGAATCGCCCCATCTACGCCACACCTGCGGAGAATATTTGAGCCGCCCAAGCGGCGGCGGACGAGCTGGACAAGTTCGAGGGCGAAGAGCGTCGCTTGATGAGGGAGCGCGTCCAGCAACTCCTTGACGCGGCCGCTGAGAAGAACGAGGCCGGCCGCCACACTGATGCGCCGCGCCGACGGAATGACAACCTGCTTCTGCGCCGAGACCAAGGCGCGGAGTCTCGGACGCCGACTGGCGGCGTCCGCGGAAGAAAAGACAAGGAACCGGCTGCCAGCCATAGTCAGACTCGCATCACCATAGAGCGCGACCGAGACGGCCGCCCAAGAACAGTGGAACGACGGGACGACTGTCGGCCTCCTCCCCCTCGGAGGGAAAGGCGAGTCTCCCCGCCGCCTGTTGATCACCCGATGCTCGGCAACCGCCTTGGCCGCCGAGAGGGAGTCGGTGAGAACAACGCCTGCCATCGGATCGACCGTCTCCACCGATCCCTGGCGCTTGAGGAAGAAGATGAGTTGGGTCCGCCGTGTTTCGGCCCCCGCATCCGAGACGAGCCATTCCCCAAAGGGTTCACGCTCCCCAGAGACACACCTAAGTACACCGTCTTCGTGAAGCCGGAGGACTGGCTGGTCGACTACTCCACGGCTGTCAGCATAGCAAACGGCAACAAGCGTGTTGCTGCGAAGTACGTTCCACTCATGCTCCAGGGCACGGCCCGGACGTGGCTGAATAGCTTAAGGCCCCGCAGCATCAACAGTTGGGTTGACTTCACCGACGCCTTCGTCCACAACTTCACCAACACGTACAAGCGACCTCCCAAACCCCGCCAGCTCTCCTTGTGCGTGCAAGGCCCCAGCGAGTTAGCTCGCGACTACCTCACGCGCTGGGCCGAGCTCCGCAACTCTTGCGAGGGCATGCACGAGGTGCAGGCTATTGAGTACTTCACTGCAGGATGCCGAGAGGGCACCCTCCTTAAGCACAAGCTTCTCTGCGATGAGCCGGAAACCCTCGACGAGCTGCTGATCATAGCAGACAAATACGCCACGGCCGATTCCTCCATGAAGACGGAGATTCAAGTTAGCGCAACCGGCAAAGTGGCTCCTCAGGCTCCTCGAACCCCAGCCGGAGACACCAGTCGGCGTCAATAGCAGAACGACCACAAGCGTAAAGCCCCCCCGCTGACTTCCACCAGTCGGCAGGTGGCAACAGTTGAAGACCAACAGCCGGAAGGGCAACCTCCGCTCAGACGTCAGAAGGGCGGCAAGTCCAACTGGCAGCCGGCTTTCTCATATGAGAAGACTCTGGATGGACCCTGCAAGTTTCACAGTGGCGCGAAGCCGTCCAACCACACCACTCGGAAATGCCACTGGCTCACCAGGATCGCAAAGGGAGACGGCCTTTTACCTCCCCCACCTGCTGGGCAGCCGCCTCCCCCTCCGCCTAAGCAGCCGGCGGTCAGACCAGTCGGCACAGTGCAAGACGAGTACCCAGAAGAGCAGGGAGCATACGTCGTGTTCACCAGTGTGGCCGACGATCGACGCAGCAGACGGCTGCAGCAGCAGGAGGTGAATGCAGTAGCTTCTGACACACCGGAGTTCATGCACTGGTCTGAGAAGCCCATTAGCTGGAGTCGGGCTGACCACCCCGAAGTAATGCCCAGACCCGGCTCCTATGCTTTGGTTTTGGACGCCACCTTTGCCACGGACAAGCAAGCTGCTCGTTTTTCCAGAGTCCTGATAGACGGCGGCAGCAACATCAACATCTTGTACAAAGACACCATGGAGAAGTTGGGAATCATGCAGAGGCAACTGCAGTCCAGCCGGACGGTGTTCCACGGCATAGTCCCTGGCCTTTCCTGCTCGCCAATCGGCAAGATCTTGATCGACGTCCTCTTCGGAGACAAAGATCATTTCCGTCGTGAGTCAATATGGTTCGAGGTGGTGGACCTAGAGAGCCCATACCATGCACTGCTTGGCCGGCCAGCCCTGGCCAAGTTCATGGCCGTCCCCCACTATGCCTACCTCAAGATGAAGATGCCGAGTTCCAAAGGGATTCTGACCATAACTGGCGACTACAAGAAGTCATCCGCCTGCGCATCAGAGAGCAGTCGGTTGGCCGAGTCCCTCATGATCACAGCTGAGAAGCGGCTGCTAGATCGAGTTGTGGTGATGGCAAGCAAGCAGCCAGAGATGTCGCCTGATCCCAAAGAGTCGGAAGTTGAGGGCTCGTTCAA
Source organism: Triticum urartu (assembly GCF_003073215.2). Taxonomy (NCBI): domain Eukaryota; kingdom Viridiplantae; phylum Streptophyta; class Magnoliopsida; order Poales; family Poaceae; genus Triticum; species Triticum urartu. Next base: position 95,361,776 of record NC_053028.1, on the reverse strand, counting down.
GCCGGCTAAGAAAACAAAGAAGATACCTTTGGACCCGGAGCACCCAGAGAGGTACGCTGTCGTAGGCGCCCACCTCGACAGCAAATAGGAAGGCGAGCTCGTCGATTTCCTCCGTGAGAATCGAGACATCTTCGCATGGTCCCCCAAGGACATGCCAGGTGTCCCGACGGAATTCGCCGAGCAAAAATTACACGTCCGATCTGATGCCAAACCAGTCAGACAGCCTTTACGCCGCTTGTCAGAAGAGAAGAGGAGAGTTGTTGGAGAAGAGATAGCCCGACTGCTCGCAGCCGGCTTCATCATGGAAGTATTCTTCCCAGAATGGCTGGCCAACCCGGTCTTGGTACTGAAGAAGAACAAGCAGTGGCGAATGTGTATTGACTACAGAAGCCTCAACAAAGCATGCCCCAAGGACCCGTTCGCCTTGCCAAGGATCGACCAAGTGATAGACTCCACGGTCGGATGCGAGCTGTTGAGTTTTCTGGATGCATATTCAGGGTATCACCAGATCAAGTTAAACCCAGCCGACAGGCTGAAGACTGCCTTCATCATGCCATTTGGAGCTTTCTGCTACCTAACCATGATGTTCGGCTTGAGGAACGCCGACACCACCTTCCAACGACGCATGCAGAAGTGTCTCCTCAAGCAGCTTGGCAGAAATGCTCACGTCTACGTGGATGATGTGGTGGTAAAGATGGAGAAGCGTGGAACACTACTGGAAGACCTCAAGGAGACCTTCGACAACTTGCGCCGATTTCAGATCAAGCTCAACCCGGAGAAATGCGTCTTTGGAGTACCAGCCGGCCAGCTCCTTGGTTTCCTGGTCTCCGAACGCAGCATAGAATGCAACCATGTGAAGATCAAGGCAATTGAAAGGATGGAGGTACCCAGCCGACTACTGGACGTACAAAAATTCACCGGCTGTCTGGCGTCCGTCAGCCGATTCATCAGTCGGCTAGGCGAGAAGGCCCTTCCCCTGTACCAACTCATGAAGAAGACCACTTTTTCGAGTGGAACCACAAGGCGGACGAAGCATTTGTCCAACTAAAAAAGATGCTGGTGACTCCACCTGTTCTGGCGGCTCCGACTCCTAAGGAGCCCATGCCCCTCTACATCGCCGCCACCAGCCGAGTGGTCAGCACGGTCATTGTAGTAGAACGCAAGGAGGAAGGCAGAGCACTACCAGTTCAGAGACCGGTATATAATTTGAGTGAAGTACTGTCGACCTCCAAACAAAACTACCCCCACTACCAGAAGATGTGCTATGGTGTGCATTTTGCCGCCAAGAAATTGAAGCCTTACTTCCAACAACATCCAATCACTATGGTCTGCATGGCTCCTCTAGCCGAGATCATCGGCAGCCGAGACGCTTCGGGACGAGTGGCCAAGTGGGCCATAGATTTGGCCCCCTACACCATCTACTACCAACCTCGCACTACCATCAATCACAAGCGCTGGCCGACTTCCTCGTCGACTGGGCCGAAACCCAGTATCTACCACCAGCGCCCGACTCCACCCATTGGCGGATGCACTTTGACGGCTCCAAGATGCGCACCAGCTTGGGAGCCGGCATTGTCCTCACCTCTCCCAAGGGCGACAAGCTCAAGTATGTGTTGCAAATCCATTTTGCCGCCTCCAACAACGTCGCCGAGTACGAGGCACTCATTCACAGGCTCCGGCTAGCCAAAGAGCTCGGCATTCGCCGGATCCTGTGTTATGGTGACTCCTACTTGGTGGTCTAGCAGTCGTCAGGCGATTGGGATGCCAAGGACGCAAACATGGCAAGCTACCGTTTCCTCGTACAGCAACTCAGTGGGTATTTCGAGGGATGCGAGTTTCTCCATGTACCAAGAAACAACAACGACCAAGCAGACGCCCTGGCGCGAATCGGCTCCACCCGTCAGGCGATACCGTCCGGCGTCGCCCTCCAGCGCCTCCTCAAGCCGTCAGTCAAACTATCACCAGAGTCAGACTCCATCTTCGTGTCGGCTCCTCCTGAAGTAGTCGGATCCGACTCAAGAGCCCCCGTAGATGGCGCGAGTATTCTGGCAGGCGGCGCGGGGATCGTGGCAGTCGCACCTGGCCCGGGGACTGCGGAGCCCGGCCCAGAGACTTCGGAGCCCGGCCCAGGGACTGCGCCATTCTGCCTCAAGGACTTCATCAACACAGCAAGCGGCTGCCAACTCCAACCCGCCACCTCCCGGCCCAGCCACCCTCGTCCAAGTCGCAGTCTTGGCGGTTGCAGAAATTGCAGCACCTTCATGGGCCTAGCCCATCCTCAAATTCATGGTGAACAAAGAGCTGCCAGCCAATGAGATCTCGGCTCGGCAAGTACAACGCCGGGCGGCAGCGTACGCCATCATCAATAGAGAGCTCGTAAGGCGCAGCGTCACTGGTATTCACCAGCGGTGTGTGGAGCCAGAGCAAGGCCAGGCAATCCTCAAAGACATCCATCAAAGCGAATGTGGCCATCACGCGGCTTCAAGAGCACTCGTCGTCAAAGCATTCCGCCATGGTTTCTTCTGGCCGACTGCTCTTGAAGACGCCAAGTCTCTAGTCCAAAAATGCAAGGGGTGCCAGAAGTTCCGCTCTAAGCCTCATCAGCTGGCTTCGGCACTCAAAACTATTCCTATTTCCTGGCCCTTTGCTGTTTGGGGCCTAGACATGGTCGGACCATTCAAGAAGGCGCGAGGTGGTTTGACTCATTTACTTGTTGCAGTGGACAAGTTCACAAAGTGGAAAGAAGCAAAGCCAATCAAGAGTTTGAATGGTCCGACTGCTGTGACCTTCATCTCTGACATCACAATTCGGTACGGCATACCGCACAGCATCATCACCGACAACGGCACAAACTTTGCCAAGGGTGCCTTGGCCTGTTTCTGCGCGTCGCGGGGCATCCGACTGGACTTAGCGTCCGTTTCCCATCCGCAGTCCAACGGCCAAGTAGAGCGAGAAAATGGCCTAATCCTGTCCGGCATCAAGCCCCGGCTGGTCGAGCCTCTGGAGCGCTCGGCAGGCTGCTGGCTTGATGAGTTGCCAGCCGTCCTCTGGAGCCTGCGCACGACTCCAAACAAGTCAACCGGCTTCATGCCCTTCTTCCTCGTTTACGGTGCCGAAGCCGTCATCCCAACGGACATAGAGTTCGACTCCCCTCGAGTCACCATGTACACCGAGGAGGAAGCAGAGGAAGCATGTCAAGACGGCGTCGATCTACTGGAAGAGGGCCGGCTGTTGGCACTCAGCCGGTCCAGCATCTACCAGCAGAGCCTATGTTGATACTACAATCGGAAGGTCAAGCCGCGATCTTTCCAAGAAGGAGACCCTGTGCTTCGGCTGATTCAGCGAACAACTGGCCAGCACAAGCTCTCAGCACCTTGGGAAGGCCCCTTCATCATCAGCAAGGTGTTGGGCAACGACTCCTACTACCTGATTGACGCTCAGAAGCCCTGAGCGCGCAAAAGGGACGACTCCGGCAAAGAGACAGAGCGGCCATGGAATGCAAATCTCCTCCAAAGATTTTACAGTTAATGCAGTATGTATCACGCTACCTTTTGTATTAAAGTACGAAGACTTCGGGCCCCTCGAGAAGATCTCGGGGACTGCCTTCTTTTATCTATATGATAAAGAGTTATGCCTATGAGTATGTTATTCTTTACCGCTTGGCACCGGGTTCGACTAGTCAGCCCGGGGACTTGCCGTCTTGAGCTATGAAATGACTTCCTGCAGCCGGACAAGTAGTGTGTGGCACTCAAGCCATCTCCTGTTAGAAGCCGCAGATCATAGAGCGACTGACTGACAAGCAAGAGTAAGGTAGAATGGGTGTCCATATGAAAAATGGCTAAGGACTCAAAGCATGCACATAGCTTAAGCCAGTTTCCAGCCTTTTGCAACCAACTCTTGAGCAGCCGGCTCGCCGTTTTCTAAATTAACTTGCTAAAAACTCTAAATGGCTAAGTACTTGCCTCCCAAAGAAGCCAGGTATTTGATCTAGCGGCAGTCTGCAGAGCGGTTGTCCGACTAGCCAAACGGCAACCAAGGGAAGGCAGCAAAGGAAAAAAGCCAAAGAGCAATAAGCAAGGAGAGATAGAACGTGGATAAAAATTTACATAGAAAGGCCCTTGGCCGAATCATCAAATAGGAGTTTAGGATACACCCACACCCAGTGGGTGAATTGTGCAAAATAACAAGTTCATTGAGACTACTAAGCAGGTAAAACAAAGATAAAGTGGCAGCCTAGGAAGCCGCGGACGGACTCGAAGGACCAGAGGGGTCGGCGGTGCCAGTTGGCGGGGCAGTCGGCTGGTTGGTCTCCGTCTGATCACCCCTGGCGACAGCTGGCTCAGTTGAGCGCGGCTCGTTGCTAGAGGCGCGATCGGGCTGGGGCTGGCCGTCTGCCTCAGCCTTTGGCGCCTCCTCCTCGTCTCCTTCCTCCTCCTCGCCTTCCTCTTCACCACTGGAGTCGATCACCTCTGCCGAGTCCTCGTCGTCATCCGGGTTCAGCCCGTACCACTCCGGCGGCGCCTCCTCGCCGTTCTCAGCCCGCTCTGGGACGAAGACACTGGTGTCGGTGTACTCAGCGATCGATGCGGCGCGCTGGACGAGATCGTCCTCCACCGTTGCTAGCTCCACCTGAGCTTCCAACCGGAACGTGGCTAACTAGGCTAAACTCAGCCCAGGATACCATGCCTTGGCGAATTCCAAGGCCCGGCGAGCTCCAGCCCGGGCTGCAGAACCCTTCCAGGCCTCAAGACGGCCGGCTGCCACCTCCAACCAGTCGGCAGTCCGACTGGGGGTGCGTGGCGCCTGCATGTCCGACCACAGGGTGGCAATCGCTTGGGCTCCGAGACGTTGAAGCCGGCGCAGCATCCGGTAGGATGGCCGAAGACGGGCATCGATGCTTAGAATCTGCTCGTTAAGAGTTTGGGGGGTGTTGGCGGCGACCTGTGCGCCGTCCGCCCTCCGTGCTTCACGGTTAGCCTCGATGGCTTGATTGGCGGCTTCAGAATGGCCGGGAAAGAAGTATGCTAAGGAAGAAGAGCGAAGAAACAAAGTTAAAAATTTAAGGCCGACTCGACTAGTAGTCGGCAGCCTAGAAAAGGAAACAAGTGGAAGCTCACCATCGACAAGATCTTCGATTGCTTGGAAGCCTCCTTGTCGGTCCAGGAGGAGCGCTCGGACGCGAATTCGGCGAGAAGGGTGGTCTCCTTGTCCTCCGCCTCCTTCTGGGCCCTCTGGAGCAGCTCCTTCTGCTCCGCCAGCTGTGTAGCCAGCCGGTCGCGCTCCTTCGTCAGTCGGCCGCACTCCGCCTCCCTGACGCGCTGCGCGGTGTTGACTTCGCCCAGCTGCTGATGAAGGGCGGCGTTGGCTTCTGAAGAAGGAGGGGGAGGGATGTCAGTCGTCAACAAAGAAGAGAAGTCGCCGGGAGATCCGGCCCGACTGCTCAGCAGTTGGCCCGAATCTCGGGGACTACAACCCGCGGGTGCGCCAGCGCGCCCCCGCAGAGAAAGAAGAAGACTCACCTCAGTTGTCCGACAAGTCGGCGGTCCGCTTGGCCAGCTCCTCAACATTGGCGTTGAAGGAGGTCACGCGAAGATTGTGGTAGTCCTGCATCAAAATTTTAGAAAAAAGTGTTGGTACTTGGAACTCGCTGATTAGAGTTCCGAGCCGCCTGCTCAGCAGCCGGCCCGAAACTCGGGGACTACACCCAGTGGGTGCGCTAGCGCGCCCCCACAAAGAAAAACAAGGAAGCAAAGCAAAAGGAAGGATGCGTACCCGGATGGCCGTTCGTGATGCCAGGTATGCCTTGGTGCACTCCTTGATGGCGTCGCCCTCAGCCCGGAGCTTAGCTTGGACGTCCAGGAGCGCTCGGTTCAACGGGCCCGTCCCGCCTCCCCGCACCCACCCGGTGGGCGCGGTGCTCGATACCTCGGTGTCCGGGATCGAGGAGCTCGCAGCGCCGGTCTTCAGAGGACGCAGCGCTGAGGCCGCCTTCGCGAGATGGCGGCGCGTCAGCGTGCTGACCTCGAGGGCAAGGCCCGTCGCTGCCGCGCCTCCGGTCGGCGGCGCTGGCGGGTCCGTGGTTGTCCACCTGGCGCGCCTCCGGAGGGTGGCGGTGGCGGCACAATGACTTCCGGCGTGGCGGTGATGTCGGTGTCCCTCTCCACAACCGGGTTCTCGTCGCCGGCTTCCCCAGTCTGCGCCGAGAACTCCGGTGGCGGCGGCGCGGAGTTCAAGGGGACGACAAAAACCGCCGACTGGCGGCGTGCGGCTTCCTCCGCGCGCTTCTTCTCCGCATCGGCGGCCTCAGCTTCCGCCAGCTTCTTCAGAGCGGCGGCCTCCGCCTTGTCGGTTTCCACCTTCTTCACACGGGCGGCTTCCCGCTCCTCACGCGCCTCCCGCACGTTCCGCTCCGTCGCCTCTCGGAGATCGGCGGTGGGATCGATCCGTCGGTGGTGGAAAAGGTCTCCGCCGACTTCACGACGGAGCCGGCGGCCGACTTCTCAACAGAGAGAGGGGCCCTAAAGCCAGGAAAATAAAAGTAAAGAAATTTCAGACAGACTCAATAAAGAAATACGAAGGTACGAAGGGAGGTGGCGCTTACGCTGAAATAAGTTGCGGCGTCTTCACCACCTTGCGGAAGCGGTTGGCCTTTGTGGCCGCCTCGTCCCGCTTGGTCGCCGCGGCTGAGCCCTTGGGCTTCTTCGGCCGGCTGCCAAACAGGCTCGCCCCGGCCCTGCGCTTCTTGCCGCTGCCTTGTGCGTCCGGCGGAGCTGACGAGCCCGCGCCCGACTGGCCGGCTCCTAGCTGGCGGCGTGGGACGACCTCCTCGTCATCATTGGGCCAGTCCTCGAGACTGGCCCCAAGTCTCTGGCCGCCCGCTGCGCCGCCTCCTTGTAACACCCCGGATGTAATTTACCCAATATGTAATCCAACTCTTGCCGTTTCCGGCATTAAGTTATTTTATTTTCTCGGGTTTGGGTTTTTGTCTCTGTGTGTTGTTATCGTTGTCATGCATCTCATATCATGTCATCATGTGCATTGCATTTGCATACGTGTTCATCTCATGCATTCGACCATTTTCCTCGTTGTCCGTTTTGCATTCCGGCGCTCCGTTCGCCTCCAGTGGTCATTTCTACCTTTTCTTTCGTGTGTGGGGATTAAACATTTCCGTATTGGACCGAGACTTGCCAAGCGGCCTTGGTTTACTACCGTAGACCGCCTGTCAAGTTTCATACCATTTGGACTTCGTTTGATGCTCCAACGGTTAACCGAGGGACCGAAAAGGCCTCGTGTGTGTTGCAGCCCAACACCCCTCCATTTTGGCCCAAAACCCACCAAAACCCTCTCCATCATCTAGAGCGTTCGATCACGATCGCGTGGCCGAAAACCGCACCTCATTTGGACTCTCCTTGCTCCCTCTATGCCTATATAAAGAAACCCCTCCAAAAATTCGCGCATCCCCTCTTCCAAACCCTAGCCCCGCTCCATCCGCGCGGCCGGACAACGTCCGGGCCGCACCGGACACGTCCGCCCGATCCGCCGCCGCCAATCCCGCGCTGCCACGTGGCGGGAACCGCCTCACATCGCCACTTCCGCCGCCGGCCCGCCGCGGCCCGCAGCGGGCCCCCGAGGCCCGGCTCCTCCCGCCGCCTTCCTCCGCCACAGCGCCGCCCCGCTCCCCCGCTGCCTCGCTGGAGCAGCTCACCGCCGACGCACGCTAGCAGGCCCCGCCGCCGTGGTCGCCATCGCCGGCCGCCGCCGCCTCCACCGCACCGCGCCTCGCCGCCCGGCCTCTCCGGCCATCTCCGCCTCCGGTGCCTGGTCCCGCCGACTTCCTCCACGCCCCGACGACTCCGGCCATCTCCGGAGACCTCCTGCTACAGTACTCCGGCGGCCTCGATTTCCGTGCGATCTGGATCTCAGATCTAAAACTACCCTTGGTTGACTTTTGCCTCAAACCCTAGATATTTTGCCCTTGTTCATCGTGCCGTAACTTTGCATCCGTAGCTCCGTTTTGGGCATATAGCATATCAAAATGTTCGTCTCAGAGAGTACATCATTTCATCTCATTGCATCATTTTCATTTGAGTTCATCTTGATGCCGAAAATTCTGTTAGAAGAATGCTATTTGAGATAATTGTCAGATCTGCTGCTCCAATTAGATATTTGTCATTTTTGCCATGATTATTGTGTGCATGATATGCCCCTGAGCTCTTCATGAGTTTTGTTATATGTTTTGCCATCTATCCAGAGGTGCAACCCATGTATTTTTGTGATGTGTGTGGTGACTAGCATAAGCTTGCAAAGTGGAGCATTCGTTAATGCTGATTTCAGGGACTTAGCATTTCCACTAAGTCCTTGGACTGTTTATCTCAATATGCCATATGTTCATGTTATTTCCTAGTGATCCGTGCCTCTTTTGAGGATGATCAGTAAGGATGTTTTGTTAATCTTGTAGTGCTCTATTCATCCATGCCTTTGTTTGCAAATATGGAGCACCCTAGCTTGAGTCAATCAAGCTCTACTTTTGTCATTTCGTGAATCTGGGCAGATTGTCTACTTGTTAGCGATTTTGCCGAGGATGTTGTAATTGATCCGTGCATGCTATGTTATTGTTCTTGCCATGTCTAGATTGTATTTTGTGTATTCTTGATGGGTGTATGCTTAGATTGTCATGACTTGCTCTGTGGTGAGTGCATCGAGCTCGTAAACATGCCTACTTGATATCTGTTTTAGCATGCTCCAGTTTTCACTAAGTCTGTGATCTGATTATGTTTTTGCCATGTTCACACGCTTGTAAATGTATTTTCTGATCCCTTTTGGCTCAAGGTCACTAAGGGACTTTTGTTAAGCTCTTTGATTAGCTCCATGCCACGCTTTACTTTGCCATGTTCAGGTCCTGTAGCATATTGTTTTCATGCTCCAAAGAGTGCTATCTGAGCTGAAATTCCAGACAAGTGTTAATTTCACTAAGTCTGAAATCTGTTTGTCAAATGCATTTTTGCCATGCTTGTTTGAACCTGTTAATTGATGAATTGGCCATAGCTCAGTGTTCCTCTTTTGTTAAGCATCATGAATGGATCCCTGCCATGTATTTTGTTGTCATGATTGAGTGCTGTAGCATGTTCATCTTGTTGCATTTACATGGCTGCTTGCTGTAAATCACAGAACGTGGCCATATTTGAATTGCTTGCCATTTCCAAACCGTAACTCCGATTCTGGTGTTCTTTATATCGTTTTCAAGCGATTTCATCTCATATTTCCAGTGGCACACTTGGATTTCCAAGTTGAGTCCAGGTTCATTCTTTCCTTGTCAAATCTTGCATATGCATCACATATCGCATCCCGCATAGCATACCATGTTTGCATCATATTGTTTGAGCTTTGCACGTGGTTGATTGTGTCCTTGTTGCTTGTTTGTCTTGTTTGGGTAGAGCCGGGAGACGAGTTCGCTAACGAGGAGCCCGTTGAGTTTGCTTTCCAGGATCCAGTCAACTTTGACAACTTTGCAGGCAAGATGATCATACCCTCGAAATCACTACTATATTTGCTATGCTAGATGCTCGCTCTTTTGCTATGCCTATGCTACGATGCCCACCACTTGCTTATCATGCCTCCCAAATTTCCATGTCAAACCTCTAACCCACCATGTCCTAGCAAACCGTTGATTGGCTATGTTACCGCTTTGCTCAGCCCCTCTTATAGCGTTGCTAGTTGCAGGTGAAGATTGGAGACCGTTCCTTGTTGGAACATTATTTACTTGTTGGGATATCATTATATTTCCCTGTTATATTAATCCATCTATATACTTGGTAAAGGGTGGAAGGCTCGGCCTCTCGCCTAGTGTTTTGTTCCACTCTTGCCGCCCTAGTTTCCGTCATATCGGTGTTATGTTCCTGGATTTTGCGTTCCTTATGCGGTTGGGTTATAATGGGAACCCCTTGATAGTTCGCCTTGATTAAAGCTTTTCCAGCAATGCCCAACCTTGGTTTTACCATTTTCCACCTAGCCTCTTTTTCCCTTGGGTTTTCGGAGCCCGAGGGTCATCTTATTTAAACCCCCCTGGGCCAGTGCTCCTCTGAGTGTTGGTCCACCTCGTCAGCCGCCGGTGGCTACCAGGGGCAACTCTGGGCTGGCCTACCGGAAGTTTAGACAATCTGAGTGTGCCCTGAGAATGAGATATGTGCAGCTCCTATCGGGATTTGTCGGCACATTCGGGCGGTGTTGCTGGATTTGTTTTAACCTGTCGAAGTGTCTTGAAGAACCGGGATACCGAGTCTGATCGGAACGTCTCGGGAGGAGGTCTATTCCTTCGTTGACTGTGAGAGCTTGTCATGGGCTAAGTTGGGACTCCCCTGCAGGGATTTGAACTTTCGAAAGCCGCGCCCGCGGTTATGGGCAGATGGGAATTTGTTAATGTCCGGTTGTAGATAACTTGAACCTGAAGATGACCTTAATTAAAATACATCAACTGAGTGTGTTACTGTGATGGTCTCTTCTCGGCAGAGTCCATTCGCGCTTTGCCTCCTCTTCTCGCTCTCTTTTGCGAATAGGTTAGCCACCATATATGCTAGTCGCTTGCTGCAGCTCCACTTATTTACCTTGTCTTACCCATTAGCTTAAATAGTCTTGATCGCGAGGGTGCGAGATTGCTGAGTCCCTGTGGCTCACAGATTACTTCCAAACCAGATGCAGGACCCGACGACTCCGTTCCAGATGACGCGCTTGAGCTCAAGTGGGAGTTTGACGAGGACTCACGCCGATACTACGTGTCTTTTCCTGATGATCAGTAGTGGAGCCCAGTTGGGGTGATCGGGACCGTGTCGCATGTTGGGTTATCTTTTATTTTGGCGCCGTAGTCGGGCCATGAGTGTTTGAATGTTGTAATGCTATTTATGTACTTTGATTGACGTGGCGAGTGTAAGCCAACTATGTATCTCCCCTTTATTATCTATATTACATGGGATGTTGTGAAGATTGCCTAACTTGCGACATTGCTTTCAATGCAGTTATGTCTCTAAGTCGTGCCTCGACACGTGGGAGCTATAGCCGCATCGAGGGCGTTACAAGTTGGTAATCAGAGCCTTCCCCGACCTTAGGAGCCCCCATTGCTTGATCGTTTTTAGCAGCCGTTGTTGAGTCTATAAAAATGTTTTGAGTCATTTAGGAATTATATATCGGAGAGTTTAGGAATTCTTTTTACTTCCCAGTCTCCTCATCGCTCTGGTAAGGCATCCTGACGTAGAGTTTTGACTCTTCTCTTCTCAAATTTCATAAAAAAATTTAGGATCACGCGGGTATCTTGGAATCGTTCCGATGGTTTTGTGAAGAGAACATTGTTCTTGGTGCCTCCTATCTTTAGGGGTTGTGGCAGTGTCCCGGGGAGTTGAGCTCCGAGCTGTTGTCATCACAATTTTATCGTTGCAGTTCTGGAATACCTGAGTTTAGTATGCCGATATCGAAAATCTCCTTTATGCAGTTCGTTGGTGAGATAACCTCGACGCCACCCAGTACTGGGGCGGGAGTTCGGGAGTACCGCCATAACTCGTATAATGGATGCTTTTCGAAGGTTGAGGTAGATGGTTTCCGAAGTTTTTCTCGGTTATGTGTTGAAGGATGGATACAGCTGGATGTAGGATTTGCTAGATTTGGGTGAGATATTATGCTTCCCCTGTATCCCCAACACCTGATTGCATAACCGGAAAGGTTCGGGAGTTTCATAGGTGGGAATTCTTGTAGCTCTAGTTCTTCTTCCACGAATATTTGGTTTGAGATCGGGATTTCTTACCGAGTATTCGTTCTTGATCTATACCTTGTTGATTTATTCCTCTACCTAAATTCTAAGTGGCTTCTCAATTTATGGATATGTGACCATTTCTATTGGAATGCATTCATTCATTTTGTTCGGATGTGAAGACTATATGTTGCAATTTCATCCCGTTTGATTCAGCTTCATTTTATCTGGCAATATGCTAACGGTTGTCACCCTCTTCAGGATGGCTCCCGGTAAGAGCACCAATCAGAATCAGAATCAGGATCCGCCACCACCTCCACCTCCTCCGGAGGCATGGCAAGCTGTGATGGCCGCAACCAATGCAAACACGCAGTTGATCATGCAAATTCTTCAAGAGCGCAATCAAGCGAACCAAGGCAACCAAGGCAACAATCAGAATCACTTTGCTACACTCAACCAGTTCCTTGCTGACGGGCCAAAGACTTTCAGCAATTGTGTTGAGGCAACCGATGCTGACGATTGGCTTGTGGACTTGTGCAAGCATTTCGAGTGCAGTAACGTCAGGCCTGAGGACTTTGTCAAGTTCGCTTCCTTCCAACTCAAAGACCAAGCTGCAGAATGGTTCCAGCAGTACAAGGATTCCAGAGGAGGACGTGTGATTACCTGGGATGAATTCCGTCAAGATTTCAGAGCTCATCATATCCCTCGGAGCGTGGTTGAAAGCAAGCGTGAGGAATTCCGCAACCTGAAGCAAGGCTCTTTGTCTATCTATGACTACAACAAGTTGTTTCAGAAGCTCGCCCGCTTTGCTAAGCAGGACGTCCCTGATGAGAAGAGCATGATATACCAGTTCAGGGGTGGTCTCAGAGAAGAAATCCAGCTAGCTCTTGTTCTCTTTGAGCCCTTGAGGTACGATGAGTTCTACAACATGGCATTGAAGCAAGAGGCTGCTCAACTGAGGTGTGATGCTTCCAAGAAGCGAGTCAGAGACAATACTCCTTCTTCCTCTACTCAAGTGGCCAAGCAGCAGAAGTATTGGCTTCCTCCTCCTCCGTTCCGTCAGCCGTATCAGCAGAAGAGCAAAGGTGGCAGTGGATCTTCCCACCCACCCAACCCTGGCTTTCAGAACAAGACTTCGTCTCAAGCTCCAAGATCGAGTGCTCCGTATCACCGTCCGCTTTTAGAGGTCACGTGCAACAAGTGCCAACAGAAGGGTCACTATACCAACAAGTGCTTCAATCAGAGGCGCCTCCCTCCTCCTCCTCCTGTGAGATCGGCAAGTACAGCTGTGGTCAAGCATAACCCCAAGTACGCCAAGGTTAACATGGTGAACGCAGCTCAGGCAGAGGACTCGTCAGATGTCATCATGGGTAATCTTCCTGTTAACGATGTTCCCGCAAAAATTCTTTTTGACACTGGTGCATCGCATTGTTTTATCTCGAGACCTTTTGCATCTAAGCATGGGTGGTATTCTCAAGTTATGCATAAACCGTTAGCAGTTGTCTCTCCGGGTAGATGTTTGCTCGCTAACTACGAGGTTCCGGATATTTCTATCTCGATGGGTGATTTCAAGTTTCTGGCTTCTCCAATGATCCTTGGTAACTCGGATATTGATCTTATTCTCAGAATGGATTGGCTTTCTAAGCACAAGGCGCATCTTGATTGTGCAGCCAGGCAGATTCAATTGACTCATTCGTCTGAGGATGTAATTGACTTTGCTACTCGGGATAATACCATCCGTCTGTTTTCTCTCAGTGAGAAGGGTGAACTGGATGCTATCTCGCAGATCCCAGTCGTTTGCGGATATCAAGACGTTTTTCCAGAAGAGCTTACGGGAATGCTTCCGCACCGGCCAGTTGAATTCGTCATCGATCTTGAGCCTGGCATGGAACCAGTGTGCAAGCGTCCTTACAAGCTCGGACCTGAAGAGTTGAATGAGCTGAAGAAGCAACTCGATATTCAAGAGAGAATGGGTCTCATCCGGCCTAGTTCTTCTCCGTGGGGTTGTGGTGTTCTTTTTGTGAAGAAGAATGATGGAACGGACCGACTTTGTGTTGATTACCGTCCATTGAACAAGAAGACTATCAAGAACAAAAGTTCACTTCCCAACATCAACGAGCTGTTCGAACAACTCAAAGGTGCCCAAGTATTCTCCAAGCTTGATCTCCATATGGGTTATCATCAGATTCGAATCCGTGAACAAGATATTCCCAAGACGGCTTTCAGGACAAGCTATGGGTCATATGAATACACTGTCATGTCTTTTGGCCTCGTCAACGCTCCTCCGACGTTCTCTCACATGATGAACTTCATCTTCAACGCCTACACAAATAACTTCGTTTTGGTCTATCTTGACGACATTCTAGTTTTCTCAAAGAACAAGGAAGATCATGCCAAGCACTTGCGTTTGGTACTCGATAAGCTCAGGGAACATCAGTTCTACGCCAAGTTCTCCAAGTGCGAATTTTGGCTCGATGAGGTTCTTTATCTTGGTCATATCATCTCTGCCAAGGGCATTGCGGTGAATCCTGAGAAGGTGTCTGCAATTGTGAATTGGGAACCTCCTCAGAACGTGAAGCAACTCCGTAGCTTCCTTGGTCTCGCAAGCTACTGTCGAAGATTCATTGAAAACTTTTCTAAGATCGCGAAGCCTCTCTCAAATCTTCTCCAGAAGCACGTCAAGTACGTTTGGTCTCCGGAGTGTGACATTGCTTTCAACACTTTGAAAGAGAAATTGGTCACTGCTCCAGTTCTGACTCCGCCGGATGAATCCAAACCGTACGAGGTCTTTTGCGATGCCTCTCTCCAAGGTCTCGGCATAGTGTTGATGCAAGAGAAGAAAGTTGTGGCTTATACCTCTCGCTAGTTGAAGCCCAGCGAGAAGAACTACCCCACTCATGACCTCGAGTTGGCGGCAGTTGTGCATGCTCTTTTGACTTGGAGACATCTCTTATTGGGAAGAAAAGTGGACATCTTCACTGATCACAAGAGTCTCAAGTACATCTTCACTCAGCCTAATCTCAACCTCAGGCAGACTCGATGGGTCGAACTGATTCAAGAGTATAATCCGAGTATCGAGTATACTCCAGGCAAGGCCAATGTGATTGCTGACGCATTGAGCAGGAAAGCTTACTGCAACAGTCTGATTCTCAAGCCTTATCAACCCGAGCTTTGTGAAGCTTTCCGCAAACTTAATCTGCAAGTTATTCCTCAAGGTTTCCTCGCCAACCTTCAAGTATCTCCTACCTTGGAAGACCAGATTCGCCAAGCCCAGCTTCTTGATGCTATGGTGAAAAAGGTGAAGATTGGGATTGCCAAGAGTCAACCCAAGTACAAGTGCTACCGCCTTGATGACAAGGATACTCTCTTCTTCGAGGATCGTATTGTTGTGCCCAAAGGTGACCTTCGTAAAGTGATCATGAACGAGGCTCACAATTCTCTCCTCTCCATCCACCCTGGGAGCACGAAGATGTATCAGGACCTCAAGCAAGCTTATTGGTGGACTCGAATGAAGCACGAGATTGCTCAATTCGTGAATAAATATGATGTCTGCAGAAGAGTGAAGGCAGAACACCAAAGGCCAGCGGGTCTCCTCCAACCTCTTGCCATTCCAGAATGGAAGTTTGACCACATTGAGATGGACTTTGCTACTGGGTTTCCAAAGTCCAAACGTGGCAATGATGCTATATTCGTTGTCATCGACAAACTCACTAAAGTGGCTCACTTTCTGCCTATCAAAGAGTCTATCACTGCAGCTCAATTGGCGGAGCTCTATACCTCTCGAATTGTCTCTCTGCACGGTATTCCACAAGTGATCTCTTCAGACCGTGGCAGCATCTTTACCTCCAAATTTTGGGATTCTTTTCAGAAGGCCATGGGCACCAACATCCGCTTCAGCACAACTTTCCATCCTCAAACTAGCGGTCAAGTCGAGCGTGTCAATCAGATTCTTGAAGATATGCTCAGAGCTTGTGTGATCTCCTTCGGCATGAAGTGGGAGGATTGTCTTCCTTATGCAGAATTCTCATACAACAACAGTTTTCAAGCAAGTTCGGGCAAGGCCCCATTCGAAATTCTGTATGGAAGGAAGTGTCGTACCCCTCTCAACTGGTCTGAAACCGGTGAACGTCAGCTTCTCGGAAATGACTTAATCACAGAGGCAGAGGAAATGTGCAAAGTCATTCGAGATAACCTCAAAGCAGCCCAATCCTTCCAGAAGAGCTACTATGATAGTAAGCACCGTGATTTGGCTTTCGAGATCGGAGATCATGTTTACCTCCGCGTCTCTCCTATGAAAGGCACTCGTCGCTTCGGTATCAAAGGGAAGCTTGCCCCTAGATACGTGGGACCTTTCAAGATTGTCAGCAAGAGAGGCGATCTCGCCTATCAACTCGAGCTTCCTTCAAACTTTGCAAATGTTCATGACGTGTTCCATGTCTCTCAGCTCCGAAAGTGCCTCAAGACTTCTGACCGCACCATCAACTTCGAGGACATTGAGCTCCAAGAAGATCTCTCTTATCGTGAGCACCCCGTTGCTATTCTTGAAGAGACTGAACGCAAGACTCGCAACAAGTCAATCAAATTCCTCAAAGTCAAGTGGTCATACCATTCCGACCGTGAAGCTACCTGGGAACGCGAGGATCACCTCCGTTCTAAGTACCCGACGTTCTTTCAGTCCTAGATCTCGAGACGAGATCCTTTCGTAGTGGTGGAGTGTTGTAACACCCCGGATGTAATTTACCCAATATGTAATCCAACTCTTGCCGTTTCCGGCGTTAAGTTATTTTATTTTCTTGGATTCGGGTTTTTGTATCCGTGTGTTGTTATCGTTGTCATGCATCTCATATCATGTCATCATGTGCATTGCATTTGCATGTGTGTTCACCTCATGCATTCGAGCATTTTCCCCGTTGTCTGTTTTGCATTCCAGCGCTCCGTTCTCCCCCGGTGGTCATTTCTACCTTTTCTTTCGTGTGTGGGGATTAAACATTTCCGGATTGGACCGAGACTTGCCAAGCAGCCTTGGTTTACTACCGGTAGACCGCCTGTCAAGTTTCGTACCATTTGGACTTTGTTTGATGCTCCAATGGTTAACCGAGGGACCGAAAAGGCCTCGTGTGTGTTGCAGCCCAACACCCCTCCATTTTGGCCCAAAACCCACCAAAACCCTCTCCATCATCTAGAGCGTTCGATCATGATCGCGTGGCCGAAAACCGCACCTCATTTGGACTCTCCTAGCTCCCTCCATGCCTATATAAAGAACCCCCCCTCCAAAAATTCGCGGATCCCCTCTTCCAAACCCTAGCCCCGCTCCATCCGCGCGGCCGGACAATGTCCGGGCCGCACCGGACACGTCCGCCTGATCCGCCGCCGCCAAACCCGTGCTGCCACGTGGCGGGAACCGCCTCACATCGCCGCTTCCGCCGCCGGCCCGCCGCAGCCCGCAGCGGGCCCCCGAGGCCCGGCTCCTCCCGCCGCCTTCCTCCGCCACAGCGCCACCCCGCTCTCCCCGCTGCCTCGCTGGAGCAGCTCACCCCCAACGCACGCCGGCAGGCCCCGCCGTCGTGGTCGCCATCCGCCGGCCGCCGCCGCCTCCACCGCACTGCGCCTCGCCGCCCGGCCTCTCCGGCCATCTCCGCCTCCGGTGCCCGGTCCCGCCGACTTCCTCCACGCCCCGACGACTCCGGCCATCTCCGGCGACCTCCTGCTATAGTACTCCGGCGGCCTCGATTTCTGTGCGATCTGGATCTCAGATCTAAAACTACCCTCGGTTGACTTTTGCCTCAAACCCTAGATATTTTGCCCCTGTTCATCGTGCCGTAACTTTGCATCCGTACCTCCGTTTTGGGCATATAGCATATCAAAATGTTCGACTCAGAGAGTACATCATTTCATCTCATTGCATCATTTCCATTTGAGTTCATCTTGATGCCCGAAATGCTGTTAGAAGAATGCTATTTGAGATAATTGTCAAATCTGCTGCTTGAGTTAGATATTTGTCATTTTTGCCATGATTATTGTGTGCATGATATGCCCCTGAGCTCTTCATGAGTTTTGTTATATGTTTTGCCATCTATCCAGGGGTGCAACCCATGTATTTTTGTGATGTGTGTGGTGACTAGCACAAGATTGCAAAGTGGAGCATTCGTTAATGCTGATTTCAGGGATTTAGCATTTCCACTAAGTCCTTGGGCTGTTTATCTCAATATGCCATATGTTCATGTTGTTTCCTAGTGATCCGTGCCTCTTTTGAGGATGATCAGTAAGGATGTTTTGTTAATCTTGTAGTGCTCTATCCATCCATGCCTTTGTTTGAAAATATGGAGCACCCTAGCTTGAGTCAATCGAGCTCTACTTTTGTCATTTCGTGAATCTGGGCAGATTGTCTACTTGTTAGCGATTTTGCCGAGGATGTTGTAATTGATCCTGCATGCTATGTTATTGTTCTTGCCATGTCTAACTTGTATTTTGTGTATTCTTGATGGGTGTATGCTTAGATTGTCATGACTTGCTGTGTAGTGAGTGCATCGAGCTCGTAAACATGCCTACTTGATATCTGTTTTAGCATGCTCCAGTTTTCACTAAGTTTGTGATCTGATTATGTTTTTGCCATGTTCACACGCTTGTAAATGTATTTTCTAATCCCTTTTGGCTCAAGGTCACTAAGGGACTTTTGTTAAGCTCTTTGAGTAGCTCCATGCCATGCTTTACTTTTCCATGTTCAGGTCCTGTAGCATATTGTTTTCATGCTCCAAAGAGTGCTATCTGAGCTGAAATTCCAGACAAGTGTTAATTTCACTAAGTCTGAAATCTGTTTGTCAAATGCATTTTTGCCATGCTTGTTTGAACCTGTTAATGGATGAATTGGCCGTAGCTCAGTGTTCCTCTTTTGTTGAGCATCATGAATGGATCCCTGCCATGTATTTTGTTGTCATGATTGAGTGATGTAGCATGTTCATCTTGTTGCATTTAGATGGCTAATTGCTGTAAATCGCAGAACGTGGCCATATTTGAATTGCTTGCCATTTCCAAACCGTAACTCCGATTCCGGTGTTCTTTATATCGTTTTCAAGCGATTTCATCTCATCTTTCCAGTGGCACACTTGGATTTACGAGTTGAGGCCAGGTTCATTCTTTCCTTGTCAAATCTTGCATATGCATCACATATCGCATCCCGCATAGCATACCATGTTTGCATCATATTGTTTGAGCTTTGCACGTGGTTGATTGTGTCCTTGTTGCTTGTTTGTCTTGTTTGGGTAGAGCCGGGAGACGAGTTCGCTAACGAGGAGCCCGTTGAGTTTGCTTTCGAGGATCCAGTCAACTCTGACAACTTTGCGGCTCCCAGAGAAGCCGGCCACGGGGAGTCGGCCCATGACACCAACAAAGCCCATGCCCTCATAAGGGGGGATGGGATGGGAGTGACAACAGTAAAGCCCACTCCCTCCCCTTTTCATGGGATGGCTAGGCCAGAGTGCGCCGTATCAGTAGAGATCTCCGTCCGGCGAGGCACTGTTGCCGTGCCATCCCTGACATCAGCAACAGTGGGCGGAGTCCTGCACCCACGACGGCCTGTCGGTACGGTCCACGGATGCTGGGCCCTACCCGTCAGTGATAGTCCAGAAGACGGCAAGAGCGCCACCAG
This sequence comes from Triticum urartu, assembly GCF_003073215.2. Taxonomy (NCBI): domain Eukaryota; kingdom Viridiplantae; phylum Streptophyta; class Magnoliopsida; order Poales; family Poaceae; genus Triticum; species Triticum urartu. Next base: position 95,342,397 of record NC_053028.1, on the reverse strand, counting down.
TCGGACCTGAAGGGAGCCGGCCCCCGGAAGTCGGCCTGCCCCTCCCACGGGTCCCACACGCCATTAACCAGACGAGGCGGGGAGTGGCTACAGTAATCGCCCGCCAGGTAGCAGGGCCGTAGCCACGACCCCATGACCCAGCCTGCGTCATTAGAGGCACGACTATAGTAATCGGCAGCCGGCAAGACCCGCAAGCGGCGGGTACGGCCTGTCGGCTCCGTACCAGACCAGTCGGCAGGGCCCACCAGCCGGCGGGCCCCAGCAGTCGGCATAGAGGCCGGCAGGCGAAGAGACTAACGGCTGGGCCTCGCGCCCAGTCAGGTTTACCATTGTACCCCTGGGGGGGTAGGCCTATATAAACCCCCCAGGGCACCCATGCAAAGGGTTCCGATCAATTAGAACTAGACCTGACCTTAGAGAAGGTGGAGAGCTGGCCTAGTCTCCTCCTGTCCACAGATACAGCTCGAGGAGCACCATTGTACTCACTTTTGCCTTAGTGATCATGCGGAGACCCCGCAGAGCAGGACTAGGGGTGTTATCTCCTAGGAGAGCCCCGAACCTGGGTAAAGTCCACCGGCGTTTGTGTCTACGCCTCATCCCGTTTCCAGGCACCGGCGACGTTCTACTCGCCCCCACCATGATAAGCCATCCATTGGCATATGTCGCACCCAACCCCCGACAATAGCCCTATATCAGAATTTACAAAAATCTCTTTCAAAGAAATGGTAATGACTAATTTACAACAGTGTGCTGGAGTTTTAAATACAACCGGTTGGGGCAATTTATTGGACAAGTTGCACATGTTCATAGAGATGAACACAAGGAAGCATTGAAGTTGCACGGAGGAAGATGGCCGTGCAACTACTCGAGCGATGAATAATTCAGGACTGAGTTGTGACAATCATTTACAGCCTCCACCTCAATAGAAACAATATGTTAATTACATACATACCTTGAGCCAAGTAGAACAATCACGGGCATTACGTGTCCAGAGTTAGGGAACGGCGAGTGGACGAACTGGGTGAACTTACCACTGGTGCCCTGCTTTGACAGTTGGTCTCACATCCTCGGGACGGTGATCGGCAAGAAGTGGATGCAGGTGACCCCGCAGGTGATGCCATCCTGCAGAGTTCTCAACACAGCAACACGCAATAGATTTTCAAATTCAGCAACATGCATATCAGGTGTCTGTCGTGATTGACCCCAAGAATGAGCCAAGGAGGTGGAGCGGGGAGGTCTGCACCCGGGTAGTGCAGCAGCGCTCGGACTGGCAGGGACGTAGCTTCCTTGTAGGCATTGGGGTCAATTGACCCCAATGAAATTAGGAAATGCTTCATTAATTTAGTACTAAACACCATCTGTTTATTGAAGATGACCCCACGGTCATAGACTTGACCCCATCAACCTTTTTTCTAGCTTCGTCCCTGTGGACTGGCACGTGTGCCCGTGGCGCAGCAGGGAGCAGGCAGGCGAGGCCCCGGTTGGCGCAGCGGCGTGGGTGGCGACAATGCAGGGATCCGTGAGGGCACGGGCTGTTAGCGGAGGAGCCAAGGCGGCGGCCGACAGTGGCGGAGGAACGGGGGCGACGGGGCGCTGGCGGCGGTGCCGCGTGGGTCGCATCGGGGCCAAGTAGATCGGCCTGCGGCAGCAGACGGGGAAGGCGAGAACTGGGACGCGTGGTTAAATTTTGGTTAGCGCTAATTTTATGGTGGGATTAGGTGGGAGGTTAGCGCTAATTGGGGTAGAATCACGTGGTTGCCAAATGAATCTTTCATCCCTTCGATGGCAGCCAGAGTTTTCGTCCGCTCCTCAAAATTGCTAAACGTACTTTTGCTGAGATTTCGTTGTTAATCTTGACGGTTAGATCCAAATGAGTGAGGTGATCGTGGGGCTCTAATTGTTTTGGTTTGTTGCGTGTACGTTATTTAACGGAATGCGTTTAGAAAAGATAATGTTTGCTTGTTTAATAGTAGTATAGACTATTTGCAAAAAAAAGGTAGTACAGAAGCATATATTTATGCATGCATTGCATGATGGTTGCCGGCTGATCGAACATGCAAGTATATATGTATGTTCGTCTGTTGCCTGTTGGGCTCTTATTTATACATTCCGGCCTGGTCTACTGGCCACGCGCTCGAATTAGTGTGACTTGTATGATCTACTGCTTTGTCACAAAAAAGAGTGTGATCTACTGCTGTGTCTACGAATTAGTACCACCTGGCTACTTGACAAGGAGACCGAGGCGAGACGACTATAAGAAGGGGTCCGGTGAGTTGCTGCTAGGAATCTCGCACAACTAGCTTTTTTTAGCTGCTAGCTGCGAGTTCATGCGTGAAGCGCGACAACCTAATAAATCAGGGTGTTGCACTTTATAGCATAAAGAAAAAAAATGTAAAGCGTTGATGTTTCGATTTGGAGAAAAAGTTCACTGATTTGAAAACAAAGTTTGCAAATTTAATAAAAGCTACGAATTTAAAAAGTTCACGGATTTAATAAAAAGTTCTCGAATTAAAAATAGTTCATGATTTAGAATAGAAAAGAAACTTTAAAAAGAAAATCAAGAGAAAAAATCGGACAAACAAAAACCGGGAGAAGAAAACCAAACAGGCTTACATTGGTTACTGTTATATTTGAAGAAGAAAGAATAATGTAATTACGCACCAAGAGGGTAGTCCAGTTGGTGAACGTGCTTGTGCTAACCTAATAGGTGTTGGATTTTTGAAGGGTTTTACAGAAAAGGGAAAAAAATATAAATTGGGCCGGCCCAGGGCGGAGGGGGTGTGTGCGGGCGGTAGGTACACAGACCGGGTACACAGGCTGCGTATCGGGGCGACGTATTTTCAGAAAAGACTATTCTACCCTTTGTTATGAAGGGGTATGGAGAGATCTCCTCCGTTGATGTGTTTAAAGAGGTTGTATCGAAGAAGAAGTGGTTCTCTTCTTTCTCTGCTATCATAGATTCATATGTGGCATCAACCAACTCCAGGCTGATAATATTAGTATCGAACTTTACTCGGTTTCTTTCTCTGCAGTGAATGCGATTCTAGGGAGGCCGTGGACAAGGCTCGCTCTCTTGTTTTACTGCTCGCCTCTCTTGCCGCCACCATCACCTACACAGCCGGGCTGGACCCGCCGGGTGGCCCGTGGCAGGATAACGGCGACGGGCACATGGCCGGCGACCCGATCCTTCTCACGACGAACGCTAGGCGGTACAAGGTCTTCTACTATTGCAACTCGGCTGCCTTGGTGACCTCCTTGGTGGCCATCATTCTGGTCCAAAATAAGCTTATGCTCAAGCACCACATGTTGGAGGTAGCCATGATACTCGTCCTATTTGGCCTCATGGGCGCTTATGCCGCCGGGAGCTGCTGGGACTTGGACACCTCCATTTACGCCATGGCCTTGGCAGGCGTGGTCCTTATTTATGTGGTGATCCATGTTCTCGTCTTCACGCTGGACCACAAGGACAAACAAGGCGACGAAGAGTTGCTGGAGAAGAGGCACAAACGGTTGCTTCTCTTCGCGATCTTGGCAGTGACCATCACCTATCAAGCGGGACTCACGCCTCCAGGCGGCTTCCTGCTCAGGGATGACCAGTTCAGGCACCATGCAGGTGACCCGATCATCTTCCCACGCTGCTACTATTGGATATATGAATTGCACGATATATTGATTCAGTGCAATGTGACGGTATATATAAGTACAAGGTGGGGCCTCTACTTTGATCTATACAGCAAACTAGAGAGGTGCGCCTAGTCAATATACATGCACAAATAACATACTCAACACCCCCCCTCCCCCCGCAGTCGAAGCGGCACCGCAGCTGACGCAAAGACTAGACCGTAACTCCTCAAAAGACGCGTAGGCAAGCCCTTGGTCATGATATCGGCAAATTGTTGGGAAGTAGGGACGTGTAAAACACGAATATGGCCAAGAGCCACCTGTTCTCGAACAAAGTGAATATCCAACTCAATATGCTTGGTCTGGCGATGATGTACCGGGTTAGTGGAGAGGTAGACCGCCGAGATGTTGTCGCAGTAGACCACCATGGCACGGTCAACAAGGCAGGAAAGCTCCAGAAGCAGATGGCGAAGCCACGAACACTCGACGACGGCATTGGCCACCGCACGATACTCAGCCTTAGCACTGGAACGAGAGATCGCAGGCTGCCGCTTGGATGACCACGAGATAAGTGAGGGTCCAAGGTAAACACAATAGCCCGAAGTGGAGCGACGAGTATCAGGACAGCCCGCCCAGTCTGCATCGGAGTAGGCGGTGAGGGCGGTGTGAGCGGAGGCGTGAAGCATGAAGCCAAGATCCATAGTGCCAGAGACATAGCGGAGAATCCGCTTGACGGCAGCCCAGTGGACGTCTCGAGAAGCATGCATGTGAAGACACACCTGCTGCACGGTATACTGGATCTCCGGTCGAGTCAGGGTGAGGTACTGAAGAGAACCAACGATAGACCGATAGAAAGTAGCATCCGAAGCAGGAGAACCATCTGTGGCAGAAAGCTTGGCCATTTGTTTACAGCAGTGGAGCACCAGATACAGGTGCGCCATTAGTAGTTTTGAAAAAAAAATAAAAAAAAATTGTTAGTAATGGCGCACCATGGGATAGTGCGTCATTACTAGCTGACATAGTAATGGCGCACCACACCCACCGTGCGCCATTACTAGTTTCGGAAAAAAAAAAGAATTTTGTTAGTAATGGCGCAAACTAGTAATGGCGCACCGTCCACTGGTGCGCCATTACTAACAAATTTTTATTATTTTTTTTCCAAACTACTAATGGCGCACCACACACCAGGTGCGCCATTAGTAACCTATATTTAGCACCAAGGTTACTAATGACGCACCTGATGTGTGGTGCGCCATTAGTAACCCTGGTGCTAAATACACCCCACCCCCCCCCCCGGACCGCCTTTTCAGTTTTTAAAAAAATAAAATAAATGTCAAAAAATAAAAAAAATTAAGTTTTCCATATGATATGTGGTCTAGTTGTTGGGAAAATTTACAAATATGAATTTCTACTTTATTTGCAAAATCTCTCTGGAATTTAGTAAAATGGGCATAACTTTTGCATACGAAATCGGATTAAAAAGTTTTTTATATGAAAAATCATCTACTCGAAAAGTTACATCCGAATTGAACGGAACCCGTTCAACATCTTCAAAATCCCCAAAAACCTAACAGAACGAAAGATACGGGTTTAAGATCTAGACGGGGGAAAATGAAAAAAAATTCAAACTTACTAGTAGCGCACCATTTGCTAGGTGCGCCACTAGTAACAGAAAAAAAAAATGGTTTAAAAAATTTGGAATTTTTTTTCAAAATATGATACGTAATATGACCAGGAAGTTTGAATTTTTTTTCAAAATTTTATCATACTCATAAACATGAACAAAGTCCTAGGCATCAACAAGGTTTAATAGGATTCATATGATAGATATATCAACAAGTGCCTGTGAAGTGAGCTTGTGCTGGGGTTGGATAGAACTGCGAAGTTAAGCGTGCTTGGGCTGGAGTAGTGTGAGGATGGTTGACCTTCCGGAAAGTTTGACCACAGAGTGCGATTTGACTTGAGATTGAGCATATTAACCCGAGATTAAGCCATAGTGACCCGAGATTAAGAAAAAAATTGATTTTTTTAAAAAAATTGTTACTAATGGCGCACTTCTATGTGGTGCGCCATTAGTAGGCAAAACAGGTACGCCACTAGTAGGCCTTTTCCTAATAGTGAGCCGTGAGCTAACTGAGGAGACCAGCCGTACATGCCGTCAGGATGATTTCGTCGACATAGAGCAGCAAGTAGGCCGTGTCAGTATTGGAAATATGCCCTAGAGGCAATAATAAAATGGTTATTATTATATTTCCTTGTTCATGATAATTGTCTATTGTTCATGCTATAATTGTGTTATCCGGAAATCGTAATACATGTGTGAATATATAGACCACAACACGTCCCTAGTGAGCCTCTAGTTGACTAGCTCGTTGATCAAAAGATAGTCATGGTTTCCTGACTATGGACATTAGATGTCATTGATAACGGGATCACATCATTAGGAGAATGATGTGATGGACAAGACCCAATCCTAAGCATAGCTCAAAGATCGTGTAGTTGGCTTGCTAGAGCTTTTCCGAATGTCAAGTATCATTTCCTTAGACCATGAGATTGTGCAACTCCCGGATACCGTAGGAGTACTTTGGGTGTGCCAAACGTCACAACGTAACTGGGTGACTACAAAGGTGCACTACGGGTATCTCTGAAAGTGTCTGTTGGGTTGGCACGAATCGAGACTGGCATTTGTCACTCCGTATGATGGAGAGGTATCTCTGGGCCCACTCGGTAATGCATCATCATAATGAGCTCAATGTGACCAAGTGGTTGATCACGGGATCATGCATTACGGTACGAGTAAAGTGACTTGCCGGTAACGAGATTGAACGAGGTATTGGGATACCGACGATCGTGTCTCGGGCGAGTAACGTACCGATTGACAAAGGGAATTGTATACGGGATTGATTGAATCCTCGACATCGTGGTTCATCCGATGAGATCATCGAGGAGCATGTGGGAGCCAACATGGGTATCCAGATCCCGCTATTGGTCATTGACCGGAGAGTCTTCTCGGTCATGTCTGTGTGTCTCCCGAACCCGTAGGGTCTACACACTTAAGGTTCGGTGACACTAGGGTTGTAGAGATATTAGTATGCGGTAACCCGAAAGTTGTTCGGAGTCCCGGATGAGATCCCGGATGTCACGAGGAGTTCCGGAATGGTCCGGAGGTGAAGAATTATATATAGGAAGTCCAGTTTCGCCCATCGGGAAAGTTTCGGGGGTCACCGGTATTGTACCGGGACCACCGGAAGGGTCCCGGGGGTCCACCGGGTGGGGCCACCTATCCCGGAGGGCCCCATGGGCTGAAGTGGGGAAGGTAACCAGCCCCTTGTGGGCTGGTGCACCCCCCTTGGGCCTCCCCCTGCGCCTAGGGTTGGAAACCCTAGGGGTGGGGGCGCCCCACTTGGCTTGGGGGGCAAGCCACCCCCCTTGGCCCCCCCTTGAGATCCAATCTCTAGGGTCGGCGCCCCCCCCTTAGGGGCCCTATATATAGTGGGGGGGTCTCCCTCCCGTGACATCTCTCCCTCTCGCTGAGCTTGGCGAAGCCCTGCCGAGATCACCGTTGCTTCCACCACCACGCCATCGTGTTGCTGGATCTCCATCAACCTCTCCTTCCCCCTTGTTGTATCAAGAAGGAGGAGACGTCTTCCCAATCATACGTGTGTTGAACGCGGAGGTGCCGTCCGTTCGGCGCTCGGTCATCGGTGATTTGGATCACGACGAGTACGACTCCATCAACCCCGTTCTCTTGAACGCTTCCGCTCGCGATCTACAAGGGTATGTAGATGCACTCCCCTTTCCCTCGTTGCGAGATAACTCCATAGATTGATCTTGGTGATGCGTAGAAAATTTTTTAATTCTGCTACGATCCCCAACAGTGGCATCATGAGCTAGGTCTATGCGTAGTTTCTATGCACGAGTAGAACACAAAGCAGTTGTGGGCGTCGATATTGTCAATTTACTTGCCGTTACTAGTCTTATCTTGATTCGGCGGCATCATGGGATGAAGCGGCCTGTACCGACCTTACACATACGCTTACGTGAGACTGGTTCCACCGACTGACATGCACTAGTTGCATAAGGTGGCTAGCGGGTGTCTGTCTCTCCCACTTTAGTCGGATCGGATTCGATGAAAAGGGTCCTTATGAAGGGTAAATAGAAATTGGCATATCACATTGTGGTTTTTGGCGTAGGTAAGAAAAGTTCTTGCTAGAAACCTATAGCAGCCACGTAAAACTTGCAACAACAATTAGAAGACGTCTAACTTGTTTTTGCAGCATGTGCTATGTGATGTGATATGGCCAAAAGGATGTGATGAATGATATATGTGATGTATGAGATTGATCATGTTCTTGTAATAGGAATCACGACTTGCATGTCGATGAGTATGACAACCGTCAGGAGCCATAAGAGTTGTCTTAATTTATTTATGACCTGCGTGTCAACATAAATGTCATGTAATTACTTTACTTTATTGCTGAACCGTTAGCCATAGTAGAAGTAATAGATAACGAGATAACTTCATAAAGACACGATGATGGAGATCATGGTGTCATGCCGGTGACGATGATGATCATGGCGCCCCAAAGATGGAGATCATAAGGAGCAAAATGATATTGGCCATATCATGTCACTATTTGATTGCATGTGATGTTTATCATGTTTTTACATCTTATTTTCTTAGAACGACGGTAGCTTAAATAAGATGATCCCTCACATAATTTCAAGAAAGTGTTCCCCCTAACTGTGCATCGTTGCGAAGGTTCGTTGTTTCGAAGCACCACGTGATGATTGGGTGTGATAGATTCTAACGTTCGAATGCAATGGGTGTAAGCCAGATTTACACACGCAATACACTTAGGTTGACTTGATGAGCCTAGCATGTACAGACATGGCCTCGGAACACGGAAGACCGAAAGGTCGAGCATGAGTCGTATAGAAGATGCGATCGACATGAAGATGTTCACCGATGTTGACTAGTCCGTCTCATGTGATGATCGGACATGGCCTAGTTGACTCGGATCATGTTTCACTTAGATGACTAGAGGGATGTCTATCTGAGTGGGAGTTCATTGAATAATTTGATTAGATGAACTTAATTATCATGAACTTAGTCTAAAATCTTTACAATATGTCTTGTAGATCAAATGGCACACGCTAATGTTACCCTCAACTTCAACGCGTTCCTAGAGAAAACCAAGCTGAAAGATGATGGCAGCAACTATACGGACTGGGTCCGGAACCTGAGGATCATCCTCATAGCTGCCAAGAAAGATTATGTCCTAGAAGCACCGCTAGGTGATGCGCCCATCCCAGAGAACCAAGACGTTATGAACGCTTGGCAGTCACGTGCTGATGATTACTCCCTCGTTTAGTGCGGCATGCTTTACAGCTTAGAACCGGGGCTCCAAAAGCGTTTTGAGCAACACGGAGCATATGAGATGTTCGAAGAGCTGAAAATGGTTTTCCAAGCTCATGCCCGGGTCGAGAGATATGAAGTCTCCGACAAGTTCTTCAGTTGTAAGATGGAGGAAAATAGTTCTGTCAGTGAGCACATACTCAAAATCTCTGGGTTGCATAACCGCTTGACTCAGCTAGGAGTTAATCTCCCGGATGACGCGGTCATTGACAGAATCCTTCAGTCGCTTCCACCAAGCTACAAGAGCTTTGTGATGAACTTCAATATGCAGGGGATGGAAAAGACCATTCTTGAAGTATATTCAATGCTGAAATCAGCGGAGGTGGAGATCAAAAAGGAACATCAAGTGTTGATGGTGAATAAAACCACTAAGTTTAAGAAAGGCAAGGGTAAGAAGAACTTCAAGAAGGACGGCAAGGGGGTTGCCGCGCCCGGTAAGCAAGCTGCCGGGAAGAAGCCAAAGAATGGACCCAAGCCCGAGACTGAGTGTTTTTATTGCAAGGGAAGTGGTCACTGGAAGCGGAACTGCCCCAAATACTTAGCGGACAAGAAGGCCGGCAACACTAAAGGTATATGTGATATACATGTAATTGATGTGTACCTTACCAGTACTCGTAGTAGCTCCTGGGTATTTGATACCGGTGCGGTTGCTCACATTTGTAACTCAAAGCAGGAGCTGCGGAATAAGCGGAGACTGACGAAGGACGAGGTGACGATGCACATCGGGAATGGTTCCAAGGTCGATGTGATCGCGGTCAGCACGCTACCTCTACATTTACCTACGGGATTAGTTTTAAACCTCAATAATTGTTATTTAGTGCCAGCTTTGAGCATGAACATTGTATCAGGATCTCGTTTAATTCGAGATGGCTACTCATTTAAATCCGAGAATAATGGTTGTTCTATTTATATGAGAGATATGTTTTATGGTCATGCTCCGCTGCTGAATGGTTTATTCTTAATGAATCTTGAGCGTAATGTTACACATATTCATAGTGTGAATACCAAAAGATGTAAGGTTGATAATGATAGTCCCACATACTTGTGGCACTGCCGCCTTGGTCACATAGGTGTCAAACACATGAAGAAGCTCCATGCAGATGGACTTTTGGAGTCTCTTGATTACGAATCATTTGACACGTGCGAACCATGCCTCATGGGTAAAACGACCAAGACTCCGTTCTCAGGAACAATGGAGCGAGCAACCAACTTATTGGAAATCATACATACTGATGTGTGCGGTCCAATGAGTGTCGAGGCTCGCGGTGGCTATCATTATGTTCTCACCCTCACTGATGACTTGAGTAGATATGGGTATGTATACTTAATGAAACACAAGTCTGAGACCTTTGAAAAGTTCAAGGAATTTCAGAGTGAGGTTGAGAATCAATGTGACAGGAAAATCAAGTTCTTGCGATCAGATCGTGGGGGGAGAATACTTGAGTCACGAATTTGGCACGCACTTAAGGAAATGTGGAATAGTTTCACAACTCACGCCGCCTGGAACACCTCAGCGTAATGTTGTGTCCGAACGTCATAATCGCACTCTATTGGATATGGTGCGATCTATGATGTCTCTTACCGATCTACCGCTGTCATTTTGGGGCTATGCTTTAGAGACTGCCACATTCACTTTAAATAGGGCTCCGTCGAAATCCGTTGAGACGACACCGTATGAATTATGGATTTGGAAAGAAACCTAAGCTGTCGTTTCTAAAAGTTTGGGGATGCGATGCTTATGTCAAGAAACTTCCACCTGAAAAGCTCGAACCCAAGTCGGAAAAATGCGTCTTCATAGGATACCCTAAAGAAACTATTGGGTATACCTTCTACCTCAGATCCGAAGGCAAGATCTTTGTTGCCAAGAATGGATCCTTTCTAGAGAAAGAGTTTCTCTCGAAAGAAGTAAGTGGGAGGAAAGTAGAACTTGATGAAGTATTACCTCTTGAACCGGAAAGTGCCGCAACTCAGGAAAATGTTACTGAGGTGCCTGCACCGACTAGAGAGGAAGTTAATGATGATGATCATGAAACTTCAATCAAGTTGCTACTGAACTTCGTAGGTCCACAAGGACACGTTCCGCACCAGAGTGGTAAGGCAACCCTGTCTTGGAAATCATGTTGTTAGACAACGGTGAACCTTCGAACTATGAGGAAGCGATGGCGGGCCCAGATTCTGACAAATGGCTAGAAGCCATGAAAGCCGAGATAGGATCCATGTATGAAAATGAAGTATGGACTTTGACTGACTTGCCCGATGATCGGCGAGCCATAGAAAATAAATGGATATTTAAAAGGAAGACAGACGCATATGGTAATGTGACCATCTACAAGGCTCGACTCGTCGCTAAGGGTTATCGACAAGTTCAAGGGGTTGACTACGATGAGACTTTCTCACCCGTAGCGAAGCTAAAGTCCGTCCGAATCATGTTAGCAATTGCCGCATTCTATGATTATGAGATATGGCAAATGGACATCAAAATGGCATTCCTTAACGGCTTTCTTAAGGAAGAATTGTATATGATGCAGCCGGAAGGTTTTGTCGATCCTAAGAATGCTAACAAGGTGTGCAAGCTCCAACGCTCAATCTATGGGTTGGTGCAAGCATCTCGGAGTTGGAACATTCGATTTGATGAGATGATCAAAGCGTTTGGGTTTACACAGACTTATGGAGAAGCCTGTGTTTACAAGAAAGTGAGTGGGAGCTCCATAGCATTTCTCATATTATATGTGGATGACATACTGTTGATGGGAAATGATTTAGAATTCTTGGAAAGCATAAAGGCCTACTTGAACAAGTGTTTTTCAATGAAGGACCTTGGAGAAGCTGCTTATATATTAGGCATCAAAATCTATAGAGATGTTGGAAATATGCCCTAGAGGCAATAATAAATTAGTTATTATTATATTTCCTTGTTCATGATAATTGTTTATTATCCATGCTAGAATTGTATTGATAGGAAACTCAGATACATGTGTGGATACATAGACAACACCATGTCCCTAGTAAGCCTCTAGTTGACTAGCTCGTTGATCAATAGATGGTTACGGTTTCCTGACCATGGACATTGGATGTCGTTGATAACGGGATCACATCATTAGGAGAATGATGTGATGGACAAGACCCAATCCTAAGCCTAGCACAAAGATCGTGTAGTTCGTTTGCTAAAGCTTTTCTAATGTCAAGTATCATTTCCTTAAGACCATGAGATTGTGCAACTCCCGGATACCGTAGGAGTGCTTTGGGTGTGCCAAACGTCACAACGTAACTGGGTGACTATAAAGGTGCACTACGGGTATCTCCGAAAGTGTCTGTTGGGTTGGCACGAATCGAGACTGGGATTTGTCACTCCGTGTGACGGAGAGGTATCTCTGGGCCCACTCGGTAGGACATCATCATAATGTGCACAATGTGATCAAGGAGTTGATCACGGGATGATGTGTTACGGAACGAGTAAAGAGACTTGCCGGTAACGAGATTGAACAAGGTATAGGGATACCGACGATCGAATCTCGGGCAAGTACAATACCGCTAGACAAAGGGAATTGTATACGGGATTGATTAAGTCCTTGACATCGTGGTTCATCCGATGAGATCATCGTGGAACATGTGGGAGCCAACATGGGTATCCAGATCCCGCTGTTGGTTATTGACCGGAGAACGTCTCGGTCATGTCTGCATGTCTCCCGAACCCGTAGGGTCTACACACTTAAGGTTCGATGACGCTAGGGTTATAAAGGAAGTTTGTATGTGGTTACCGAATGTTGTTCGGAGTCCCGGATGAGATCCGGACGTCACGAGGAGTTCCGGAATGGTCCGGAGGTAAAGATTTATATATGGGAAGTCCTGTTTTGGTCACCGGAAGAGTTTCGGGTTTATCGGTAACGTACCGGGACCACCGGGAGGGTCCCGGGGGTCCACCAAGTGGGGCCACCAGTCCCGGAGGCTTGCGTGGGCCAAGAGTGGTGAGGGACCAGCCCCTGAGTGGGCTGGTGCGCCTCCCACAAGGCCCAAGGCGCAGCAAAGGAGGAGAAGGGGAAACCCTAGGCTTAGATGGGCCCTAAGGCCCACCCTAGGGGGCGCCCCCCTCTTCCCCTCTTGGCCGCCACCCCAAGACCCATCTAGGGCTGCCGCCCCTCTAGGGGTGGGAACCCTAGAGGGGGCGCACCCTCCTCCCCTTCCCCTATATATATGAGGCCTAGGGGCTGCCCAATACACGCGATCTGATCTCTGCCTGTTGGTGCAGCCCTCCCTCTCTTTCTCCTCATATCCCGTGGTGCTTGGCGAAGCCCTGCAGGATTGCCACACTCCTCCACCACCACCACGCCGTTGTGCTGCTGCTGGATGGAGTCTTCCTCAACCTCTCCCTCTCTCCTTGCTGGATCAAGGCGTGGGAGACATCGTCGGGCTGTACGTGTGTTGAATGCGGAGGTGCCGTCCGTTCGGCACTAGGATCATTGGTGATTTGGATCACGACGAGTACGACTCCATCAACCCCGTTCTCTTGAACGCTTCCGCTTAGCGATCTACAAGGGTATGTAGATGCACTCTCCCTCCCCTCGTTGCTGGTTTCTCCATAGATAGATCTTGGTGACACGTAGGAAAATTTTGAATTTCTGCTACGTTCCCCACCAGTGGCATCATGAGCTAGGTCTATGCGTAGTTTCTATGCACGAGTAGAACACAAAGTAGTTGTGGGCGTTGATTTTGTTCAATATGATTGCCGTTACTAGTCTTATCTTGATTCGGCAGCATCGTGGGATGAAGCGGCCCGGACCAACCTTACACGTACGCTTACGTGAGACCGGTTCCACCGACTGACATGCACTAGTTGCATTAGGTGGCTGGCGGGTGTCTGTCTCTCCCACTTTAGTCGGATCGGATTCGATGAAAAGGGTCCTTATGAAGGGTAAATAGCAATTGGCATGTCACGTTGTGGTTTTTGCATAGGTAAGAAACGTTCTTGCTAGAAACCCATAGCAGCCACGTAAAACATGCAAACAACAATTAGAGGACGTCTAACTTGTTTTTGCAGGGTATGCTATGTGATGTGATATGGCCAAAAGGATGTGATGAATGATATATGTGATGTATGAGATTGATCATGTTCTTGTAATAGGAATCACGACTTGCATGTCGATGAGTATGACAACCGGCAGGAGCCATAGGAGTTGTCTTAATTTATTTATGACCTGCGTGTCAACATAAACGTCATGTAATTACTTTACTTTATTGCTAACCGTTAGCTGTAGTAGTAGAAGTAATAGATGACGTGACAACTTCATGGAGACACGATGATGGAGATCATGATGATGGAGATCATGGTGTCATGCCGGTGACAAGATGATCATGGAGCCCCAAGATGGAGATCAAAGGAGCTATATGATATTGGCCATATCATGTCACTATTATTTGATTGCATGTGATGTTTATCATGTTTATACATCTTGTTTACTTAGAACAACGGTAGTAAATAAGATGATCCCTCATTAAAAATTTCAAGAAAGTGTTCCCCCTAACTGTGCACCGTTGCGACAGTTCGTTGTTTCGAAGCACCACGTGATGATCTGGTGTGATAGATTCTAACGTTCACATACAACGGGTGTAAGACAGATTTACACACGCGAAACACTTAGGTTGACTTGATGAGCCTAGCATGTGTACAGACATGGCCTCGGAACACAGAAGACCGAAAGGTCGAGCATGAGTCGTATGGTAGATACGATCAACATGAAGATGTTCATCGATGATGACTAGTCCGTCTCACGTGATGATCGGACACGGCCTAGTTGACTCAGATCATGTAATCACTTAGATGACTAGAGGGATGTCTATCTGAGTGGGAGTTCATAAGATGAACTTAATTATCCTGAACATAGTCAAAAGGTCTTCACAAATTATGTCGTAGCTCGCGCTTCAGTTCTACTGTTTAGATATGTTCCTAGAGAAAATTTAGTTGAAAGTTGATAGTAGCAATTATGCGGACTAGGTCCGTAAACTGAGGATTGTCCTCATTGCTTCATAGAAGGCTTATGTCCTTAATGCACCGCTCCGTGTGCTGAACCTCGAACATTGTCTATGGATGTTGCGAACATCTGACATACACATTTTGATAACTACGTGATAGTTCAGTTAAACAGTTTAGAGTTGAGGCACCGAAGACGTTTTGAAACATCGCGAAACATATGAGATGTTTCGAGGGCTGAAATTGGGATTTCAGGCTCGTGCCCATGTCAAGAGGTATAAGACCTCTGATGATTTTCTTAGCCTGCAAACTAAGGAGAAAATCTCAATTGTTGTGCTTGTGCTCAGATTGTCTGAGTACAACAATCGCTTGAATCGAGTGGGAGTTGATCTTCCAGATGAAATAGTGATGGTTCTCCGAAGTCATTACCACCAAGCTGCTAGAGCTTCGTGATGAACTATGATATATCAGGGACATATATGATGATCCTTGAGATATTCGCGATGTTTGACACCGCGAAAGTAGAAATCAAGAAGGAGCATCAATTGTTGATGGTTGGTGAAACCACTAGTTTCAAGAAGGGCAAGGGAACAAAGGGATACTTCATGAAACGGCAATTCAGCTGCTGCTCTAGTGAAGAAACCCAAGGATGAACCCAAACCCGAGACTGAGTGCTTCTGTAATAAGGGGAACAGCCACTGGAGCAGAATTACCCTAGATACTTGGTAGATGAGAAGGCTGGCAAGGTCGATAGAAGTATATTGGATATACATTGTGTTGATGTGTACTTTACTAGTACTCCTAGTAGCACCAGGGTATTAGATACCGGTTCGGTTGCTGAGTGTTAGTAACTCGAAATAAAAGGCTACGGAATAAACGGAGACTAGCTAAAGGTGAGCTGACGATATGTGTTGGAAGTGTTTCCAGGGTTGATATGATCAAGCATCGCACGCTCCCTCTACCATCGAGATTGGTATTAAAACCTAAATAATTGTTATTTGGTGTTTGCGTTGAGCATAGACATGATTGGATTATGTCTATCGCAATATGGTTATTCATTTAAGGAGAATAATGGTTACTCTGTTTATTTGAATAATACCTTCAATGGTCTTGCACCTAAAATGAATGGTTCATTGAATCTTGATCATAGTGATACACATGTTCATGCCAAAAGATATAAGATAGTAATGATAGTACCACCTACTTGTGGCACTGCCACGTAAGTCACATCGGTATAAAACGCATGAAGAAGCTCCATGTTGATGGATCTTTGGGCTCACTCGTTTTGAAAAGTTTGAGGCATGCGAACCATGTCTATTGGTGTATATGCATGAAGAAACTCCATGCAAATGGAGCGTTTGGACTCACTTGATTTTGAATCACTTGAGACATGCAAATCATACCACATGGGCAAGATGACTGAAAGCCTCGGTTTCAGTAAAATGGAACTAGAAAGAAACTTGTTGGAAGTAATACATTTTGATGTGTGCAGTCCAATGAGTGCTGAGGCATGTAGTGGATATCGTTATGTTCTTACTTCACAGATGATTTGAGTAGATGTTGAGTATATTTACTTGATGAATCACGAGTCTGAATTATTGAAAGGTTCAAGTAATTTCAGGGTGAAGTTGAAAGATCGTCGTGACAAGAGGATAAAAGATCTATGATATGATCATAGAGATGAATATCTGAATTACGAGTTTGGCACAGAATTAAGACATTGTGGGAATTGTTTCTGATACAGCCTGGAACACCATAGTGTGATGGTGTGTCCGAACATCATAACCGCACCCTATTGGATATGATGCATACCATGATGTCTCTTATCGAATTACCACGATAGTTTATGGGTTAGGCATTAGAGACAACCGCATTCACTTTAAATAGGGCACCACGTAATTCCGATGAGATGACACCGTATGAACTATGGTTTAGAGAAACCTAAGCTGTCATTTCTTAAAAGTTTGGGGCTGCGACGCTTATGTGGAAAAGTTTCAGGCTGATAAGCTCGAACCCAAAGCGGATAAATGCATCTTCATAGGACACCCAAAACAGTTGGGTATACCTCCTGTCTCAGATCCGAAAGCAATAAGGGATTGTTTCTAGAATCGGGTCCTTTCTCGAGAAAAAGTTTCTCTCGAAAGAATTGAGTGGGAGGATGGTGGAGACTTGATGAGGTTATTGAACCGTCTCTTCAACTAGTGTGTGGCAGGGCACAGGAAGTTGTTCCTGTGGCACCTACACCAATTGAAGTGGAAGCTTATGATAGTGATCATGAAACTTCAGATCAAGTCACTAACAAACCTCGTGGGATGACAAGGATGTGTACTACTTCAGAGTGGTGCGTAATCCTGTCTTGGAAGTCATGTTGCTAGACAACAATGAACCTACGAGCTATGGAGAAGCGATGGTGGGCCCGGATTCCGATAAATGGCTCGAGGCCATAAAATCCGAGAGAGGATCCATGTATGAAAACAAAGTGTAGACTTTGGAAGAACTACTTGATGGTCGTAAGGCTGTTGGGTACATATGGATTTTAAAAGGAAGACAGACAATGATGGTAAGTGTCACCATTAAGAAAGCTCGACTTGTCGTTAAGAAGTTTCCCGACAAGTTCAAGGAGTTGACTACGGTGAGACTTTCTCACTCGTAGCGATGCTAAGAGTCTGTTGGAATTATATTAGCAACTACTGCATTATTTATGAAATCTTGCAGATAGGATGTCAAAGCATTGTTTCCTCGACATTTTCTTGAGGAAAGGTTGTATGTGATACAACCAGAAGGTTTTGTCAATCCTGAAAGATGCTAATAAGTATGCAAAGCTCCAGCAATCCTTCTAAGGACTGGAGTAAGCATCTCGGAGTCGGAAGGTATGCTTTGATGAGATGATCAAAGTTTTTGGGTTTATACAAAGTTTATGAGAAACTTGTATTTCCAAAGAAGTGAGTGGGAGCACTATACAATTTCCGATGAGTATATGTTGTTAACATATTGTTGATCGGAAATGATGTAGAATTTCTGGAAAGCATGCAGAGTTATTTGAAAAATGTTTTTCAATGGAAAACCTGGATTAGGCTGCTTGAGTATTGAGCATTAGGATCTATGAGGATAGATCAAAACGCTTAATAGTACTTTCAAATGAGCACATACCTTGACATGATCTTGAAGGTGTTCAAGATGGATCAGTCAAAGAAGGAGTTCTTGCCTGAGTTGTAAGGTATGAAGTTAAGACTTAAAGCTCGACCACGGCAGAATAGAGAGAAAGGACGAAGGTCGTCCCCTATGCTTAAGACATAGGCTCTATAGTATGCTATGCTGTGTACCGCACCTGAAATGTGCCTTGCCATGAGTCAGTCAAGGGGTACAAGAGTGATCCAAGAATGGATCACAGGACAGCGGTCAAAGTTATCCTTAGTAACTAGTGGACTAAGGAATTTTCTCGATTATGGAGGTGATAAAGAGTTCGACGTAAAGAGTTACGTCGATGCAAGCTTAACACCTATCCGGATAGCTCTGAGTAGAGATACCGGATACGTATAATGGAGCAACAATTTAGAATAGCTCCAAGTAGAACAGTTATTTGGAATAGCTCCAAATGTAGCGTAGTAGTTCCATCTACAAGATGACATAGAAATTTGCGAAGTACATACGGATCTGAATGTTGCAGACCCGTTGACTAAAACCTCTCTCACAAGCAACATGATCAAACCCAGAACTCTTTGAGTGTTAATCACATAGTGATGTGAACTAGATTATTGACTCTAGTAAACTCTTTGGATGTTGGTCACATGGCGATGTGACCTGTGAGTGTTAATCACATGGCGATGTGAACTAGATTATTGACTCTAGTGCAAGTGGGAGACTGTTGGAAATATGCCCTAGAGGCAATAATAAATTAGTTATTATTATATTTCCTTGTTCATGATAATCGTTTATTATCCATGCTAGAATTGTATTGATAGGAAACTCAGATACATGTGTGGATACATAGACAACACCATGTCCCTAGTAAGCCTCTAGTTGACTAGCTCGTTGATCAATAGATGGTTACGGTTTCCTGACCATGGACATTGGATGTCGTTGATAACGGGATCACATCATTAGGAGAATGATGTGATGGACAAGACCCAATCCTAAGCCTAGCACAAAGATCGTGTAGTTCGTTTGCTAAAGCTTTTCTAATGTCAAGTATCATTTCCTTAGACCATGAGATTGTGCAACTCCCGGATACCGTAGGAGTGCTTTGGGTGTGCCAAACGTCACAACGTAACTGGGTGACTATAAAGGTGCACTACGGGTATCTCCGAAAGTGTCTGTTGGGTTGGCACGAATCGAGAATGGGATTTGTCACTCCGTGTGACGGAGAGGTATCTCTGGGCCCACTCGGTAGGACATCATCATAATGTGCACAATGTGATCAAGGAGTTGATCACGGGATGATGTGTTACGGAACGAGTAAAGAGACTTGCCGGTAACGAGATTGAACAAGATATCGGGATACCGACGATCGAATCTCGGGCAAGTATCGTACCGATAGACAAAGGGAATTGTATACAGGATTGATTAAGTCCTTGACATCGTGGTTCATCCGATGAGATCATCGTGGAACATGTGGGAGCCAACATGGGTATCCAGATCCCGCTGTTGGTTATTGACCGGAGAACGTCTCGGTCATGTCTGCATGTCTCCCGAACCCGTAGGGTCTACACACTTAAGGTTCGATGACGCTAGGGTTATAAAGGAAGTTTGTATGTGGTTACCGAATGTTGTTCGGAGTCCCGGATGAGATCCCGGACGTCACGAGGAGTTCAGGAATGGTCCGGAGGTAAAGATTTATATATGGGAAGTCCTGTTTTGGTCACCGGAAAAGTTTCGGGGTTTATCGGTAACGTACCGGAACCACCGGGAGGGTCCCGGGGGTCCACCAAGTGGGGCCACCAGTCCCGGAGGCTTGCGTCGGCCAAGAGTGGTGAGGGACCAGCCCCTGAGTGGGCTGGTGCACCTCCCACAAGGCCCAAGGCGCAGCAAAGGAGGAGAAGGGGAAACCCTAGGCTTAGATGGGCCCTAAGGCCCACCCTAGGGGGCGCCCCCCTCTTCCCCTCTTGGCCGCCACCCCAAGACCCATCTAGGGCTGCCGCCCCTCTAGGGGTGGGAACCCTAGAGGGGGCGCACCCTCCTCCCCTTCCCCTATATATATGAGGCCTAGGGGCTGCCCAATACACGCGATCTGATCTCTGCCTGTTGGTGCAGCCCTCCCTCTCTTTCTCCTCATATCCCGTGGTGCTTGGCGAAGCCCTGCAGGATTGCCACACTCCTCCACCACCACCACGCCGTTGTGCTGCTGCTGGATGGAGTCTTCCTCAACCTCTTCCTCTCTCCTTGCTGGATCAAGGCGTGGGAGACATCGTCGGGCTGTACGTGTGTTGAACGCGGAGGTGCCGTCCGTTCGGCACTAGGATCATTGGTGATTTGGATCACGACGAATACGACTCCATCAACCCCGTTCTCTTGAATGCTTCCGCTTAGCGATCTACAAGGGTATGTAGATGCACTCTCCCTCCCCTCGTTGTTGGTTTCTCCATAGATAGATCTTGGTGACACGTAGGAAAATTTTGAATTTCTGCTACGTTCCCCAACAAGAGATAGATCGAGACGCCTCATTGGTCTTTCACAAAGTACGTACCTTGACAAGATATTGAAGAAGTTCAATATGGATCAGTCCAAGAAGGGGTTCTTGCCTGTATTGCAAGGTATGCAATTGAGCACGGCTCAATGCCCGACCACGGCAGAAGATAGAGAAAAGATGAGTGTCGTCCCCTATGCCTCGGCCATAGGGTCTATTATGTATGCCATGCTGTGTACCAGACCTGATGTAAACCTTGCCGTAAGTTTGGTAGGAAGGTACCAAAGTAATCCCGGCATGGAACACTGGACAGCGGTCAAGAATATCCTGAAGTACCTGAAGAGGACTAAGGATATGTTTCTCGTTTATGGAGGTGGTGAAGAGCTCGTCGTAAAGGGTTACGTCGATGCTAGCTTTGACACAGATCTGGATGACTCTAAGTCACAAACCGGATACGTGTATATTTTGAATGGTGGGGCAGTAAGCTGGTGCAGTTGCAAGCAAAGCGTCATGGCGGGATCTACATGTGAAGCGGAGTACATGGCAGCCTCGGAGGCAGCACAAGAAGCAATCTAGGTGAAGGAGTTCATTGCCGACCTAGGAGTTATTCCCAATGCGTCGGGCCCGATGACTCTCTTCTGTGACAACACTGGAGCTATTGCCCTTGCCAAGGAGCCCAGGTTTCACAGGAAGACCAGGCATATTAAGCATCGCTTCAACTCCATTCGTGAAAGTGTTCAAAATGGATACATAGATATTTGTAAAGTACATACGGACCTGAATGTAGCAGATCCGTTGACTAAACCTCTCCCTAGAGCAAAACATGATCAACACCAGAACTCTATGGGTGTTCGATTCATCACAATGTAACTAGATTATTGACTCTAGTGCAAGTGGGAGACTGTTGGAAATATGCCCTAGAGGCAATAATAAAATGGTTATTATTATATTTCCTTGTTCATGATAATTGTCTATTGTTCATGCTATAATTGTGTTATCCGGAAATCGTAATACATGTGTGAATACATAGACCACAACACGTCCCTAGTGAACCTCTAGTTGACTAGCTCGTTGATCAAAAGATAGTCATGGTTTCCTGACTATGGACATTAGATGTCATTGATAACGGGATCACATCATTAGGAGAATGATGTGATGGACAAGACCCAATCCTAAGCATAGCTAAAAGATCATGTAGTTCGTTTGCTAGAGCTTTTCCGAATGTCAAGTATCATTTCCTTAGACCATGAGATTGTGCAACTCCCGGATACCGTAGGAGTGCTTTGGGTGTGCCAAACGTCACAACGTAACTGGGTGACTATAAAGGTGCACTATGGGTATCTCCGAAAGTGTCTGTTGGGTTGGCACGAATCGAGACTGGGATTTGTCACTCCGTATGACGGAGAGGTATCTCTGGGCCCACTCGGTAATGCATCATCATAACGAGCTCAATGTGACCAAGTGGTTGATCACGGGATCATGCATTACGGTACGAGTAAAGTGACTTGCCGGTAACGAGATTGAACGTGGTATTGGGATACCGACGATCGAGTCTCGGGCGAGTAACGTACCGATTGACAAAGGGAATTGTATACGGGATTGATTGAATCCTCGACATCGTGGTTCATCCGATGAGATCATCGAGGAGCATGTGGGAGCCAACATGGGTATCCAGATCCCGCTGTTGGTTATTGACCGGAGAGTCGTCTCGGTCATGTCTGTGTGTCTCCCGAACCCATAGGGTCTACACACTTAAGGTTCGGTGCCGCTTGGGTTGTAGAGATATTAGTATGCGGTAACCCGAAAGTTGTTCGGAGTCCCGGATGAGATCCCGGACATCACTAGGAGTTTCGGAATGGTCCGGAGGTGAAGAATTATATATAGGAAGTCCAGTTTCGGCCATCGGGAAAGTTTCGGGGGTCACCGGTATTGTACCGGGACCACCGGAAGGGTCCCGGGGGTCCACCGGGTGGGGCCACCTATCCCGGAGGGCCCCATGGGCTGAAGTGGGGAAGGGAACCAGCCCCTGGTGGGCTGGTGCGCCCCCCTTGGGCCTCCCCTGCACCTAGGGTTGGAAACCCTGGGGGTGGGGGGCGCCCCACTTGGCTTGGGGGGCAAGCCACCCCCCTTGCCCCCCCCCTTGAGATCCAATCTCTAGGGTCAGCGCCCCCCTTAGGGGCCCTATATATAGTGGGGGGGAGGGAGGGCAGCCGCACCCTAGCCCCTGGCGCCTCCTCTCTCTCACGTGACATCTCTCCCTCTCGCTGAGCTTGGCGAAGCCCTACCGAGATCACCGTTGCTTCCACCACCACGCCGTCGTGCTGCTGGATCTCCATCAACCTCTCCTTCCCCCTTGTTGGATCAAGAAGGAGGAGACGTCTTCCCAACCGTACGTGTGTTGAACGCGGAGGTGCCGTCCGTTCGGCGCTCGGTCATCGGTGATTTGGATCACGACGAGTACGACTCCATCAACCCCGTTCTCTTGAACGCTTCCGCTCGCGATCTACAAGGGTATGTAGATGCACTCCCCTTTCCCTCGTTGCTAGATAACTCCATAGATTGATCTTGGTGATGCGTAGAAAATTTTAAATTCTGCTACGATCCCCAAAAGTCAGAGCCCTGATGATAAACGAAGAGCGAGGCGTCCGAGCGGGTAGAGCGAAACCCAAGCTGGTGGAGAAACACGGCGATGCGCTGGTACCAAGCGCGCGGAGCCTGCTTGAGTCCATACAGGGACCGCGAGAGCAGGCACACGTGGCGCCGGGTCAACAAACCCGGTGGGCTGCTGGAAGAAGACCTGCTCCTCGAGGTGACCATGGAGAAAGGCGTTGGAGACGTCCATATGGTGCACCGGACAAGCACGAGAGGCCGCAAGGTGAAGAACCATGCGAATCGTGTCGGGCTTGATGACCGGGGCGAAGGTGTCGGTGAAGTCGATGCCAGCACGCTGTCTGAAGCCCCGAACGACTCAGCGCGCTTTATAGCGATCAAGAGTACCATCAGGACGGAGCTTGTGTTTGAAGACCCACTTCCCGGTAATCACGTTGGCGTGCCGGGGACGGGGAACAAGCTGCCACGTCCGATTGCGCAACAGGGTGTCAAACTCCTCTTGCATCGCAGCCATCCAGAGCGAGTCACGAAGAGCGGCTCGGACGGAGGATGGCAAGAGCGACGGCTCAGAGGTGGACGCCGCATGGACGTAGTCATCCGCGGCGTAGCGCGAACTCGGGCGAAAAACGCCCGTATCAGTACGGGTGACGGGACCGTCCACAGGTGCCGAGGAGGCCGGGGGCGCCGAGAGGGCCGCGGGGGCCGCGGGCACCGCGGGCGCCGTGGGACCGCGGGGGCCGCGTGCGCCGGGGGTCCCGGAGGCCAATGTCGCGGCAGTAGGAGGCACCGCATGCGAGGGGCGCGCCTCAAAGCCAGGGGCGGGCCAAGAGAGGCACGCGAACGCTCTGGGAGCGGCGTCGAGGAGCCCGCGTCACCGGAGGCGGGAGGAACAGCCGGAGGTACCTGCTGAAACGGAAACACATGCTCATCAAAGTAAACGTGCCGAAAAGTGAACACACGGTGGGAGACGAGATCATAGCACCGATATCCCTTGAAGTTGGAAGGGTAGCCGATGAAGATGCAAGCGACAGAACGAGGTGCGAGTTCGTGAGGAGCGGAGTCCGCAGTGTTAGGATAGCAAAGGCACCCGAAAATATACAAGTCATCATAAGATGAGGGCGTACCGAAGAGAAGATGGTGAGGTTCATAGTTCCATCGTGGACGGCAAGAGCGAAGGTTAAGGAGAAGTGAAGCAGTAGCGAGTGCATCAGGCCAGAAACGAGGCGGCACATTAGCGTACAGCAGTCTGACTTATTGTCGGGATGAACGTTGTAGACTTGGCTCTCGCTGGAAGGCTCCTTGAGTAATGAGGATTTCCTTTCCCATGAAAAAAAAAGAAAACGAACGAACGCATGGATGAAATTGATCTCAAATCGCGCGCCACGCGATCGTCTCTTGGCAAATCGTCCAGTAGCATTATATGCCATTGCTACCGGCTTTACTCCGGATTCATCAGGTGCAGTAATCTAATAGTACTCATGCATGTTTTTACATGTCTCTTGTTTTCCTAAGGTGGTTCCTGGATCTGCGTTTAATTGTTGTGCATGAATGCATGCATGGATTGCCTGCTAATTCGATCGGCTGCAATCATCAAAACAGACCTGCAGGGTGCTATTTCGCAGCATTCATGCATGTTTCCCTCTGCTAAGCTGTTCTGGTCATGGGGAACGACGCCTCTGGTAGGAGCCCTGTTTAGTGCGACAAATCGTGGACCTAATCTGCTCTTGAACTTGATTGACTTGTGAGTTTGGACTAATTTTCACTGAGGTTGGCTGGGGAAAACAAGCAGTATAAGGTTTCACATTTTTGTGTTTTAGTTCATGCAACTCATTTAACTCCACGGCTGGGGAAAACAAGCAGTATAATTTTTTTTCTCAAGTTGACTCCACGGCTGTATCGTATATATAAACCATTGCAGTGCGTAAAAGACAACAAAATTACGTGGGCGAATTGGCTGGTGCATGTCCTTTCGGTGTATTTTTTAAGTTTAGGCATCAAAGGGAACATCGATGGTAAATTCAGGCATCATTAGTGTTATTATCTTTTTTCATAAAATCCTCAGTGGCTATGACCACATTTTGCTGCATCACCTAGATACGCAAACTCTCTCAATTTCATAAAATCATGAACATTTTTTTAAACTCGTGATTTTAAAAAAAATCATGAACATTTTTACAATTTTTTTTAACATTTTCTAAAGTCAAGAACATTTATTAATTCACGAACATTTTATACTATTTGCAAACATTTTTCTAAAAAATTGTGAACATTTTATAAAACAATCTTCTTGAGTCGGCAAACATTTCTAGAATTGACAACTTTTTTGGAAATTGGCGGAACAAATTTGAAATTCACAATTTTTTTATATAACGAATATTTTTAAAATGCATGATCATTTTTTGAATCAATGAACATTTTAAAAATAAATTGCGCTGATCGAAAATCAATTCCATAAAAAATCAGCCCAAGACCAAGGTGGTCCACCACCTCAGAAGCAGTCCAACATAAAGCTCAGATGCAAGTGACTAGATCCATATAGGATGTTTCCGACATTAAGCTCGGTTGAACTCCTTCATCTTTTTCAAGACAGAGGTAATCTATGACATCTCGGATGCCGACCGGCGCTTGAGCTCAGCTGCAAAAAGGACACCTCAGATGTAGTCCGGCATTGAAGCTTGGACGCATGAGGATACCGTCGCACGGGAAAAACCTCGAACCCGAGGTATGGCGTAAAAAATAACAATACATTAATAAAAGCCGAGAACTTAAAGAGGCTTCGCCGGATGTCCGACGTGTGGACTCTTTGGATTCACCTCGGCGATCCTCAAGATCGAAGATGGGAAGATTTGTTGAACCAACTTTCAAGACCAGTGGGCGAAGATGATGAACAGTTCGAAAGAACAATGGAGCGTACCCAACTTGAAGGCCAGTTGTCCAGAACTAGGGGGTACTCACCACGTCGTCTCCGTACTAGGTGGCCGAGGACCCCATGACGGTTCACTAACTCTCCTCCAGTCACCAAGGCAACTAAACTAAATAATGAACAAGTTGGCTCCCTTTGGCTTGAAAATAACTTTTTGAGCAGCCGACCATGTCGTACGCATCAAGTTAAAAAGCGCGGAGACTAAACTGACGGGTTGTGTGTACCCGGAATATTGTCATTCATCTAATCTTGCTCACCAGATCATCAAGTTCTTCACTGAAATCAAGCTCGGCCTCTTCTTCCCCATGGAGATGTAAACCTTCTAATCTGTCATCAAGGCTCGGGGGGGGGGGGGGGCAAACATAGGATCTCCATCCATGTCTTCCCCTCTCCCACTTCCTCCTTTGTAGCCTCTCCTGAGCTCTCCTCATCTCCCCTGACCTGGACTCCGGGCACCACCTCCTTTTCTGCACCTAAATTCTTACCCCCCCCCCACCACCACCCCCCGCCATGGAAGGTTCAGACCTACAAGCTCTTGTCTCAATCGACCAAGAAAGATTAAAAAACTCCCGATCCGGCGGCGGAAGACCGGTCGGGCATGAAGATAAGTTGGAGTCCCGCGGAAAATCGCCTGAGTATAGGGTACCCTAGCAAACCTATGGCAACTTACATTTAGCAAATACACAAGGCTCTACCTTGTCAAAGATTAAAAAATTGAGGGGTTGTCAAAGATAAATAATATAATGGGAATCAACTTCTTATGTATATAGGATTTGTAAAAAAACAAAAGCCCACGCATCTGGGCCATGCCAGAAGCCATGTGTAGGGTGGGCAGTAAAGAGGCGCTACTGAGCCAGCCCAGTGACTGCGCCTACTCGCGTCAAACTAATTTCATTCATGCATGTTTCTTCCTTTTTCATATTTTTTATTATTTTTTGATTCTTTTCACTATTTTTTATTTAGAAATAATTTATATTACATATATTACAATAAAACACATTAATTGAAAGAATTGTTAAACATCCATTTGAAAAATATTAAACTTGTATAGAAAATATTAATCATGTGTATGTAAAAAGTTCGTCACATTAAAAAAATGCACGTGCCATTAAAGAAAAACGCTCATACAATGTACAAAAAATGTTTGCGTGATTAAAAATGGTTCATTCAGGCAAAAAAAATGTATGTTACATTCTCAGGAAAGGTTCACAAATTTCAGTAATAATTCTTGGACATTTTCAAAATATTGTATGCAATGTTATTTTTTTATGTACTCTAAAAAATGTTTCATATCATTTTAAAAATGTAGGTGACATTTTATAGACAATTTCTGGCGAGTCAAAAAATGTTTGTACAATTTTTTTAAAAAATGTTCACGTAGTTTAGACAAATTTATTTCCTTTAAAACATTATGTGACATTTAAAAAAATATTCATGTGTTTCCAAAAAATATCTGTTAAAACTTAGTTTTTATACAATGTAAAAAAATGTTGTGTATTAACTTTATACCACTTAGTTTGAAAAAAGTTTATTACCACTTCAAAAATTCACAACATGTATTTGGAAAAAAATGTTATTTTGTATTCAAAAAGTGTTCAAGACATGTATTTAAAAAATGTACATCATGTATTTATTAAATGCCCAAAGTGTACCAAAAATGTTTCAGATGTGCTTTATAAATGTTTATTTTATACTGAGGAAAATTAGACATTAGTTAAAAAAGAAAACCAATAAAACCACAAAGAAACAAAAAATGCAGAAAACCGAAGAAAACCAAGAAAACCAAATATAATGAAGATAGAAAACAAAGAAAAAAATTGAGAAAACTAGAGCTAAAATGAACAAAAATCCAAAGAAACCGTGGAAACAAATAAAACCAACGAAAATAGAACATAGAACAAGAAAATAAGAAACGAAAAAACAAAAAAACGAACCAATCAAACGTACAACGATCGCTATAAGCAGCAGCGACTACTGCACTAAATGGGCCAGCCCGCTAGTGTGTCGCCTGTAGGCAATTCATATTCGGAATCAATAAGGGCGATACAAAGGACGGTGTTGCATAGGCCGGGATCCATCGAGCCTGTTTAACTTTTAAAAATTGCAAAATTATTTTATTCAATGTGTGAATCCTTACAAATATTATGAAACCATTTTTTAATTATTTTGTATTATATTAATTTTGTGAATATTTAAATCTTTTTGAGAGGTCATTAACTATTTGTTTAATATTGTGACTATAGTTTGAATATTTTTCTAAAAAATCGAAAAATAACTAGCATGTGGAAAATTGGCCGCACTGATTGCAGTCTAGTTAGCTAGATAAAGGTTAGCGATGCGTAATAGTCAACTAACTAACTTTCCATGGTGATGTGGTTTGCGCAAGTCCTTCGCCGCACACAGGTCACCAATTCAAATCTCACATGTGCTTCGTTTTTATTTTTTTCGGTTGTGCACTGATCGTTGAAGCATTGACAATGCGAGAACGAGCCCGAGTTGTTGCATTACGGGGCTTGTCGTACGTGATAATGGAGGTGGACTGTCTGAAGTTGATGACACTCTGGAAAACTTGTCACAACTCCCGTTCAATTGTGGCCCCTATCTTAGAAAAAATAAAAGGGCTAGTCTTTGATTTTTTTTGTATTTATGATTCAGCATGTAAACCGGTCGGCTAACTTATCGGTGCATCTATGTGCAAAGTATGCTTGCACTCTGAATGTGACTAAAAGTTGGCTCAACAAAACCCCCAGTTTGTTGGTAACAAGCATGTTGGCTGACTGCCATTGGAACACTTCTGTTAAATAAAGCTTTCTGATTTGATCGTAAAAAAAACATCGATGACAAGTTTAGACACAGCTGCTTTTATAACCTCAAAAAAAAAATCCCATTATAACTCACGGGCTTTTTTGCATTGGGGCTTTGCCCTACTCCACAGCTCACAAAAGGAAAAAAAACAGTGGGCTGAGAAGCCTTTCTTTGGAAAAGAAAACGAACGTCCCCTAAAAAAAGGAAAAGAAAACGAACGAACGCATTGATGAAATGGATCTCAAATCGCGCGCCACGCGATCGTCTCTTCTGCATGCAGTCCTCATCGGAAAGTACAAGTGTTAAACCAACACAAATAATTACGCGTTCATGCATTCCGGTTCTCAAAGCGGCGGACGGCCGGAGTACGTCTGAACACGACGAGGTTTCGCACCAGAGACAAAGCATATAAATTCTGGCGCACCCCTGCCTCAACGTCAATCTCCTCTGATCCCCCTCTCTACTACTCCGGCCCGCCTTGCTGCTACGTCCTCCATTGCTTGGTAAGTGTTCTACGCTTCTTTCCCCATTGTTCGACCTCATGGTTCTCACCTCTGTCTACCGTTCCAGGCTAGCTTGTCGATCGGACATGGCGTTTGCTGGCATCTCTCTCGTCACCGCTGAGGGCAAGCTGTGCACGTCCACCGTGTCGCCCATCGACTCCCGCGCGGCCCACGGGTACCACTTGCTTGCGGTCGAAGGCTTCTCGAGAAACAAGCCACCCACCGGCCAGTACATCAGTTCTCGTACTTTCTTGGTTGGAGGCCGCCGCTGGTTTCTCAAGTACTACCCTAATGGCTGTTACTCCAAGTACGCTGGATTTGTATCGGTTTCTCTCGGCTTCGAGGACGACGACGATGAGGAGGCTGATGACAGTGATGAGGATGACAAGAATAAGAACAACGACGATG
This sequence comes from Triticum urartu, assembly GCF_003073215.2. Taxonomy (NCBI): domain Eukaryota; kingdom Viridiplantae; phylum Streptophyta; class Magnoliopsida; order Poales; family Poaceae; genus Triticum; species Triticum urartu. Next base: position 95,312,520 of record NC_053028.1, on the reverse strand, counting down.
GTGAGGCTGATGATGATGATGGGCAAGCGCAGCCCGTGAAGGTCAAGTCTGCCATCAGTTTTATTGACCAATTTCAATGGGAGCAGTCAGTATACATCAAATGAAAGCGAAATAGACGACTTCGGCCTCAATCCTGTAGTGTGCTATAGAAGTGTCATAAAAAGGGATATGTTGGAAACATCGGCACACCTCAAGGATGACAGCTTCATAATCCGTTGCGACGTCATTGTACTTGACGTCAAGGCGGAGGTTGGTGCTAGCACCATCGTTCCTCGGTCCATCCAAGTCCCTCCTTCCGACATGCCAATCCACTTCAAGGATCTCCTCATGTCCAAGGAGGGTGCTGACGTGACGTTTGAGGTTGGCGGCGAAGCATTTGCTGCGCATCGATATGTGCTTGCAGCGCGGTCTATCGTCTTCAAGTCACAGCTGTTTGGTGACACTCGTGGCGGTGCTATTGTTAAGATCGACGGCATTGAAGCAGAAGTGTTTAAGAGCATGCTAACTTTCATCTACACCGACACATTGTCTGTGTCTGACTGGAATGAGGTACAAGCGTGGGCACCAGCAGAAGCCCCAGAAGATGGCTTCATATATATCAGTCCAACATGTAATGTGGCTGCTGCAGTTGCTTGAAGCTGCGGAGAGATATGATCTCCATAGGCTGAAGTCGATCTGCCAAGAAGAATTGGGCACCAGCATTCAGCTGAACACGGTAGCGGACATCATTGTTGGAGCTGAGCGGGGACATTACCGTTGGTTGAAGGAAGAGTGCCAGGAGTTCATCAAATCTAACACAACCGTGCACAGAGTTTTCACAGCTGAGGAGATCGAGCAGATCGTCAAAACCTGCAGCGCCTCCGTTTTCAACAAGCTCCTCTCCAAGTTTGCTTCCTAAATTTTCAAGCAAACCTATGGATTCGTATTGTGCGTACGCTGCCTTCCAAATAAGTCTATGTATCGATCCAACCCGAGATTAAACTGTCGCACTTTATTTGGGTCGTAGCAGTGAGTTGATCATCCGGTAGCCATATACATGCTACTGTTATATATTGCAAGTTGCAACTTGATGTCGATCAGATGCAATAATAAATATATATATATATATATATATATATATATATATATATATATGAGTAGTATGTATTTTATGTGTGCCTTGTTTTCCTTATGTTTTATTTCTGTGTGTGCGTTAATTTAACTGTTGTGCATGAATGTATGACCTGCTAGTTCGATCTCCTGCAATCATGAACAAACCCGCAGAGTGCAGTTTCGTTAGCATCAATGTTTCCTTACGCTAAGCCGTTCCTATGATGGCTAATTAACGACGGCTTTGGCACGAGCTCCGTGTATGGTGTTGCTGTTGCGTCGAATCGTCGGTCGAATCTGCTCTTAATTTTGATCAACTTGTGAGCTTGTATTAATTTTAGTTGGGTTGGGTGGAGAAAACAACAATGGTACGCTTTCACTCTTTTGTGTTGCACCAATCAGCTTGACCTGTTTCAAGAGCATGATCCGGATGCCTCCTTGATAGTATAACCTAACCCATGCTCTGCGCAAACACAACTGAAGGGAGGGAGGGGGGGACGTGATTTCTGGCTTTCTGCTTTTTTTTAGACACTCTCGCCAAGCTTCATTCAAAAGTCTGAAATATTTACAGGTAAAAACAGCAACTCCCCAGGCTGGCCTAACCACACATGCCTGCCAAAATCAAGAGTTAAAACATGCTTAGCGAGATTGTAAGCCTCGAAATTCGAGCTCCTTAATTCGTGAACGACATTACAAACCGAAAAAATCCGTGAGCGTTCTGTTATTTCATGTACTATGGCCCCATACTCCGTCGCTGAATTTTGCTTGATGTCGTTCACCACTGTCTTGCAATCCGTCGCAATCTGAATTTGATTGACATATAAGTCTTCTGCAATTGCTTGTCCTTCACGAACAGCCGGAGCTTCCAATGTGGTCGGATCTGAAATAAACCTGAGTTTGATCGCTGAAGCTCCCAAAAAAGCGCCATCTTGATCTCTACACACCACCGCCACCGCTCCACTATCACCTACTCTTCCTACTGCTGCATGTGCATTTATTTTGGTCAGTCCTTCTGGTGGTGGAAGCCACCCCCGATGGCTGAATGACAGGGACCTTGATCAACTTCGGCGCCTTCTTCTCTATGAACTCAAAATCATTCAGAAAAAAATTGATAAGAGAGCAGTTTCAATGTTGAACTAGGCCGGCTCGCTTGGGCCTTTGCCTTCTAGTGAACGAACCTCCGGTCCCCACGACACCATAAGAGCAACTCCAATGAGGCGATCCATTTTGTTCGCGGCTGTCCGTTTGGGTCGGTACGGATAAAAAAGCCGACCCAACGCACCGACCCAAACGGAGGCGGGTCCACTTTCGTCCGCCTGCTGACTCATTCTCGGCCCATTTTTTAGTCTGATTTGCGTCGGTGCAAACACAAGACGGACGCGCGTGCTCTCGCCCTCTTTCCTCACCGGGCCCGCTGATCGGTGGCACATTGGATTCACACCCTCGCCCGCCTGCTACGTCGCCGACGGCCATTTTTTCAGATAAAAATGGATACATGGATAGTTCTAGCGTACACAGATAAAAAAAAAGACCACTATTCGTCGCTTTCTGACTCTGACTCGGTAATGTCCCCCTCCGACGTCTGAATGTAGGCGTCAGCATACGCCTCGTCTTCAAAGTCCAAACCCGCCGTTTCTCGTAACTTCAGTTTCAATTGAGCTGCCTGCTTCCGCGAACGCTTGTCCTCCCGATAGGCGGCTCGCTCCCTCCTCCTCGCGTCCCTCTCCAACCTCCTTTGCTTGTAGAACTGGCGCTCATCGACGATGTTCTGCGGGAAGCCTCCGCGCCACACCACCAAGGCTTCCACGCCCTTCTCCGCGATGGCGAGGATACGCTGCCGCCTCCGGTGGACACGACAATCCTCGTCGGTGAAAAGCCGCGGGAGAGGCGCCAGATCCTGCGCCCGCTGGCTCGACACGCTGGGAAAATTCATATCCCGACGAGGCCTCAGGAGGCGCCACGCCGCCGCGCGGGCCGCCTTCTCTGCGATGTCGAAGGTGCCGAGGATGAGACTTCGCGAAACCAGATCTCCGAGGAGAAGGCGCCGGAGCGGCGCTCGCGGACTCCGCGAAAATCTGAAGCGCCCAGGCGACGGATCGACATGGTGGCGCAGAGGCGGCGAGAGTGGGCAGCGGACAGAGTGTGGAGGAAGCGCCTTCTTTATAACGAGCGCCGGCTGCGGCGCTCGCGAACCTTTCCCGCGCGCTGGAGCGCCAAAACCAGCGCGCGCTAGGCTGCTTTCCCCCACGCGCGCGAACCTTTCCCGCGCGCTGGTGCATCAAAATCAGGGCGACGTCGTGATCTAAAACGCGCACGGTCATGAAATGGGTCGGCCCGTTGGGCGCACTGCCAACCCAAAACTAAAAGAGGGCGGACGGCGGGCGGGAGGCCGACCCAAACGGATAAAAAGCGGATAAAAACGCTGTCCGTTTAGGTCGGCTCGTTGGAGTTGCTCTAACGTATGGGCTTTTGTTGCTTCGTTTTTTTTTCTTTTTTGCGGAAGGCTTTTGTTATTTCAACCCCACCAAACACAGAGATTTCAACACGATGTTCTGATTTCTGAACGGGCGCGCGACGTCCGACCTCCATGTCCATGTCCCAGCTGCCGCACAGCACGAGGGTGAAGAAACGCAGCCGCTGACGCGACTGAGCTCGCCTCTCCGCCCCCGTTCCCTTCCCCTCGACATACTCTTCTCCGGCTCTCCAGACCAGGGCGGGCGCATGCATGTGCCTGCCACATGACACCACGAGCACGAGAAGACTGTATACACCCAAGGAAGACCCAGACCGGTTCTCCACTACCAGAAAAACTGCGTTTGCCGACGGCCGAATCTATGCCGACGGCCCCCGTCGGCATCGCCGCACCTATGCCGACGGCCGAGGATGGGCCGTAGGCGTAGAAAAGCCGTCGGCATACATCAATCTATGCCGACGCGGCCGTCGGCATAGACGAGGCCGTCGGGACCGCCAGAGATACGCCTACGGGGCCCGTCGGCATAGGACAGGCCGTCTGCATATCCCGGGCCCACCTCCCCGGTCAGTGCTGACCACTTGACGGCGTTTATCCTATGCCGACGGGAGGTAACGGCGGCCGTCGGCATATCTGTGGCAGAGGTATGCCTACGGCACAGCCGTCGGCATAGGCCCCTCTGCCACGTCAACGATCCGTGTGGCACACCACGTCATCGATCCGTGTGTGCACAGATATGCCGACGGCCTTGCCGTCGGCATATGTTTACTTTACTTAATTTTTTATTTTATCTGTGGGAGAGATATGCCTACGGCATAGCCGTCGGCATAGGCCCCTTCGCCACGTCATCGATCTGTGTGCCACGCCACGTCATTGGTCCGTGGGACAATCTGCGTGTGTGGACAGATATGCCGACGGCCTTGCCGTCGGCATACGTGTATTTTATTTTATTTTTTTATTTTTACTTTGTTTTGTTATTTTTACTTTATTTTAGTTTTTGCTTTTGCATAAGATAATTATGCCTTATCTGAAAAAACATGCCCGATGGTATATCGATTGCCCCACATTACGAACGTCGCTATCGCCGTGTCACGGAGGGGGGAAACGGTCGACACGGAAGGAATTCTGGTTGGTGGGGGCATTCAGGGTGTAGCTATGTCACCGAAACATCGCACAGGTCCCGATGCATATGTGAAAGTGTTCATGCATGCGTAGACGCCCGTCTTGGGGCTCCGGGGTGTGCCCCCCCTCACGGACGGCGCCGCCGCCGGCACCTGGAGGGGGAAAACGGACGCGTGGGGTCTACAGGAGGGGATCTTGCTGTGGGTCTGGCCCGGATGTTGCTCCAAAGTGTTCCTATGGGCTGACCTAACACAACCGGGTGGGGAAGTCCACTGGTCAAAGCCCGTCCGTGCAAAGTCAAAGGGGTAGATCCCGTGGTCAAACGCTACAGGGTTAGGCGGGACGGGGGCACTGAGGGGGAGCAATGCCACCGGAGCATCGCACCGGGCCCTCATACATGCGGGGTGGTGTGGTGGCATGTCCGAAGAGGCGGGACGCATCTCCGGTGCGTGGCCCCCCTCACGGACGGCGATTACACGGTAGTAGACGTTCTGCGGTAACGATGCGGCGTCAATATTACTAAATACTCGGAGCGTGATAAAATCATGAGTTTTTTTTTGCACGACGTGGGCACATGTGTTATAGGAACGATGGTATTTTTTCATATTTTTGGTGATGGAGAAGTATCCGAAAAATTCCCTCTACGCGGATTGCCCTTCGCGCGTCTACGGCTGTGGCCGGCGGCCTCCGGGGGCTAGCATGCCGCCAAATCTTGCGCCGGCGGCCTCTCACAAGTCTGGAAGTGTTGTGGCGGTTGCAAACGCCCGGCACGCGTGTCCAGGGTGTGCCCCCCTCACGGACGGCGCCGCCGCCGGCACCTGGAGGGGGGAAACGGACGCGTGGGGTCTACACGGAGGGGATCTTGCTGTGGGTCTGGCCCGGATGTTGCTCCAAAGTGTTCCTATGGGCTGACCTAACACAACCGGGTGGGGAGGTCCACTGGTCAAAGCCCGTCCGTGCAAAGTCAAAGGGGTAGATCCCGTGGTCAAACGCTACAGGGTTAGGCGGGACGGGGGCAGTGGGGGGTAGCAATGCCACCGGAGCATCGCACCGGGCCCTCATACATGCGGGGTGGTGTGGTGGCATGTCCGAAGAGGCGGGACGCGTCTCCGGTGCGTGGCCCCCCTCACGGACGGCGATGACATGGTAGTAGACGTTCTGCGGTAACGATGCGGCGTCAATATTACTAAATACTCGGAGCGCGATAAAATCATGAGTTTTTTTGCACGACGTGGGCACATGTGCTATAGGAACGATGGTATTTTTTCATAATTTTTGGTGATGGAGAAGTATCCGAAAAATCCCTCTACGCGGATTGCCCTTCGCGCGTCTACGGCTGTGGCCGGCGGCCTCCGGGGGCTAGCATGCCGCCAAATCTTGCGCCGGCGGCCTCTCAAAAGTCTGGAAGTGTTGTCGCGGTTGCAAACGCCCGGCACGCGTGTCCGGGGTGTGCCCCCCTCACGGACGGCGCTGCCGCCGGCACCTGGAGGGGGGAAACGGACGCGTGGGGTCTACACGGAGGGGATCTTGCTGTGGGTCTGGCCCGGATGTTGCTCCAAAGTGTTCCTATGGGCTGACCTAACACAACCGGGTGGGGAGGTCCACTGGTCAAAGCCCGTCCGTGCAAAGTCAAAGGGGTAGATCCCGTGGTCAAACACTACAGGGTTAGGCGGGACGGGGGCACTGGGGGGGTAGCAATGCCACCGGAGCGTCGCACCGGGCCCTCATACATGCGGGGTGGTGTGGTGGCATGTCCGAAGAGGCGGGACGCGTCTCCGGTGCGTGGCCCCCCTCACGGACGGCGATGACATGGTAGTAGACGTTCTACGGTAACGATGCGGTGTCAATATTACTAAATACTCGGAGCGCGATAAAATCATGAGTTTTTTTGCACGACGTGGGCACATGTGCTATAGGAACGATGGTATTTTTTCATAATTTTTGGTGATGGAGAAGTATCCAAAAAATTCCCTCTACGCGGATTGCCCTTCGCGCGTCTACGGCTATGGCCGGCGGCCTCCGGGGGCTAGCATGCCGCCAAATCTTGCGCCGGCAGCCTCTCACAAGTCTGGAAGTGTTGTCGCGGTTGCAAACGCCCGGCACGCGTGTCCGGGGTGTGCCCCCCTCACGGACGGCGCTGCCGCCGGCACCTGGAGGGGGGGGTAGCAATGCCGCCAGGTGTTGCGGTGGGCCCTCCTACGCTTGTGGAAGTGTGATGGTACTCGCAGGCACCCGACACGCGGCTCCGGGGTGTGCCCCTCACGGTCGTCGCTGCCGCCGTGACGGAGGGGGGAAACAGCCACGTTGGGCCGAAAACTATCTATTCCGACGGGCAGAATGCAGTAAAATTTTTTGTGAGAACCAATAAACATGTTTAATATTTATGTGTTAGGAAAAATGCACCTTAAAATAATGAAAAAAAAGAATATACCTATGCCGACGGCTTGGCCGTCGGCATAGGCGTACACGTGGCATACAGAGATATGCCGACGGCTAAGCCGTCGGCATATACTCACCTTATCCATACCCTGGGGCCCCTGTCCACCTGTTCTCCTCCTCTCCCCCCGACCCCCCGCCGCCTCCCACCCGCATCGCCGCTGCTAGATCCCGACCCGCTGCCGCCCCCCCCCTGCCGCCGTCCGCCCCCTCCACCCAAGCCTCGCCGCGCCGCCACCCCTATCCCCTCCCCCTCCCCCAACTCCGGCGCCGCCCCGCTCCAACACCACCGCCGCCCCCACTCCCCTACCGCCGTCGCGCCGCCCCATCCCCCTCCCCTACCACTGTCGCGCCGCCCCCATCCCCTCCCCTACCGCCGCCGCACCGCCCCAAATCCGTTGTCGCCGCCGGGCCGGCCGGTCCCCGTCCTCGGTCGCCCCGTCCCCGACGCCACTGCCCCGCTCGTCGCCGCCCTTCTCCGCCCCGTCGCCGCTCCGCCCTGCCTCTGCCTCGCCGGTGAGGCCCCTGCTTGCTGCTTGCGCTGCTGCTTGCTGCTTGTTGCCGCCGCTGCCGCTTGCTGTGCTTGCTGCTGCCGCTGGTTGCTGCTTGCTGCTATAGATTAGTTAGTTAGTTTAGGGTTTAGTTAGTTTAGGGTTTAGATGGATATATTAGTTAGGTATATAAATAGTTAGATAGATGGATTATAAGATATAAAAATGCTGTTGATGGGTTAGTTGAGAAATAAAATTGTTGTTGATATATAGATGGATAGATGAGTGGAGATTACATCATGATATATAGATGGATAGATGAGATGCTATATATGTGGTTCGATGAGATGCTATATATTGCATATCCTGCAAAAAAAATTGGTTCGATGAGATGAATCAATGATGATGACGAATAGATGATGATGATGATGATGAATATCTGACGAATAGATGATGATGATTATAGTGTATTTTGCTTACATGATGCAAAAATAAATGAATGCATGTTTAAATGTTTTAAACATGCTCTATGAGTTGTGATGTTCTAAATTTTTTGTCGCGATGGATTTTGCAGGCTTTGTGGTGTCGCATTTCATTGGAGTGACCGTTGTACGACGCATTGTCTCCCTGAGCATCCCTCTACTGTTCGACTACTTCCTCTACAGCCGAGGGTGAGCTACAAGTACATCTCCTCCATGTCACTAGATTAAATTTTCACATCAAGTCGCGTAACCTAGGTCTCCCATCCGAAAGGGTTGCATGGATAAATATGCATTCAATTGCGTATTTATCACCGCAGCTCTTTCGGATTGTCCAGCGTTTTCCACGGACAGCCCGAGGATGTGTAGATTGGGTATGTTCTCCATGTTCTACCCCGTTCCGAGACAGGATTTCGGCGGCGGCTCCCCATTGTTCTCCGGAGCACATTCTCTCGGCTATTTGCCGAGACGTGTATCTGGAGAACAGCGGGGAGGTGCTGCCGAAATTTTGTCTCGGAACGGGGTAGAATGGAGAACATACTCAATCTACACATCCTCGGGTGGGATTAGGACCCATCTTTACCTATTAGAGATGTAGGTGGATTAAACGCGGTAGAAACTGAAAATTTGATGCCATTAATTTAAGTGAATCCTTAATTATGTTGTGTGGGTTGCAAAAAAGCAGAGGATGGCAGATAATCAGTGGATGTACAGTGGTTTTATCCGTCGGAATCGAGTAACATCAGAGTGGATCGCGAAAACCGATGTGTATTTGAAGGAGATATTCCGTCGTCCAATGAGAATTATCCCACCATGCCCCTGTGCGAGATGTGCCAGACGTCACCGTAGAAATCAGACGGACATGAGTGAGCACCTTCGCACGTACGGATATATGCCAAACTTTGACATGCCGCCGATAAACATAGCCGAGCAGGACCATGGTAGAGAGGAGGTGATGCGACAACGCATCGATGGATATGAGGACGACGGGGTCAGGGACATGCTAGATGATGTCATTGTTGCAGAAACGACAAATGCGACACCTTTAGAGAATGAACCGGAGGAGCCGGAGGCAACCGCAAAGGCCTTCTTGGAGGTCTTGGCCTCGTTGAAGAAACCTCTTTATGCGGGTGCGAAAATATCTCAGCTGGATGCCATCTCGCAACTGATTGCAGTCAAGGCTGAGTACGGCTGTAGCCAGAAATGCTTCGAAGCATTCCTGGGAGTATGGGCTAACAGCCTCCCTGAGGGTCATGAACTGCCGAAAAGCATGTACGATACAAAGAAAATCATGAAGGCACTCTCTATGGATTATGAGAAAATAGATGTTTGCCCGAAGAATTGCCTTTTGTTTAGGCACGAGTATGCGGATGACAAGTACTGTAGGAAGTGCGGTTCGTCTCGGTACATTGAGGTTGTCGGTGAGGATGGTGAGAAAAAGCAGCTAACCATCCCCGTTAAGGTTCTTCGGTATCTTGATTTTATAAAAAGACTGCAGCGCCTTTTCATCACGAAGGAGTCTACCAAAATAATGAAGTGGCACAAGGAAGGTATAAGGTACAATCCAAAAAAAATCATACATCCATCGGGAGGGGAAGCATGGAAGTCATTCGATGAAGAATACCCCAAGGAAGCAGCCGAGGCTGGGAATGTCAGAATAGCCATATCAGGTGATGGGTTGAATCCGTATGGTATGTCGTCCAATCCATACAGCTGCTGGCCTGTGTTTGTAATTCCGCTCAATCTTCCTCCCGGTGCCCTAATGCAACGGAAGACCATGTTCTTGTCGCTCATCATTCCGGGGCCTGACTACCCGGGGAAGCAATTGGGTGTGTTTATGCAGCCGCTTGTGGATGCTTTGCACCATTCTTGGTACTTTCCGAGGTTGACATACGACCGGGATCTGTAGAGAAATTTCTTGATGAAAGTTTGGTTGCACTATTGCATGCATGACTTTCCCGGCTATGCTCTATTCTGCGGATGGTGTACAAGTGGTAAGATGCCATGCCCAGTGTGCATGCAGGCTCTGCGAATGATTTGGCTGAGTAAGGGTGACAAGTATGTAGCCTTTGACCTGCATCGACAATTCCTCCCTCCAGACCATCCAGACAGGGAAGACAAGAAGAACTTCACGAAAGGCCGGGTAGTTCATGAAGTAACCGAGATTCCAACATTTTTGGGGGCAGATGTTCTTGCTCAGCTAAAAGCTCTCAAGCCTAAAGTCAAAGGCAAAGGCAAAGCCAAAGCCAAAGGCTTCGAGGGATATGGTGAGACGCACAACTGGACGCACATTACCCCCTTCTCGCAGCTTCCCTATTTCAAGGACCTCAAACTTCCTTACAATATTGATGTGATGCACACCGAAAAGAATGTGGCAGAGTCCCTTTTCCACACGATCCTCAACATTCCTGATAAGACGAAGGATAACGTAAAAGCTAGAGCCGATCAACAGAGAATTTGTGATAGACCACGCCTGAACATGAAGCCTCTCACAGGCGGTCGAAAAAACTGGTTCAAGCCAGATGCTGACTTTGTCCTTAAACCGCCAGAAAAAAAAGAAGTACTTATCTGGCTGAAACAAATTTTGAAGTTCACCGATGGTTATGCATCGAATATAAGTAAGGGAGTCAATCTTTCAACGGGCAAAGTGACCGGCCTGAAGAGTCATGACTACCATGTATGGATTGAGAAGATAATGCCGGTGATGGTTCGAGGCTATGTCCCCGAGCATGTCTGGCGAGTGCTTGCCGAGCTTAGCCATTTCTTCCGCACGCTCTGTGCTAAAGAAGTAAGTAAAGAGGTGATTGAAAAATTGCATAAGAAGGCACCGGAGTTGATAGTCAAGCTAGAGAAGATCTTTCCGCCAGGCTTCTTTACTCCGATGACACATCTCATTCTGCACCTCGCGAACGAGGTATTGTTGGGGGGCCCTGTGCAAAATCGCTGGCAGTACGACCCTGAGAGGCAGAACAAGCATCTCCGACGGAAATGTGGAAACAAAGCTAAGATTGAAGCTTCCATAGCTGAGGCAGTTATCCTAGAGGAGGTGTCAGACCTCAGGACATCATACTATCCAGACCACGTTCCCCATCTGCATAACAAGGTGCCTCGATACAATATAGAAGAGCCCAAGTATCAACCCAGACTCGATCTATTCAACGCGCAAGGTGGGAGGGCTGGGGCCTCAAAATCTTATAACATGCCACGACAAGAGTGGGAGGACCTCATGTTCTATATCTTGCACAACATCAAGGAAATTGAGGAAGTGTGGATGAGGTAATACCACTACACCATTCCTTTATGTCATCCACATCATCATGTTTCATGTTCACTTAGTCCCAGTCTAACACCGCTTATCTTTTTTTAGTGATTTCGTTCAAGAGGAATGGACGGGAGTGAATCCTCCTACTGAGGCGGAGGCACTTACTCTTCTCCGTCATGGAAACCCTGGACGTAAAAATTTTGTTGCTTGGTTCATGGACAAAGTAATTTTCCACAATCCCCTATTAAATACCTACTTCAACATTTATTAGTTAACCGAACTAATGCACGCAACAATTTCCATTATACTTGTAGGGAAAAGATCCGAACATATCTATGGATGATGAATTGAGATGGGTTTCCATGGGTTTTGACCCTGCCGTCATGACATGTAAAAAGTATGATGTGAATGGGTACCGCTTCCATACAGAGGAGCACCAAAACAGCCGCCCCGATCCCAAAACTATAAATACTGGAGTGTACACCCCCGGTCAAAATTCAGTAGACTACTACGGAAGGGTACAAAATATATACGAGGTTAAATTCCACCAGGGGCGTGAGACCCTAAGTCTGCCTGTGTTCAAATGCCGATGGTTCGATCCGCGGGAGGGGGTAAAACATATGCCTTCCATTGGTTTGGTCGAAGTTAAACCATCAACCGTCTATGCCGGAGCCGATCTCTTCATTGCGGCTACCCAAGCTACACAAGTATATTATCTGCCTTACCCATGCCAGAAAGTGTATCTAAAGGGTTGGAAGTTGTGTTCAAGGTGTCGCCACATGGTAAGCTACCAGACCCGAATGAAGACGATTACTACAACATTAACCCCATGACATACGAGGGAGTGTTCTATCAAAAGCAAGCTGATGATGATGATGATGATGATGATGTGGTTAGAAACGATGACGCTAGACCATTGGGTGATGATGATGTGGACCCAAACGTCGACGATGCACGGAATGATGGTGAGACCATTGTCAATGAAAATGACATACTTATGCTAGAAAAGTTAAACGAAGACGCTGACGACGAGGAAGAGCCTCCACCTCCGTCGGACAACGAAGATGATATGATTGATAGTGATGATGAGACGGACCGAGAAAGAGGTTACAACAGTGATGATTCATATGGGTTCTAGCAGATGTACGTTTCAAGTATTTTTTCTATAGTTTAGGAATATGCCTTTTTATGCATTTTTATTAATGTGTTTATTATCATGCCTTTTCCTTCATTTCATTAATTTACTAATTGCTTTTTCTCTTTTCAATGCAGGTTCGTGGAACATGGGCAAGGGGAAGGCCGACGGTGTGGGTTTCCTACGCAAGGTCGTCGGCCTGCCTAGTCGGAGTGGTCGAGCACGTAATCCTCCCCCTCGGCTACTTGACGATGACTCCTCACAGGGAGGTCGAGGGAGAGGTGCCCCTAGAGGAGGAGGGGCGGGGGGAGAGCCTCTAGAGGACGAGGTGCTGGGGGGAGAGCCACTACAGGGGGTCGCGGCCAGAAAGAGCGCACCCTCACCGACTTAGGGGTGTTGTCTTCGAGGCCCTCCTCTAGTGAGGTACCCTCCTCTAGTGAGGCAGGCGAGGAGGAGGAGGAGGAGGAGGTGGAGGAGGAGGCAGGCGAGGAGGAGGAGGAGGAGGAGGAGGAGGAGGTTGGGGAGGAGGTTGGGGAGGGGGAGGCAGGCGAGGAGGAGGGTGGTGGTGGGGATGATGGTGGTGACGGGAAGGGGGTTGACACGAAGGGGTGGCTGCGTGGCAACGCAAAGCTACCAAAGCAGGTTCCTGCTACTGAGGAGCAGAAGTGGCTCATTGAGCCCACGGGAAAAGAGTAAGTGGTTCATTATGTTGCTTGTCACATGCTTATTTCGGTTGTTATTTATTTTTCTTGTGACATGCTAATAGTTCATTCTTTTGCAGCAACTGGATATATTCTAAAGGGGTCCGTATTCCCAACGGCCTCATCACCGTCTTGCTGAAGTTATATTGGCCGGGGTTGTACTGTCCTGATCTAGTCAGGCAGCCGGACCATCGGGTTTTGGCCACGAGCTGGGACCACTAGGAAGCGGCCCGTCACGCGGACCATGAGACCAATGCCAAGGCCGTGATCACTACTTTTTGGGTGAGTTCTCTTCAGAAGCACAAGTCCATTCTAGTTTCATGAATGATTTAACTCATGGCTTCTCCCATTCTTGTTTCATGCATGATTGTAGAAATTCTATGAGTTCTTCCGGAGCACAGGGCTAGAGCGGACCAGATTGTGCTGTGCCAATGCAAGAAGAAGGCCCGCCAGATGCAGTACGAGGTGCGCTATGTGGCCATCTCCACATACTACCACGACTATCTTGGTGTGAAGATGACCAAGGAAGAAGCGCGGAGGATGGGCATTACCTTGGAGAGGCCCGAGTTCTTGGCGGTAAGTATAAAAGATTTTTCATTATGCTTTCATATATTATGCTTTCATTATGCTTTCATTACCTTGTGGTACATTATGCTTTATGCTTTATGCTTCCATAACACCAATTTGGACACGCCTACATGCCATTATGCTTTTATTATGTAGGTGTGTCCAAATTGGTGTTATGGAAAAGACGAGTCCTGGGCGGCACTGGTGGATCTTTGGTGTGATGAGGCTGGAGCCTGGGCGGCTATGAGAACCAAAAATAAGGCTAACCGAGGGACGGAGGGAGTACATGCTCGGGGAAACCGAAACCACTATCTCCACAAGGCAGTTAATGTATGACTAACCCCATTAAACATTCTTCTTCTTCTATTTACCATCACTTTCTTATGTATGACTAACCTCTGTTTGGTGGTGCAGGAGGAGAAACTGAAGCGGCCGCTCTCACACATGCAGGCGTGGGAGATCGCCCATACGCGGAAGGACCCCAAGCCTGGCGAGCCCAAGTACTACGGCAAGAAGACCGCAGAGAGGAAGAAGGCCTACTCCGAAGCGTATCTGGAGTTACATCCTGACACACCTGACCCCATTGCGGCGCCTCTGGACGACATGGCGGTGGTGAGGATGGGGCCCAAGGAGCACAGTTGGGAGGCGGTTCTCGATGCTGTGATCACTCCTAGTATCTCCTTCACACAGCTTCGTCGGATCGACCCGAGCCTGAGCCAGCGCACGAGCCAGCCAGTGACTAGTACACAGTACCTCTTTCAGGAGCAACAATCTGTAAGTATTTTCCCTCTTATCTTCATTTCTCACTTCATTTTCCACATTTAGTAGTTTTATGAGTTCCATCATGTCATACCGTAGGCCTACATGGAGTACACACGCCAGGAGACCATGGCGTGGCATCAGAGGCTTTATGAACACCAAGTGCAGAGGGATAGCCAGATGCAGCAGGCTTTTCAGGATATGGCGGCCGGCAGGTGTCCTCAGTTCCCTACAGCACAATGCCCTCCAGCACAACCAGTGCTGATGAGCTTTGAGGAGTTTGTGGCACAGAACGCTGGCCCCTCGCCGGTTAGTTCATCCCCAATCTATTCACCCAAAGCATGTCATGCCTTTCAACACAGTCATAGATCCCGTGCATATGTCTTTTCAACATGCAGGGAACAGGTGGATCTACCATTGGCGGTGGTCTTCGCAGCACTCCGGAGACACGGAGCCCGACCACTCCGATCCACGGAGGCGGAGGAGGAGGCGGTCTTGGCGGTAGCGCTGCCGCTAGCAGTGACGACCTGGGCTTCGGCGGTCTTGGCGGTGACGACCTCCGTGGTGCTCGATGATCCTTGTGTGGTGATGATGCTTGAGATGACTTGTGTGTGGTGATGATCATTTAGATGACTTGTGTGCTTCTCTATATGCTTATGCTTATGTTGGTTGTGATGATGTTCATTTAGAGACTTGTGTGTGATGATGCTTATGCATATATTGTTGTGATGGTGCCGGATGATATCCCGTTGTGTTTTATATGTCTATCCCATCATATATATCTGCTGATATGTGCTGCTATTTGAATTGAATTGATCTAAAAACAAACAGAAAAAAGAAAAAAAAAGCAAAAGCAAACTATGCCGACGGCTAGGCCGTCGGCATAGGGCTAGCGTGAGCTCCCAGTAGCTGACACGTGGGCGCCTATGCCGACGGCCTAGCCGTCAGCATAGTTCAAAAACTGTGCCGACGGCTAGGCCGTCGGCATAGGCGCCCACGTGTCAGCTACTGGGAGCTCTGTATGAAGGACTATGCCGACGGCCTGGCCGTCGGCTTAGTTACAACTTATGCCGACGACCAGGCCGTCGGCATAGCCCTGGTCCTAGAGCAGCGGCTGGTCGCCACGTGGCACACCTATGCCGACGGTCGGGCCGTCGGCATAGTTTTTGACTAGGCCGTCGGCATAGTGGTGCCACGTGGCGACCGTTCGTTGGGCAGACTTGACGGCGGCCGCCGTTAGGCGTGGTAGTTGCCGACGGCCAAGGCCGTCGGCATAGATGTACGGCCCCCGTCGGCGTATCATATATGCCGACGGTCTTTCTATGCCGACGGCCCTCCTGGTTGTGCCAACGCATATGTTGCCGACGGCCCTATGCCGACAGGGGCCGTCGGCATAGGCCTATCCCGACAGGACTCAGGCCTATGCCGACGGCCGGTAGTGCTCCCTCGGCTGCTCGGCCGCCGTCAGCGCCAATGTCATCGGTGACGCACGGGCGCGGGCGCAGAGGCCAGGCAATTACCCCGGCACCTACCTGAATCGACCGGGATTTTCTGATCCACGGATTGGCCCCTGCCTGCCAATGGCGCAGCGAGGGAGCGAATCCGGCTTGTTCAGTGCCGGGCAGCGAGGGAGTACGTACCCAGCGCGTGTCGTCCCTGTGCTCTGCTCCGCACGCAGGTCAGGCCATAAGTGCGGGTGCTCCCACCTGCTGCGTACTTGGGGTGCCGAGATTCAGATTCGTAGCCGTGTAGCACTCTGCATTCGGTCTGCTCGCGGGGCGAAAGGTCAGCTTGTTAGTACCGCTCATCATGGTTCATAAGTCTCGGCTGATACGCGGGATATGTACTGCGTCGTGCAATGCTGTTTGCATCTTCAGGACTTCGGCTAGTCGGAGCAACTCTAGCAGATTCGTTATATCTATAATCGTCATCCATCATCATATGGAACACTTCATATGAATATAGAAGCCGCGGCAGGCGTACGAAGAGCCTTCGTAATGTACCCTTCATTTTCTTCAAAATGCAGGGGCAATTTAAGCTCAAATCATACATGCCAAACACATGTTTCATTATCATAAATTAATAGGAATATAATGAAACTATAATGGGGCCAATATCCGTCGCCTTAGGCTGCTTGTAGTAGAGAGTATCATAGTTAGTATAATGCATATGATATTACCTCTGTAATGCATAATATTATAGATTAGTATCATAGATGGCTTTAATTATTAACATGCAAAATGTTTAGTACTATATCATTTATTATGATACGGTAGATATCATGCTAAACCCCCTCTTTTTTTATTTAATTTTGTGTCTCATTAAAATTGCCTGGTTGGCATGATACTCTCTACATATAATTAGCAACTTCAAATGTCGTTAAACAACATTTAAAATAAGCAATGTCGCTACTCGGGTGACATTGCTACCTAGACTACCTACATTACTCGGTGGTGTGCGCCATCTACTCGTCGCCCTTCACGTTGGTCATCCTCCTCCTCCAGACCGAAATATCCTCCATCGAGGCGTAGGGGTCGGACTCACGTACAGCAACCACGAGCTGCCACTACTCCTCCTCGTTGGTGAGTGCAAACAAATTATTCATGCCTCATTGTGAGCTTGGAGGGCGGTGAGCTCGAGCACCGCGTGGACTGGGTCCTCGGGCTCCACCTCCCCCTTCTGTTGGGCCACGACATCAACGGTCTCGCTCACGCGGACAAGGGGGGTAGCTGGGTCGATGGGGCCAACGTCCTCCTCATCCCCCCTTCACTTGAACGAGGAGCCACTGCCACCACCATAACCAACAACACGCGCTTGGAGTGGACTTTATTTGGCACTGCCACTGTCGCGCCGGAAGGGTTGATGCAGCAGGCTATATCAACCTAGCTAATTAAAAAAACAAATCTATGAAATCTACAAGTCCATCTGGTAGATCGAGGCATCCCTGCACTCCCACATAGGCAGAGCCACCGAAGGTCAGAGGAGGACAAGGTGATGACCAGCTAGCAGAGAAGAGGTGGTGGAGATGCGCACCCTGAGATGGCCTCCCTTAGGGTTTTTTCTTTTTGAGAGAACGCTGGCTTTATAGATTAATGAACAACATTACACGGAGTTCATCGGATGCAATCCGGAACAGAATGGAAAACACAAAGACTAGAAGAGTCCATACATGATTTAGCTAGCACATGAGCAGGAACATTCAAATGCCGACCAACATGTTTGAAGGACAATGACGAGAAACCTTCAGACATAGGCTTGATATCAGCCACCACCACCCCTATTGAAGAACGGCCTCTCTTAAGGTTGGGAGAGGAATGGTTGGAAAAAATAACTTGTAATCTTGTTTAACTTGTTTCTTCTAGTGATACACAATACTCCATCAGGGAAGGTTTATTGGGCCTCCTTGTATTTTGGGTCCTCTAATTTTGACCATAACTTATACTAAAATATAAACTATATGTCATAAAAACTATATGTGGGAACTATATTTGAATACAAATTCAACAGTATACTTTTTATAGCATGTATCTTTTATTTTGTTAGTCATATAGATGGTCGAAGTTTGACCCAAAATATGAGGGGGTCTAATAAACATGGATGGAAGAAGTGCATGAACCATTTATGTACTATGAAAATGGTGTGTTTTTTGTTCTTTTTGCAAATGAAAAATGTATGTCCATTGTCATACTTAAACGGGAGATTCCCCTGAAGAAAACACTTACTACTTAAAAGGGCACAAAAGTGTGCGTTCTAAAAAGTTAAACTGTTCGCTGAGCATGGTGAGCTTAGTTTGTGGTTGATGACTTGTGTGTTCTAAATTTTTCTATAATTCATCCTGAAGATTAACCATGTGCAAAAGGCAGCTATAGTTGGGCCTTGAGCACTGCTTCACACACGACACTCCCAGACAAATGTGTCAACAAAGAAAAATGTGTCAACAAAGCTTCACATGAAGAACGAAACAGAGGACGCTGATTAGGGCATCATCAAGACATCAATAGTAATGCAAGAATGAAGAAATATGCTCTAACAAAGCTACTGTATACACAAAGCTGTCAGAGACCTCGGGCGATGACCATACTAACCTCGAGTTCTTCCCGACACAGCTTATGCTAATCTAAAAACAAACCACCCCACACACAGACAGAGAGAGAGAAATGGAGCGGAAACAGAGCAAGCGGGAGACACGGGGACAGAGCATGTGCGGAGGCGGAGGAGCTAGTAGGAGATCTCCATGGAGAAGTTGGAGTCCAGCAGCTCCTCGATCATCTGCTCCACGTACTGCTCCTCCAGGAACCCGCCGCTCCACCCGGCCGCCGCCGAGGCCGCCGCCGCGCTGGCATTGCCCGTGTACCCGGCGAACGGCGCCGGCGGCGCGCGCGGGTCCACGCCCACGGACGACGCCGAGGCGTCCTTGTCCTGCTGCTGCTGCGCGGCCTGCGAGCCGCACGCCACGTTGAAGCGGTGGAGCTTGGCGACCAGCGCCGGGGAGAGGAAGGACGAGGACGGGGCGCCGGCGTCGTTGTCGGGGAAGTTGGTGCGCACGCGCGGGCCGCACATGATGCGCGCCGCCTCGTCGTAGGCGCGCGCCGCGTCCTCCGCCGTCTCGAAGGTGCCCAGCCAGATCCTCGTCTTGCTGCAAGAGAGAAAACCGCCATGGTTAGAACTCAGAACACGCCGAGAAAATCGATCGGTCCAGAGCAATCGCAAAGCCTTTCGAGGACGGCGACGTACAGTAGGGGGTGGCGAATCTCCGAGACCCAGGAGCCCCAGTGGCGCTGCCGCACGCCGCGGTACCGCTGCTGTGGCCGCGCCATTGGAGAAGGAGCTCTTCGCTTGCTCGGTGAGAGTGGGAGCAGCTGCCTCCGTGCTGTGCGCTCGCGTGTCTCGGGGTCGGGGCGTGGAGAAGAAGACGATGGTGATGGTGGTGGTGATGGTGATTAGTGTGGTGTGTGCGAGCTTTTGGGCCCTATAAATAGAGACGGGCGAAGGGAGGAAATTCTGTTCGCGGACTGTTTTGAACGGCCTCTCGGTGGGTCCCTGTCTGGGTGTATGTCATCCCTGGCCCACCTTCATCAAGTCGAACTTAGAAACACCAAAACGGAAATGGTCGAAACTCCCAGAAGCACCGCTGTGCTCTCGCTTGGTCGTCTAGCTTGCTCTCGTATTCTCGACCAGCTAGTTCAGAGCAAATGGTACAAAAGGAAGGTTATAAGTACAGTATAAAATTAGTACAAAGTTGAGTCACTTATTTTGAGACGGAGGAAGTACCTTTTAACATCTACATCAATTCGGTGAATTATGATTGTCATGTTTGTCAAATCAACTGCTGCATGTTTGCTAGTACTATATGTTTCACAAATTTGTCTATGGCTAGTAAATTTAAGGATACCAAGATTCAAAAACCACGCCTTGGTAATTTGAAAATAATAAGTATAATTAAAACTTTCTTTGACTCAAAATAGACGAGTTCTAAATTTTGCGGATTTATTAATAGACAAATTTGACCATTAATATTTGTAGGAATGCATAGTAAAATATTGCATTTTTATTGTGAAACTATTTTCTGTGATGATATAGTTACGTGGTTTTGTCCAATTAATTATTTTACTAGTTAGCTATCGATGTTAGAGTAGTTTGATTGCAAGTTTTCAATTGCATGGTCCATTTTAGCAAAGATAGTAATCAAATCAGGCATGCCTACTATATTGGGCGGGCAATTAATAAGAAATATTTGTTCAAAAATGTGAAAGGTCGTTTATTTAAATTTAGGTTTTCGAAGCCTTATTCGGCATTGGGATTGATTGTGATGTTACCGTTGATTTGTGTCTGATTTGGGATAATTGGTCAGTTCACGCTATTTTGGATAATGAAATACTATGTAAACATTTAATTTAAGTTTCCAACATGGTAAAATATATTTTTTGCAATAATTGACAAAAATAAGCACATTACCTATAAATTGGGCCTATGATGGAGTGAATACTCACGGTATCCTACTTATTAGCTAGATTATTTGCCCATCTTGTCTTTGTTAATTACCAAATTGTTCTACAACAAGCGACATTTCAAGCAATGTGCATTATTGTCATTGATTTCCTATTTGCTTGTGTTAAAAGAATTACATAACTATTGTCATGTACATATATCTAGAAATATTTAATGGTGTCATTTACAAGTGATCAACAAGGAACCTATCTCGCTTAGTTAGGAGGTGGGTGTCTCATAGGATGCGAAGTTGGGTTTCTCCCTATAGTTTCCTTTGAAGAAACCAACAAGTGGCCGATGTAAATATTTTTCCGAAGTCAGAAACATACCCCAAAAAAAAAGATCTGATCGCATGTTCTACCAGGACACAAATTTCTTGACAAAAGAGTAACAAATCAATATATTCCATGTAAGCTAGAGCACACCATATGAGCTAGTAGAGTATACCCAGAAGTCAGGAACTAGTGTCAATAATATTCCCGTAGACCATGAGGCAGCCCCTATCGACCAGATCCCAGACGTCACATTTCCGTCCAAGTAAAATACATCCACCCGGTCCATTGACGAACAAGTTAATGATGAGGTTCTAGGGTAGTTTAGGCCTAATTAACTAGCCTTACATACAAGTCCAATCCGTGTTAGATCATCACATGGTAGGTAAGCAGAGAAAAAATTAGTAACTAGTAGTACATGATTAGTTGAGAGCTTTGGATTCCCCACAAGAACCCAAATTAAGTAGCCCGCAGATGCCCTCATGACACACACTGATCTGCAAACTGTACGTACCCCGATTTCCCCATAGGATTGACTATCGAGCACCATGAATTTCCCATGACATCACAGGCTCAGAGGCTCACAGCTACTAGGTAGGAGATCTGCCAAAATCTCGATTGGTACGTAGACAGTCAGAAACACACTCACACACACACACACACAGAGCATCGTCCTACTTGCACTCGGATCACAGGGCAAACAAGTTGCGAACTGCAGCGCCTAGCTAGAAGGCGGAAATCTGCGGCCTCATTGGGCTGCTACATTTGCATCTGTTTGTGATTTTGGCGCCATCCTCCCCATGGCGATGGCATGGCGAGGCCTTGGGACGGGCAGAGCCTGCGCCTTGGGAGGAGCACACGCAGATGGGGAGGCTAGCGTTTTAGGTCTTTATCCCCGAAAAAAGATTATGCAGTGCAGGCGCAGCGTGCTGGCTTCGATCCGCTGAGCCATGCGTCGAGATTCATGCATATGGCCGAGCGCGCGCCTGCCAAATCTGGGTGAGTGTGTGGCGCGTGTGTCATCGGTGATGCGTGTGTTTCCTTGTGCAGCGCACCGTATCCAGGGCGCGATCTCCCCGGCCGCTCGTCCCGTCGCGGCCTGGACGCATGCATGCTCGACCACCTCGCCGACGCGCGCGCCGTGGTGCGGTGTGCCAGCGCCGGCCGGCGGCCGGGCCGCTCCCCCTGCGTGTTACAAGTGGCCGGGCGCGTGGGAATCCGCGGCGCGTGGCGTCGATCCTGTGGAGATCGGGGCATGATGCCGGCTTGGACGAAGGAGATCGGCGTCGTCCCGTGGTGGCAGCTGGGGCGTATCTATGCTGCTGATCGGACGACGGCCAGTGGTCGGGCAGGGGTTTCATGGGAGGGAGGGTGGTGTCATGTCCTGGAGGGCATGACATGGGCAGCACTGGTTGGTTGCTGTGTGTGCCTGCGTTGCTTGTGTTGGAGGCTCATGGGTCATGGCAAGTGGCAACGGCTGAGCCATGTGGGGGTTCCCAGCTTCCAATAGTAGCCTTCCTAGTCAGCAGCTCTGCTGGGTCTTGTCACTTGATAAGGTGGTAGGATTTCCTGTCAAAAAAAGTGATTGGATGGAACCTTGCCACATGTTTACCTTTTGGCAAATACTCCCTTCGTTCCGAATTACTTGTTTTAGATTTGTCTAGATACGGAGGTATCTAGCATTAAAATAAGTCTAGACACATCCGTATCTAGACAAATCCAAGACAAGTAATTCGAAACGGAGGGAGTATCTTTTATTATTACTTTAGAAACACAATTACGACACGGACACTCACAACCACACGCACTTGAGAAACACAATTACAACACAGACACTCCTTATGAGCATATCCGAAAGACTAAACGGGCTTATCTTGAGATTAATAAAATCACTACAGGCACTTTGTAGTTAATGAACACGCCATATCATTGAAGGAATAGTGCCGTAGAGTTTGGAATAAACCCGAGAAATATGCAAACACCCGTTTCAAATATAGAACTTGAACCCGGGTAGGTTAGTTCCACCACAAGGAACTTAAACATTTAAGCTAGGCCTAGTTTGCGGCAACTAATTAATTAACTAAACGGGCAATGAGTGAACATCACACCTCTTAATTGATCTTTTTACCGGATTCTCTCTCGTGCTACTACATCAAACAGATATATCTTCTGTTTCTATATTTTATCTTCTTTCTTCATTATTTTTACAGCTTTTAAGTCCGCTGTTCCATTCATTTTATTTCTCTAGTGGTCTTATAAGGCAACTGCGGACCAATACGGTGGACAAAAAGATAACACAATTGTCAAAGAGTTCCATAGACAACAGTCAAAAAGGCACGCTACAAAACCAACAGAAGATTCTAGACAACCTGCAACTAGTGCAGTATAAAAAATGGAGTAGACGTTTTGTTTAAAGTGTCGTTTAAAACTAAGGGGATACAGTAGAAAAATGAAATACACATTTGGTATAGAAAATACAATCCGCAATAGTAAAATAGTGCACTAAAAGCTCAAAGGAAATGTAATACAAAATTTGCAGTGCACATTAGTTCAGTAAATACATCACACATTGGTTAAGAAGTGCGATACTCAGTAATCCAAAATTCCATACTCATCCTATATCTTTATGTAAGCAGCTAGCCTTTGGCCCTCCACTAACATATTTCTTTCAATATGCACATATGCCACATCATCATGAAAACATGCATGAAAAAAGACCCACCTCAACATGCAGATATGCATGGGAAGGCCCACCTCAATATTTAATACAATAAGTTGTATTTATTTTTTATTTTTAGTTCTCATATTATTCGCCCAAATATTTATTATCTAAATTATCAAATACTCCCTCCATCCCATAATATAAGAGCGTTTTTGAAAAAAATATGCTCTTATATGATGAGACGGAGGGAGTATCATGAAAGTATATTGCAACTAATTCCCACCATAATGCGCATACTTTTTTCTAACTCCATTTCAACTGGTAGCTGAGGGCACATGTGAGGTGATCAGATATATGCAGTATCGTTTTTAACTTAAATATTCATGTTCATACAATTATATCCCGTTAAACTATATATCAACCAATTCCTACGGCAACACAAGGGGTATAGAGTCATCCCCACTAATTTATTTATCTCAAATGCAAGCATGTCACCTCACCGTACAACTATGAATATGACAAGGCCCACCTCACCATGCAATCATGCATGGGAAAAGACCCACCACAACATAAAAAATGTCTTCCATTCAATTAGTTGACTTATATTTTCTTTTGACTATGTAATTAGTTGCCTTATATTCAATAAGCATGTTACTACTATTATATACATAACCAAATATAATAAGTCATATGCATTTCTAATTTTTGGTCTCATGTTATCAACCCAAAATTTTGTCAACCAATTCCCGAAACAACGCGCGGGGTATCCTCCGGTATACTTAAATAGTTGATCCGGCACCAACTCTGATTTTCGCAACATGCAGCTATGACAACTCACCATGTCACCATGCATGAAAAAATGCCCACCTTA
This sequence comes from Triticum urartu, assembly GCF_003073215.2. Classification (NCBI taxonomy): domain Eukaryota; kingdom Viridiplantae; phylum Streptophyta; class Magnoliopsida; order Poales; family Poaceae; genus Triticum; species Triticum urartu. Next base: position 95,288,216 of record NC_053028.1, on the reverse strand, counting down.
GCATGCGCCACACATGCTACTCGTACTTTTAATAAATATTTTGCAACTATATAATAACTAAGTGCACGTTATATGTATTTTAGTTTAAAAAAATACTCACATTGTTAATCCAAATACTAATGTTTCATATGAACAAATATAATTGAAATAATTACAAATAATTCTTGTAACAACGTGCGGGGTATCATCTCCAATTGGTCTAGAAATGCATCACTCAGTGGTGTAAAAATATCATATATCCCGTGAAAAATACAGTGGAGGAAAACTCATCTCATGCATCATGTTGGATCTAAAACAATCGGCGACAAATGTGGTAGAAAAATGCAATAGATATTATTAAAAAAGGCAACACTAACTAAGAGAAAATGAAGTAGAAATTTACAATAGGCATCATCGTAAACTATAGAGTACACAATAGTAAAAAAGAGTGTAATGAAAAGTCGAGAGGATATTTAGTGAAATAATATAGTGCATAACATAGATCCTACGAAAAACATAGTAGCGAAAAATCGTCGAATGTACCCGTTGGGTCCAATTTTGAATACTTTTTTTCCATTCATTCAGGCAGTCATAGTTCGCAGTGGTCCAATTTTGAATACTTTTTTTTGCCATGGACACACATCACACAAGTGTAAACCTACACAACAGCAGATAGTATGATCTGATATACTTCTTTTGTCATTGACTCACCCGTTCAATCATACTGCCTACAAACACATCACACAAGCGTATATTATGATCTGCCATAACTAGCCATGAACCTCACGAGAGTTGGATAGCGTAGCCATGTAGGGACCTCGCGTATCCTGATAAGCCCGCAACATGGCAGCACATGCCACCACAGGAAGTGAATGAAGAATTAAGGGATGCGCGCCTCGTCTGACCGAATTGCCGCACAGGCACAGTATACGACATCTATCCCCATATCCAAACCGCCGTACACGGCAGAAATTTACTCCGGCCGGCCGGTCGATAGGCCGATTCTCTGCCGCAGCAGCGGCGGCAGCAGCAGCACAGTCTCGATCACGATCCTGAGCGCACGCACAGTCTCGGTGGTTCGTTCGCCACTCACTGCTGAACCAAGACTCCCGTCACCCCCGAAAAGGACGGACCGCCCGGCCGCACAGTGCCGGAGCCGGTGGCATAAAAACTTCTCACCGGTCACATCGTCGACGTCGGTACGTACCGCGCCGGAGCCGATCGACGCCGCGGCCGGACGGATCCGCGCGCCCGTGATCGATCCGACCCGAGCGCGAGGGGTACTACGTGGCCGCACGGCGGCGCGGCGGCCCCTACAGCGGGCTGCGGCCGGATACGGCGGAATCGATCGGCCGGGCCGGGGGATGCGCCGTCAGGATTCGGCCTCAGAGAACGTTCAGAGCGGGGAGATGGGATGAGATGCTGCTGCTATCCCTCTCTGCAGTACGACGAGATCTTGGCCGATCCCTGCGGCAGCGGCACTGTGGGGGTCCGTGGGCGCGCGCACAGGGACATCATCAAGCGCCATCGCTGTGGTTGTGCTGTGCGGGCATGCAACAGTCTGCTCGGGCCAACTCCACCGCCCGACTTCAAACGGATGTCCGTTTTGTCCTGTTTTTGTCCCTTTCGGTAGGGATTTTGAGTCGTGTCCGGGCCTGTCCTAGGATGCGGTGGCTGTCCGCCCACCGCGCGGACGCATCCCGGCCGCATCTTGTCCACGTATTATTTCTTTGCAAGTCCTTAACTTTATTCCATCATTCATTTTTGGTACATGAAAAATGCATCACCATATTTTGACTAGTAAAGCAAGGCTAAAAAAACAAGAACCACAAGAATATATTTTAGAAGATACCCAATTTCCATAACTGCTTCCTTGAGTTGGGTTAGGGCCTTCTCGATGCACTCGTTGTTGATCTATGGAGGAGGGTCGATCTGGCATCCTCCTTTCTTCTTCAAGCCAGAAGGCTCGATCTGGCATCCTCCTTTCTTCTTCAAGCCGGAAGTCGATGTTGCTTCCTCCTCACACCTAGTCTCGTGTCTAGCCTCTAATCTAGCATCAAGTGCACTTGTCTCATTTACAGCCTCTATACTAGCTAAAAGTGCACGAACATGTACTAAATTTCGCTCTATCAATATATCGATGTACTCTTCTTCCCAATACCAAAACTTGCATCCGTTCTACACAACAAAATTTGAAATTAGCACAACTAGTTAAATCTAGAGCACAAACCGAAACTAAAAAAAGCGCATACCCCATCGTTTAAGCACTTGATGAACACCCATCCGGGATGTTCCGGCGTTGTAGACACGCGGCACACGACCATCCTTGGGCAGTGGTCGCACTTAATGAGTGGCAACGGTGCGCTGGCGAGCTTTTGGGCAAGCACCGAGCCCGGCCGACCGCCATTCGTGTATCTGCTGGCGGACCGCTGACGGTGCAGATCCGAGCGGCTAGAGGAGGAGCCACTGCCTGCATGTGGCCTTGCGGCCCTGCCAGGGCCTTCCGGCGAGGTGCCCGGCCAGTCCATGGCACGGCCCGGCCTCCCACAGCCGGCCGAGCTCAAGACCGACCGGATCCGCCTCAAAACCGGCCGGCGGATGCGCAAACCAGGTGGCCGTGGTTGGGTAGCTCGGCGGCGCCGAGGGGGAGGGGTTGGGCGAGCTCGCGTCCGAACTGCACGGCTGTAATGGCAGCGGCGGCGGCGACGGCAGCGACGGGAAGAGTGGGGAAGAGTGGAGGGGGTGCGGCCGGAGGGAAGGAGGGGGACGGATAGAAAAAGGCCCGTCTTGTGCCTGACGGGCGGGCCAGGGGAGGACACGCGTAGACGACCCGCGTGTCCGCGTGGTGTCCGTTTCACCTCAAAAGCGGCGCAAATTTGGGCCGCGGATGGGTCGAAAGCGGACACAAAGCGGACAAAAGTCCGTTTGCTCCCGTGTGCTGGGCCATTTTTTTTGTCCCTTTTACTCCAAACGGACGGGACCGGACAGGATAGGTTTGCGCGGTGGAATTGGCCTTACACGTACGTACGTGGCGATGGTCTGATCGTCTGGGCGGACGGGGGACATGGGAGCGGCCATCTTTGGCTGTGGATCGTGACGGCCGGGCTGGTTTACGGGGGTCGTGCATGCTCCTTTGATGATGGGGCGATGTGCATGTACCCGGCCGGCCATGTGCACGGCCGAGGCTGATGCTGAGCACCACACGTTTAGGTCATTATCTGCACGTCCTTCTGTTGCTTTTGCTCTTTCTTTTCTTCCCTGGCTATGATGGTTCAGAGATGAGAGTATTGGTTTGTCTTGATTTTTGTTGGTTAATTGCTTGCTCATCTCTGATTGTGGACGTCGTGTGTGGTGTGTGAACGCTGGTCTAAAGAAACTCCCGGGGGAAGAAGATAAGGCGGAGGGTGTCGCCACCTAACACATGCATTGCCTGGGTTGCTGACAAGACCCACAATGGGGTTTTGATGCAAATTTAGTTATATTTCTTTTACAAAACGCTTTTGTTTGATACACCTAGCAACATGGCGACTGGCAAGCATGTTCGTTTGAAAATCTGCCGCTGGAAAAGAGTATCCGTCGAATTGTTATTGCAATCTAAGCCCCCGGTACTGTAAAAGTCGTCGTTTTCAAACATAAAATAGGTCAATCTCTGGTAAATAAAAAAATTGCGAGAAAAACTTTCAATCTATTCATCAACTGTCAATGTAGTACAAAGAGCATAAATAGATCCGTACACCATCTAGCGATGACTACAAACACAGGAGCGAGCCGAAGGCGCGCCACTGTCTCCCCCCCCCCCCCCCCCCCCCCCCTCCCCCTCTCATCGGAGTCGGACAAACCGTGCTGTGGTAGACAATCGGAAAGTCGTCCTACTAAGACTATAGGATTAGCGCACCAGAACAACAATTGCCACCGATAAAGAGAAGCGTAGATCAGAAGGATCCAACCTGTAGACACAGAAACACATACGAATAAAGACAGAATCCACAAGGATCCACCAAAGACAAACGACGACCGAATCCCATAAAATCCGCAGGAGACAAACCTCCACACATCCTTCGACAATGCTAGAAACACCACCGGAACGGGACTAGGCAGGGAGAACCTTATTCCATCTTTAGAGAGCCGTCGCCTCGCCTCGCCTCCCTGAACAAGACATAAACCTCAACAAGACTAAAAAAAGCATGAAAAATCGGAGCCCCCCCCCCCTCGCGCCAGCAAGGGCCGTGATCCACCACGCCTCTATGGCCGTAAAATCACAGGAGAAGAGGTAGACCGGTGTGCAGCACTGGCAGGAGGCGCGAGAAACCCTAGCCAAAGGTCCTCTTTCTTTCACGCGAAGAAAGAAAACAACAAGCTTTGGTAAATTTGACTACTAATATCTGTAGGAAAACTGCAAACTTTGGACAAAAATACTTTCGTGACGGGTTATAAATACTTGTTACGCAACAACTGTATCCACACACCATCCCCGCAACCGATAATCTATTAACCATTTACTGAGTAAGCATTTATTCTTCATCTCAAGATTTTTTATACCTAAACATCCTTGGTCTTTCGGTCTACATATGCCCGATTTGGCTAGTCTGGACTTCTTTTCTGTTTTCATCTATTTGACAAAAAGCGAGATCAATAAAAATCCAAAATTTTCGGTACCCCCATGGGTACTTCAAAGAAGGATATTAGGAATATTGACATACTCGTCAACACGGAATTTATAAGAATTAACCGACCCCATATGACATAAGCTTGCCCTTCCAACAGCTTAAATTCTTTTCAAATCGAGCTTCAATGCATTTCCATTCTTTGTTGATTAATCTACTATGATGAATTGGTATTCCCAGATATCTAAACTGATCTTCATATTATCCTACTCCTGTCTTGGTTTCTGTTGATATCAAGAGGTATGATAATGGATGGATTTGGCAAGCACATAAGGCCAGTGGCGGAGCTTCATGGGGGCCAACCTAGGTCATGTTCCCCAGCTTACATGAACCTTTGTATGACCCCCCCCCCCCCCCCCCCCCCCCCCCCCCCCCCCCCCCCCCCGTCAAGCCCATGCCCCGCATAAGGCATACAGAACTCATCGAGAAAATAGGCGGTATATATGTCTTCAAACACTCTAAAGGGTCTCATGTGCCTCCCAAAAGGCCCCTGCTTGGTAAGGGCCCTTTGGTTGTTATATGTTCGACAGAGAAGTAACTTTGCGTGCATGTATATGTCTACGATTACAACTTATCTTCACTAGTTACCTAAGGCGTGTGTCTTAAAAAAATGGGTGCTCGTCTATTTTCAATGGACCGAGATTTTCTTAAGCCTTAGCCGATTTAGAAAAGTGCAACCTGAAGCATTTCACCTAGTTGCAAGTGCATATTACATTTTTAATCGATTGAGACATAAAAACATCTTGATAGACTGGGACCTCTTTCTAGAAAATAAGGAGTACCCCCGGCCTTTGCATTAGAGTGATGCATGCAACCCATTTATGTTTGCCTAACTGCAGAGATATAGACAAACATAAACTCAGTTTAATCTGAGCTTGATCATCCAATTAACCATACTTTTGTCTCTCTGCCTCGCTCGGCTGAAACCAGGTGTTCAAAGTTAATTAGGCAATTGCATGTGGTTCGCCGTTGCTTATAACACTTGTGATCCGCGTTTCATGCATGGATCTTGCGATCGGGACATGGCGATCTGGCGCCCCATTTGATAGTACGATGATGAGCGACTAGCTCAGACCAGATGCATGGCCAGATTAATCAAACTAGCTCGTGCCACGCAACTTGTCGGCACACAGCATCATATATATGTAGTTGTCCTTGGTCAAAATCACTCCCTTATGCACAAATCACACAAATACCCTTATTTTTAAAGGTACCTTAACTTCCCAAATATGAAGCGACTTTTGGATAGGACCGGTGTTTATGAACCAACGAACAAGATGAGACTATCTATCCCATCATTCCCCCACCAGCACCCGCCTGAACTAAATATTTAAAGGAACAAAACCAAGTATTATACGGACGAAAGCTTATTTACGTTGTACAATGTTATACAGAGAAGGATACTGCAAGGCTAGTGGCTTGTCCTCAAGCCAGGTATCTGAATCTACCGGATCGGACAATGATGGTACCTTTGATGTCGTTGTCCCTCCTGAGGGCATCATTTTGAAACAAGTGTTAGTTGGACGGGACAAGCAGAAGAGCGGTGGCTCATCCACCGCAAGGCCGACGGCGGATCTCGGTGGCATGGTGCTGCGGAGGTTCCGCGACGGATGCGTGTGGACGGATATGTGCATGATGGTGGAGTTGTCTGGCGTCGTGGTGGCGTCGATGGTAGGCCAGGCAAGGTCGATGGGTCAGTTTCTGCTCTGAAGATGGACCGGTGAAAGATGGCGGTGGCAGACTCTGAGAGTGCGTCGGTCCGGTATGGGACCCAGTCCTGGTATGTGGCTAGGCTGGGGCATCCGGCTTTAGATGTTAGGGTTTGGTGCGATGCTTGTTTGATATTAGGCCCGAATATTCGGCACACCTTCCTCAATGGGATATGAGTAGCAACATGTGTTGCCTAGATGGTGACTTCAGGCTGGCTGATGTATTTACTTTATATGGCCTCTATGAATAATTAATAAGATGGTCGCATGCATCGTCCAGATGCAGTGTCCGGAGGTCTATCCTCCTTTTTCAGAAAAAATATCTTCCCAAAATCTAGTATTATTTCATTCCCACCTATGAATTTACTTCTGTTGAAGAAGGTTGCCATTGTCCTCATCGGCTCCTTTCAAAAAGGAGAATCGGTCCGCTGAGCAGTGACTTGTGCGTTTGAATTGTAAATACTTGTTACGCAACAACTGTACACACACCATCCCCCTCAACCGATAATCTATTAATTATTTACTGAGTAAGCATCTATTCTTCATCTCAAGATTTTCGATACCTAAACCTTGTTGGTTTTCGGTCTACATATGTCCCATTTGGCTAGTCCGCACTTCGTTTTGTTTTCATCTATTTGACAAAAAAGTGAAATCGGTAAAGATCCAACATTTTCGGTGTTGGGGAACGTAGTAATTTCAAAAAAATTCCTACGCACACGCAAGATCATGGTGATGCATAGCAACGAGAGGGGAGAATGTTGTCTACGTACCCTCGTAGACCGAAGCGGAAGCGCTATATCAACGCGGTTGATGTAGTCGTACGTCTTCACGTCCGACCGATCCAAGTACCGAAAGCACGACACCTCCGAGTTCTGCACACGTTCGGCTCGGTGACGTCCTCGCCTTCTCGATCCAGCAAGAGGGGCGAAGTAGTAGATGAGTTCCGGCAGCACGACGGCGTGGTGACGGTGTTGGTGAAGAACAATCTCCGCAGGGCTTCGCCTAAGCACTACGAAAACTATGACGGAGGATAAACTAGAGAGGACGGGGTTGCCGGTACACGGCTTGGTGTTTCTTGATCTGTCTTGGGTGCTAGCCCTACCCCTCTATTTATATGTTGAGCCTTGGGGTCGAAACTTGGAGTAAAAGCCTCCACAAAGTCGGTTTCACCCGAAAGGCAAGAGTCCTTCTCGGACTCCAGGGCCAGACGCCAGGGACCCTGGCGTCTGGCCTCCGCAAAACTTCTTTTGCGCTTTCCAAAAACTCCGTGGGCTTTCCCCTTTGGCCCAGATAAAGTGTTCTCGTACCCAAACATTTCGGGAAATATCCGGAATCACTTCTGGTGAATTCCAGAACCCTTCCGGAGATCAAACACTACTACCCACATATCAATCTTTACTTCCGGACCATTCCGGAGTTCCTCGTCATATCTGTGATCTTATCCAAAACTCCGAACAACATTCAGTCACCAACATACATAACTCATAGTACTATATCGTCAACGAACGTTTAAGCGTGCGGACCCTACGGGTTTGAGAACTATGTAGACATGACCGAGACACATCTCTTGTCAATAACCAATAGCGGGACCTGGATGCCCATATTGGCTCCTACATATTCTACGAAGATCATCATCGGCCAGACCGCATAACAACATACGTTGTTCCCTTTGTCATCGGTATGTTACTTGCCCGAGATTCGATCGTCGGTATCCAATACCTAGTTCAATCTCGTTACCGGCAAGTCTCTTTACTCGTTACGTAATACATCATCTCGCAACCTAACTCATTAGTTGCAATGCTTGCAAGGCTTATGTGATGTGTATTACCGAGAGGGCCCAGAGATACCTCTCCGACAATCGGAGTGACAAATCCTAATCTCGAAATACGCCAACCCAACATCTACCTTTGGAGACACCTGTAGAGCACCTTTATAATCACCCATTTATGTTGTGACATTTGGTAGCACACAAAGTATTCCTCCGGCAAACGGGAGTTGCATAATCTCATAGTCATAGGAACATGTATAAGTCATGAAGAAAGCAATAGCAACATACTAAACGATCGGGTGCTAAGCTAATGGAATGGGTCATGTCAATCAGATCATTCACCTAATGATGTGATCCCGTTAATCAAATAACAACTCTTTGTTCATGGTTAGGAAACATAACCATCTTTGATTAACGAGCTAGTCAAGTAGAGGCATACTAGTGACACTCTGTTTGTCTATGTATTCACACATGTATTATGTTTCCGGTTAATACAATTCTAGCATGAATAATAAACATTTATCATGATATAAGGAAATAAATAATAACTTTATTATTGCCTCTAGGGCATATTTCTTCAGTCTCCCACTTGCACTAGAGTCAATAATCTAGTTCACATCGCCATGTGATTTAACAGCAATAGTTCACATCACCATGTGATTAACACCCATAGTTCACATCGATATGTGACTCAACACCCAAAGGGTTTACTAGAGTCAGTAATCTAGTTCACATCGCTATGTGATTAACACCCAAAGAGTACTAAGGTGTGATCATGTTTCGCTTGTGAGATAATTTTAGTCAACGGGTCTGTCACATTCAGATCCGTAAGCATTTTGCAAATTTCTATGTCAACAATGCTCTGCACGGAGCTACTCTAACTAATTGCTCCCACTTTCAATATGTATCTAGATTGAGACTTAGAGTCATCCAGATCAGTGTCAAAACTTGCATCGACGTAACCCTTTACGGCGAACCTTTTTGTCACCTCCATAATCGAGAAACATATCCTTATTCCACTAAGGATAATTTTGACCGCTGTCCAGTGATCTACTTCTAGATCACTATTGTACTTCCCTTGCCAAAATCAGTGTAGGGTATACAATAGATCTGGTACACAGCATGGCATACTTTATAGAACCTATGGTTGAGGCATAGGGAATGACTTTCATTCTCTCTCTATCTTCTGCCGTGGTCGGGTTTTGAGTCTTACTCAACTTCACACCTTGCAATACAGGCAAGAACTCCTTCTTTGACTGTTCCATTTTGAACTACTTCAAAATCTTTGTCAAGGTATGTACTTATTGAAAAAACTTATCAAGCGTCTTGATCTATCTCTATAGATCTTGATGCTCAATATGTAAGCAGCTTCACCGAGGTCTTTCTTTGAAAAACTCCTTTCAAATATTTCTTTATGCTTTGCAGAATAATTCTACATTATCTCCGATCAACAATATGTCTTTCACATATACTTATCAGAAATGTTGTAGTGCTCCCACTCACTTTCTTGTAAATACAGGCTTCACCGCAAGTCTGTATAAAACTATATGCTTTGATCAACTTATCAAAGCGTATATTCCAACTCCAAGATGCTTGCACCAGTCCATAGATGGATCGCTGGAGCTTGCATATTTTGTTAGCACCTTTAGGATTGACAAAACCTTCTGGTTGCATCATATACAACTCTTCTTTAAATCCATTAAGGAATGTAGTTTTGTTTATCCATTTGCCGGATTTCATAAAATGCGACAATTGCTAACATGATTCGGACAGACTTAAGCATAGATACGAGTGAGAAGCTCTCATCGTAGTCAACACCTTGAACTTGTCGAAAACCTTTTGCGACAATTCTAACTTTGTAGATAGTAACACTACTATCAGCGTCCGTCTTCCTCTTGAAGATCCATTTATTCTCAATTGCTTGCCGATCATCGGGCAAGTCAATCAAAGTCCAAACTTTGTTCTCATACATGGATCATATCTCAGATTTCATGGCCTCAAACCATTTCGCGGAATCTGCGCTCATCATCGCTTCCTCATAGTTCGTAGGTTCGTCATGGTCAAGTAACATGACCTCCAGAACAGGATTACCGTACCACTCTGGTGCGGATCTCACTCTGGTTTACCTACGAGATTCGGTAGTAACTTGATCTGAAGTTACATGATCATCATCATTAGCTTCCTCACTAATTGGTGTAGTAGTCACAAGAACAGATTTTTTGTGATGAACTACTTTCCAATAAGGGAGAAGGTACAATTACCTTATCAAGTTTTCTACTTTCCTCCCACTCACTTCTTTCGAGAGAAACTTCTTCCCTGGAAAGGATCCATTCTTAGCAACGAATGTCTTGCCTTCGGATCTGTGATAGAAGGTGTACCCAACAGTTTCCTTTGGGTATCCTATGAAGACATATTTCTCCAATTTGGTTTTGAGCTTATCAGGATGAAACCTTTTCATATAAGCATCACAATCCCAAACTTTAAGAAACGACAACTTTGGTTTCTTGCCAAACCACAGTTCAGATTGTGTTGTCTCAACGGACTTAGATGGTGCCCTTTTAAACGTGAATGCAGCTGTCTTTAATGCATAACCCCAAAACGATAGTGGTAAATCGGTAAGAAACATCATAGGTCGCACCATATCTAATAAAATACGGTTATGACGTTCGGACACACCATTACATTGTGGTGTTCCAGGTGGCGTGAGTAGTGAAACTATTTCACATTGTTTTTAACTGAAGACCAAACTCGTAACTCAAATATTTGTCTCCGCGATCAGATCGTAGAAACTTTATTTTCTTGTCACGATGATTTTCCACTTCACTCTGAAATTCTTTGAACTTTTCAAATGTTTCAGACTTATGTTTCATCAAGTAGATATATCCATATCTGCTCAAATCATCTGTGAAGTTCAGAAAATAACGATACTTGCCGTGAGCCTTAACACTCATCGGACCGCATACATCAGTATGTATTATTTCCAATAAGTCAGTTGCTCGCTCCGGAGAACGGAGTCTTAGTCATCTTGCCCATGAGGCATGGTTCGCAAGCATCAAGTGATTCATAATCAAGTGATTTCATAAGCCCATCAGCATGGAGTTTCTTCATGCGCTTTACACCAATATGACCTAAACGGCAGTGCCACAAATAAGTTGCACTATCATTATTAACTTTGCATCTTTTGGTTTCAATATTATGAATATGTGTATCACTATGATCGAGATCCAACGAACCATTTTCATTGGGTGTGTAACCATATAAGGTTTTATTCATGTAAACAAAACAACAATTTATTCTTTTACTTAAATGAATAACCGTATTGCAATAAACATGATCAAATCATATTCATGCTCAACGCAAACACCAAATAACACTTATTTAGGTTCAACACTAATCCCGAAAGTATAGTGGAGTGTGCGATGATGATCATATCAATCTTGGAACTACTTCCAACACACATCGTCACTTCACCCTTGACTAGTCTCTGTTTATTCTGCAACTCCTGTTTCGAGTTACTACTCTTAGCAACTGAACTAGTATCAAATACCGAGGGGTTGCTATAAACACTAGTAAAGCACACATCAATAACATGTATATCCAATATACCTTTGTTCACTTTGCCATCCTTCTTATCCGCCAAATACTTGGGGTAGTTCCGCTTCCAGTGACCAGTCGCTTTGCAGCAAAAGCACTTAGTCTCAGGTTTAGGTCCAGACTTGGGCTTCTTCACTTGAGCAGCAACTCGCTTGCCGTTCTTCTTGAAGTTCCCCTTCTTCCCTTTGCCCTTTTCTTGAAACTAGTGGTCTTGTCTACCATCAACACTTGATGTTTTTCTTGATTTCTACCTTTGTCGATTTTAGCATCACGAAGAGCTTGGGAATTGTTTCCGTTATCCCTTGCATATTATAGTTCATCACGAAGTTCTACTAATTTGGTGATGGTGACTAGAGAATTCTGTCAATCACTATCTTATCTGAAAGATTAACTTCCACTTGATTCAAGCGATTGTAGTACCCAGACAATCTGAGCACATGCTCACTAGTTGAGCGATTCTTCTCCATCTTTTAGCTATAGAACTTGTTGGAGACTTCATATCTCTCAACTCGGGTATTTACTTGAAATATTAACTTCAACTCCTGGAACATCTCATATGGTCCATGACGTTCAAAACGTTTTTGAAGTCCCGGTTCTAAGCCATTAAGCATGGTGCACTAAACTATCAAGTAATCATCATATTGAGCTAGCCAAACGTTCATAACGTCTGCATCTGCTCCTGCAATAGGTCTGTCACCTAGCGGTGCATCAAGGACATAATTTTTCTGTGCAGCAATGAGGATAAACCTCAGATCACGGATCCAATCCGCATCATTGCTACTAACATCTTTCAACACAATTTTCTCTAGGAACATATCAAAATAAACACAGGGAAGCAACAACGCGAGCTATTGATCTACAACATAATTTGCAAAATACTACCAGGACTAAGTTCATGATAAATTTAAGTTCAATTTAATCATATTACTTAAGAACTCCCACTTAGATAGACATCCCTCTAATCCTCTAAGTGATCACGTGATCCAAATCAACTAAACCATGTCCGATCATCACGTGAGATGGAGTAGTTTCATTGGTGAACATCACTATGTTGATCATATCTACTATATGATTCACGCTCGACCTTTCGGTCTCCGTGTTCCGAGGCCATATCTGTATATGCTTGGCTCGTCAAGTATAACCTGAGTATTCCGCGTGTGCAACTGTTTTGCACCCGTTGTATTTGAACGTAGAGCCTATCACACCCGATCATCACGTGGTGTCTCAGCACGAAGAACTTTCGCAACGGTGCATACTCAGGGAGAACACTTCTTGATAATTAGTGAGAGATCATCTTATAATGCTACCGTCAATCAAAGCAAGATAAGATGCATAAAATATAAACATCACATGCAATCAATATAAGTGATATGATATGGCCATCATCATCTTGTGCTTGTGATCTCCATCTCCGAAGCACCGTCATGATCACCATCGTCACCGGCGCGACACCTTGATCTCCATCGTAGCATTGTTGTCGTCTCGCCAATCTTATGCTTCTACGACTATCGCTACCGCTTAGTGATAAAGTAAAGCATTACAGGGCGATTGCATTGCATACAATAAAGCGACAACCATATGGCTCCTGCCAGTTGCCGATAACTCGGTTACAAAACATGATCATCTCATACAATAAAATTTAGCATCATGTCTTGACCATATCACATCACAACATGCCCTGCAAAAACAAGTTAGACGTCCTCTACTTTGTTGTTGCAAGTTTTACGTGGCTGCTACGGGCTTAAGCAAGAACCAATCTTACCTACGCATCAAAACCACAACGATAGTTTGTCAAGTTGATGCCGTTTTAACCTTCGCAAGGACCGGGTGTAGCCACACTCGGTTCAACTAAAATTGGAGAAACTGACACCCGCCAGCCACCTGTGTGCAAAGCACGGTTGTAGAACCAGTCTCGCGTAAGCGTACACGTAATGTCGGTCCGGGCCGCTTCATCCAACAATACCGCCGAACCAAAGTATGACATGCTGGTAGGCAGTATGACTTATATCGCCCAGAACTCACTTGTGTTCTACTCGTGCATATAACATCAAACCATAAAAACCTAGGCTCGGATGCCACTGTTGGGGAACGTAGTAATTTCAAAAAAATTCCTATGCACACGCAAGATCATGGTGATGCATAGCAACGAGAGGGGAGAGTGTTGTCTACGTACCCTCGTAGACCGAAGCGGAAGCGTTATATCAACGCGGTTGATGTAGTCGTACGTCTTCACGTCCGATCGATCCAAGTACCGAAAGCATGGCACCTCCGAGTTCTGCACACGTTCGGCTCGGTGATGTCCTCGCCTTCTCAATCCAGCAAGAGGGGCGAAGTAGTAGATGAGTTCCGGTAGCACGACGGCGTGGTGACGGTGTTGGTGAAGAACAATCTCCGCAGGGCTTCGCCTAAGCACTACGAAAACTATGACGGAGGATAAACTAGAGAGGACGGGGTTGCCGGCACACGGCTTGGTGTTTCTTGATCTGTCTTGGGTGCTAGCCCTACCCCTCTATTTATATGTTGAGCCTTGGGGTCGAAACTTGGAGTAAAAGCCTCCACAAAGTCGGTTTCACCCGAAAGGCAAGAGTCCTTCTCGGACTCCAGGGCCAGACGCCAGGGTTCCCGGCGTCTGGGCCCAGACGCCAGGGACCCTGGCGTCTGGCTTCCGCAAAACTTCTTTTGCGCTTTCCAAAAACTTCGTGGGCTTTCCCCTTTGGCCCAGATAAAGTGTTCTCGTGCCCAAACATTTCGGGAAACATCCGGAATCACTTCTGGTGAATTCCGGAACCCTTCCGGAGATCAAACACTACTATCCACATATCAATCTTTACTTCCGGACCATTCCGGAGTTCCTCGTCATATCTGTGATCTTATCCAAAACTCCGAACAACATTCGGTCACCAACATACATAACTCATAGTACTATATCGTCAACGAACGTCTAAGCGTGCGGACCCTACGGGTTCGAGAACTATGTAGACATGACCGAGACACATCTCTTGTCAATAACCAATAGCGGGACCTGGATGCCCATATTGGCTCCTACATATTCTACGAAGATCTTTATCGGTCAGACCGCATAACAACATACGTTGTTCCCTTTGTCATCGGTATGTTACTTGCCCGAGATTCGATCGTCGGTATCCAAGACCTAGTTCAATCTCGTTACCGGCAAGTCTCTTTACTCGTTACGTAATACATCATCTCGCAACTAACTCATTAGTTGCAATGCTTGCAAGGCTTATGTGATGTGCATTACCGAGAGGGCCTAGAGATACCTCTCCGACAATCGGAGTGACAAATCCTAATCTCGAAATACGCCAACCCAACATCTACCTTTGGAGACACCTGTAGAGCACCTTTATAATCACCCATTTACGTTGTGACGTTTGGTAGCACACAAAGTGTTCCTCCGGCAAACGGGAGTTGCATAATCTCATAGTCATAGGAACATGTATAAGTCATGAAGAAAGCAATAGCAACATACTAAACGATCGGGTGCTAAGCTAATGGAATGGGTCATGTCAATCAGATCATTCACCTAATGATGTGATCCCGTTAATCAAATAACAACTCTTTGTTCATGGTTAGGAAACATAACCATCTTTGATTAACGAGCTAGTCAAGTAGAGGCATACTAGTGACACTCAGTTTGTCTATGTATTCACACATGTATTATGTTTCCGGTTAATACAATTCTAGCATGAATAATAAACATTTATTATGATATAAGGAAATAAATAATAACTTTATTATTTCCTCTAGGGCATATTTCCTTCAGTCTCCCACTTGCACTAGAATCGATAATCTAGTTCACATCGCCATGTGATTTAACAGCAATAGTTCACATCACCATGTGATTAACACCCATAGTTCACATCGATATGTGATCAACACCCAAAGGGTTTACTAGAGTCAGTAATCTAGTTCACATCACTATGTGATTAACACCCAAAGAGTACTAAGGTGTGATCATGTTTTGCTTGTGAGATAATTTTAGTCAACGGGTCTGTCACATTCAGATCCGTAAGCATTTTGCAAATTTCTATGTCAACAATGCTCTGCACGGAGCTACTCTAACTAATTGCTCCCACTTTCAATATGTATCTAGATTGAGACTTAGAGTCATCCAGATCAGTGTCAAAACTTGCATCGACGTAACCCTTTACGGCGAACCTTTTTGTCACCTCCATAATCGAGAAACATATCCTTATTCCACTAAGGATAATTTTGACCGCTGTCCAGTGATCTACTTCTAGATCACTATTGTACTTCCCTTGCCAAAATCAGTGTAGGGTATACAATAGATCTGGTACACATGCCTCTAGGGCTATTTCCTTGTCCCATCACGGGATTCTCAAGAAGATGGGTAGGAACTCAGCATACTCGTTAACACAAAATTATAAGAATTAACCGACCAGAACATAAGCTTGCCCTTCCAACAGCTTAAATTCTTCTCATCGATTCTTCGATGCATCTTCATATTTTTTGGTTAATTACTATGTGAATTGGTATTCAGGTATCTAAATTGATCTTCATATTACTACCGTTTGTTTGTTTGATATCAGGTTAGATAATGAGGATTTGCCCCCCCCCCGCCCCACCCCACAACTCATCGAGAATAAGACGGTTCAATCACTCTTAAGGGTCTCATGTGCCTCCCAAAAGGCCCCTACCAAGTAGGGGCCGTTTGGTTCTTATATGTCCGACAAAGGAGTATCTTTGCAGGAATGTATATTACAACTTATTTTTACTAGTTAGCCGGGGCGTGTGTCTTAAAAATGGGGGCTCATCTATTTTTCGATGGACATGGACCGAGATTTTCTAAGTCTCGGACGGTTTAGAAAAATGCAATTAATCATACTTTTGTTTCTCTGCAATTAATCATGGACCTAGTTGCAAGTGCAGAGTACTTTTTTTTAATCGATTGAGACATAATAAACATCTTGATGGACTGAGACCTGGCAAAACTGTAGAAGAATACTCTCGTTTGCCTAAATGAAGAGATATAGACAAATATACAACTTAGTTTAATCAGCTTGATCATCCAACTAATGATACTTTTGTTTCTCTGCCTTGCTCGGCTGAAACCAGGTGTTCAAAGTTAATCATGCAATTGCATGTGGTTCGCCATTGCTTATAACACTTGTGATCCGCGTTTCATGCATGGATCCTGCGATCGGGACACGGCGATCCGATGTCCCATTTGATAGTACGATGATCAGCAACTAGCTCAGACCAGATGCATGGCCAGATTAATCAATCTCCCTCAAGCCACGCAACTTGTCGGCACACAGCATCGTATATGTGCAGTGCAAATCCTGATGCAAGTAGTGCAATGTTCCCCTCCAAGTGGCAAGTGGGCATGCATGATGTTAGGTGATATGCAGTACATGTGTTTGTTTCATGGTTGTTAGGAACATGATTTTAATCAAGGTTCGATCGATCCAGTTTTCTCGAGCGAAAAAGATTGTAATCTAAGCATCTTTCTTTTCTGTATAGGACCATGAACTTAAACTACTTGATTTCTGAAGAATATATAAGATCGTAATAACCAGTACCATATATACTCAGGATCATCATAATACAAATCGAGATCTTTGATGGTATCTTAGCCCTGCTTAATTGCTAGAACAAATCAATCAATCAATCAACCGATCGTAAGAAAACAATTTTGACCTATTTTCGCAGGTGGACCGGTCGGGTTCGGTCGTGCAATGCAGACAAGGGCATTTCCAGGTGTCGATCGGCCTCGAGTCCGCACATGAACTTCCCTGGAACATCGCTAGTTTCTTAAGCCGTTTCCTATGATTAGCTAGCAGGACAGCATCTAGAACGCCCATGTGGCCATGATCGACGCCCATACTGGTAAGACGTTGGTATGGTGGCCAATAAGATTCCAGAGGAGCTCGATTGCCATGCATGCATGCATGCATCCTAATCAGCAAGACTATAACAAAAATATAAGGCTGGTTGTAATGAGGGGCATCACATATTAGTATCATGCATATGATACTAGTATATGATACTACCTTCCTAATGCATAGTATCATATATCAGTATCATGTAGTACTCTATTTATTACCATACATGACACAAAGTAACATATCATTTATTATGATACGGTATCATGATATAATACTTCACCATCTCTTTCTTCATTTAATGATATGACACCTCATCAAAATTGCCTAGTTGGCATGCATGATATTAGCTATGATACTATCATTACAACCAGCCTAAGCCAGAGGCGATCTCTCGTCTCTGAGCTCTCTGATTGGCGCTCCCTCCTCATGTTGTCTGTTGCCCAGGAGACGTGATGCTGGTGACTCACGCATGGCGACAAGAAAGTTTGTGATCTTTGGGCTTATTCGCTAGCTTTGACCATTGACTGCTGATAACCACACTGTCTCCAAAAATACACCTTATTAGGAGCATCTCTCTGAGCGACCTCCCTATGAACCTCTCAAAAAATTGATGGCATTGAAATTTGGAGGGTAGGAACTAGCCTATCCACAATATATTAACTCTCAATATTTTTCTACACACAATAACAAGTGCAGCTCTTCAAAGTCACCCAAATCTTCTATATCTAAATAGCTAGCCCCCATTAAGATATTTCTCTCAACATGCAAGCATGCCACCTCATCATTCAACATGCATAAGAAAAAACCCACCTCAACATGCAACTATGCATATTAAAAATCCACTACAACATGCATGCATGTAAATTTCCATTTTATTGTGTTCTTATATACTTTCAGAAACTATTGTTTCAAGAATTCATGTTCCATATAATCAAAATCTCATTGAAATATTGTAAACATTCCCGCAACAACGTGCGGGGCATCATCTAGTCTGCAAAATAATTCCCCACCCCAAACCGTGTTTATGGCTGCTATCGGCCGACTACCGCCGGCTCGACTCCTCCTTGTCGGGATCCGCACCTCGGGGAGCAGTGTCGGGGCCGAGATCCGCCACTTGGAGTTGCCTCTGTGCAAAGGTTGAAATCCATGGCTGCCCTATGGGCGTCACCTTCGAGAAGAGAAGGGGTAGGGACACCAGCGCAGGGTATGGCTAGGGAAAGCGTGTAGCAACTGCTGGCAAGGCGGGACAAGAGGCATTGCTGGGAGCGATCGTGTGCATTGGCGAGCAGCTGAGAAAGCGGGAGGCGAGGCAGGACCGACGCAGATCACGGTCGGTCGGCGGTGGGGATGGAGGCGGTCATAGACATTGTTGAGGAAATCGTTAACTGGTAGCTACTCGGTTGGCTGGCGAGTAGGGGACCAATAGGCTAATTGGCAAGTTAATCCATTAACCGGACGATTTACTAGTTTATCGGCTACTCGGTGATCCTACGACTACGAGTAGGGATTAATCAGCAAGTTAACTAGTTAACCAGATGAATTTTTTAACAGGGTCACAAGGATGAAATGTTCTCCCGCCATTGTTTATGGTTTTGGGAAGTGGATTGGGAAGCGAGAGTGTTGTTCTAATCCTGAGCTCATGTGAGCTCGGGTGAACAATTAAAAATGAAAAACAATTCAAAAAATTCTAAATTTTTGTTGTGTGAAACATTTGCAATGTTTTGATAGATTGTAAAATTTTATTATGAAATGACGTTCGTGGAAGACATGGCAAAAAAAAAAATTCAATGCTCCCAAATGTGGAGCATCAATTTTGTTTTTTAGCCACATTTTCCATTAATGTCATCTGGTGATGAATTTTTGGAAGCTGTGATACATTTGTCAATGGTTCACATATAAAAGTTCAGAATTTCTTTTTCAAATTTTACTGTTCACCGGACATCACATGAGCTCGGGATCAAAACAACAACATCTATCGGGAAGGATCAAGTTACGACAATAGGTAGGGTTTTTTTAGTAAAAAATAAGTAGGGATAAGAGGGGAGTTTTTTGGGAGCTCCTCTCAGATTTTTTTAGAACCATTGACTCTCCAATTCTTGACTGCCTTTTAGGTAAAGGGTTGGTACCCTTTAGACTCTCCTCGTTTTACTAAACTGGCATCCAAGAGACTCTGCATATCAGTACTACTATCATTTAATAGTTTGTATACAATCCAACCAAATTTATATTTTAGTACAACCCTCGTTGCATATCCACCTGTTTTTATGCCAACACAGATTTGAAAAATTAACACTTAATGTCTGAAACTTCTCTGAAACACAAAAGTGTGTACTGAGGAGTACATGCGCATGTATTTGGAACTCGGAAACAGAAGAAATCGTTTTTTTCAGGGTTAGAGGAGGTCGTTATTGTGAGGGAGGACGGAGTCAGAGATGTAAATTATGAGCCCATTAAAGCCCAGTCTTTGATGTCTGTCTTGGAAAGAGTACAGACACGTTACGAGCCCATGAAAGTCCAGTTCTGTATGTTTGACAGAAAGGCCCACCAGCAGTAGTCAGCCCGCCGATCTATTTCATTCCAAGGAAACTAGCCGAGCCCATTAGGCCCATACGGCACTGCTCTCCACTATATAAGCCCTCACGCCTTCCATTTCCCCTTCCTCCGATCCAAGGGTTTCCTCGCGCCGCCGCCGCAGCCGCCTCCGTCTCCGCCGCCACGATGGTACGCATCTCCGTTCACTCTCCCCCGAATCTCTCTCCCATCTGCTTCGATTCCTCTCCCCGTGTTCCCTCCTCCATGGATCCCCGCTGACCCGTCGCCTCCAATCCGCCGCAGCCGTCGCACAAGACCTTCCGGATCAAGCAGAAGCTGGCCAAGAAGCAGCGCCAGAACCGCCCCATCCCCTACTGGATCCGCATGAGGACCGACAACACCATCAGGTACCTTCCGCCGCCATCATCTTTCACCCCCGGTTAGTAATGGATCTATGGAGAGGAGGCGGCGCCCCTAAGCTGTTTCGTTGCTGTCTCAGGTACAACGCCAAGCGCAGGCACTGGCGCCGCACCAAGCTCGGATTCTAAGCCGGGGATGACGGCGATGACACCCCGTTGCTGCCGACGGGAGAAGGGTCTAGGGTACCTAGGGTTTATGACGTCTTGTTGTTTTTGCAAGCATATGTGACTCCGCGATGCCAGTTTTAAGATTTTGCTTGTGTTGAAAGATATTATTATTTACTGCTTGTAGCCTACCTGGGATACCATCATATTTTGCTGATTATGGAACCGCTTTTATCCTGCTTAAGCTCTGTATTTTGCCTGAGTTGAAATGGCCTGACCAGTTGAAATCCTAAATTACCCTAATATGGTTACCTACATGCATTTTGAATGAATTTCTTGTGTAGCTGTTTGGCTTTAAGTTCATTTGGGTGTAGGATTGTTAGCTGGTTGCTTGGTTGGGAATTGTGGTTTGTGGTTTGTGTAGAATACCTGTTGTAGGCAAGTGTAATTCCTGGGTGACTTGCCTAGTATCCTGAACAATTTGATCTTCCATATGGTAGCTTTTGTGTAGGTTGATTCACTGTTATACAATTAGATGCCCCAACTTTGATAGGCAGGATTTTTTCCTTTTGCTTGGTAGGGGATTGACCTGTTGTAGTTGTACCAGTACCTTGATTTATTAATGACCCGTTTGCCATTTGTAATTCCTTTGTGCATGCCCTATTTCTCACTCAATTAGGTATTCTGTCTGGATGTTTAGTTTTCTGAACAATTGGGATTTGGATGTTTTTGTTGTTTTTAGTGCTGATACCTGTCATTAGATAAGTATTTTAATGTATATGGTTTGCTACAGATAAAATGTTCCTTTAGTAGCTAGTGCTGATACTTGTTTGAACAAGGTCTAATTTCCTTATGTGTGATCGATTTGAAGGGGCTTGGTTATGTGTGACCTCAGGGGCGTGAGTTGAGGTGGTTTGGTAAGGGTTTGCTTGCTGTACTTTATATGTAATGAAATGATGAAAGATGAGTACATATGACAATTCAATTTTGGGGCCCTGCCTGTTCACCTATTGATTAAATCCATTTCTTGTGTATTGATTTGATTTGAGTTGTGGACCCCAACTGAAATCAAATCAATACTGCTAACCATTGCCATTGCCCTGTTGTAGTGTGTTTTCGACTTTTTGATTGTTCAGTAAGGCGTTTCATGTGATTGCAGAGTGGCCAACACAGTCAGGAGTTCAATGTTTGTTTCTTAGCTAGCACTCCCTTGGTCCCTCTGTTCACTATCATAAGACGTTTTAGGTATTTCAATTTGGACTACATATGCATTTGAATGATTCTTAAAATAATCATGAAAATGTGTCAAGTACATCTGATTAAGAAAAGAAGTTAGAACATATCTGATAATAACTAAGCTATGAGCCCTCTGACAATGCTATACTTAACAACTAAGTTCTTTTACCATTATTTATAGTGAATTACACAGAATATATAGTAACAGCGGTGCTTGTGAGAGGTAAGATTATCTATGCAAGGTGCTATCAGCATATCACTAGGAGTTGTGTTTCCCATTATTGTAGGGAGGTGCTATCAGCATATCACTAGGAGTTGTGTGTTTACCATTATTGTATAGAGCTTCTAATAGGCAGTAGGAATGCTTCAACTGCTTTCAGATACTACTCTTTGTGTAGTCATGCTTATGCAATGGTTACACATGGATATGTATCTATCTTGACCATGGTTAGTAGTATCTAGGGATATTTGATTAAAGTTGCTATGTTTGAACTTTGTTAGTTTTTGCGACCGGAAAGCACTACATTGCTGATGGTTTTGGTGTTTCTATGCGAGTACATTTTTTGAAGAGCACATAGGATGGCGTCATTTTGTATTTCTGTGGCATAGTAAGATATGATTAATATTGAAGTTATACTATGTTTCAGCTTGTTTCTTTAGATGTTGTTTGTTTGTCCTTTGTGCTTCCAAACCGGGTGGATTTGTATTTCAATGCCAGTTACTGAATCCTCATTTATCCATATATGTTGATGCATCATTGCCAGCGTTAGCTGTCAGCTGGCTGTAGGTGTGTTAAAATCAGTGGACTTCGCAGCTGTTTGATGCAACTTGTGTAATCTTCTTCCTCTCGCACGCTCGGCTGCTTGTTTGAACTCCGCCATGGCAACACCGAGGCTTCCTTTGCAGCAGCCTTCTTTGCCTTGCGGCCATTTTCCGCGTTCAGTCTAGCACCATCCTCAATCTTCTTCTCCAAGTAGTGTTAGACCCTCTCCTCAGGTTTCAAGGCATACAGAGCATTGGCCTCACAGCACTGTTGATTGTTGGCTCCTGCAGCAGCGGTCCTCTTTTGCAGCAGATAGAAGCACACCAGTGGTTGCCTTGCAACATCCAACACCACCTGCACTATTCACTTGTAGCAGTCTGCAGCCTGGTTGCAGCACCAAGCTCATCCTTGTACAGTGTTGCCGTTGCGTCCACGGGGTGACTGGTGCGAGGATGGGAGAATGCCTGATGGCGAGATCCAATCCATACGGGAACGAAAGAGAGATAGAGAGCAGACAAGCGGCAGCATGGCGAGCATGAAAACGCGTAGGATGAGTCGGGTGAAGGCAAGCATTTTCCGATAATCATCATGTTGCATTGTTCCCTGACTGAATGTATTTTTTGGACATTGATAATTAGACATTTCCCCCCATCCTTGTTGGTCTGCTCGATGTGATCCTCGGAGAGGATTCTGTCACAGCACCATTTTGCCGAAAGTGCTTTTTCCGTGTACGTTGCGTCTCCATCCTGGCCCGAGCACACTTTGTGTTGCACCACTCCAATATCTGCCTTCTGCAAGCAGGATAATGTTACCGTGCACCCTGCGACGCTAATCCGAAAAAGAGTAAACGATGCCGATCCAGGAGGGCAGGAGGCTGCACATCAACACCGGCGCTGGACCAGCCGGGGACGTGCATCGGTGCATGGAGCCAGGCAGGAGGCGACCAGGTCCAGTGTCCGAATCCCGGCTCGATCTCTTCTTCGTCACCACATCCTTTTCCACCCAGCACCACAACATTTACCCTTAACCTTATTATTCTGACCACCGTCCGGTCCGGACGGCATTGTTCTTCTGCTCCACGTGCACGAATTCCATGTCGGCAGGTCACGCGAGTGGAACCCAACTGGAAAGACCACACGCGCGCACGTACTGGTCAACCGAACCAACCTGAACAAACGTGATCAAGATCCAAATCCCTGGATGCTCTCCGGAAAGGAAACGAGATAGATCTTCAGTCCGGCATGCAGTGTGTGTGGTCCGGTGGTGGTTACTTGCTCTGGTCGATCGACACCTTTCGCCCTTGTCAAAGGCCAAGATTCTACTCACCTGTGTCAAACATGATCGGCCTCACCGAAGTCGCCCCTGATCTGCCTCCCCGGCCTTCTTATAAATACGTGGCCAGGCGCGGCATGCAAGCACCATCATCAACCAGTTCATTCGTGAGCGCGCCAGGACACGGGTGAGGTCTTGCGTGGAGGTAAGAGGCCATCTTCGGTAGCCAAGGATGATTTGCCTGTGGACCTAGTAGGAGGCGATCGAGCTCTCGGCGCACCCGAGAGGTTCCACGGGCAAGTCAGCCTGGCTACCCGAGTGCCTCTTACGAGTTACCCAATGGCCAATGCCAGACCTGCGCTCATTCCATCCTTCCTAGCGGCCAACTTTAATTCGCAAGAACCGGAGATCAGGTGAGCACCGTGCTTACACACACACACACACAAAAGTTCCAGTGGTTACCTTGACAGTGAGCCTTGTGTGCGCGGCCAAGGCATCGTCAGGCTATGCGGGCATTCTGCTTTCCACGCTCGTTGTGTTTGGAGTTCTTTTCATCGCAGTGATCATGGGGTGTTTCTTTAGCTTTGCAAATTCCATGCACAAGGCGCCATTAGGCAGTTGATCGCGTCACTCATGCAACTTCGAAAATTATCCACTATGGGATGATACATCGTACCCCTCTATTTTATATTAGTTGTCGTTGATTTAGTACAAAGTTGTACTAAATCAAATAGATAGTCCTCGCTCTCTTTCCTTTTCTTTGTTTCAGAGGATAATTGAGCTTGCAGACAATTCCTTTCCTCATGGGTACAATAGGTGCAAGGCATTCCCGGTAACAAAAAGAAGCAAATATCAACTGATGCCTAGGTGATTCTACCTTTTCTATAGCCTACACATGTAGTATCACTAATTAACTAATGGTGTGGCCCGCGCATTTGCGCGGCTAGGTTGACTATATAGATTCTTTGTCTATAATTTGTTTCTCTACCATTTATATGGCGTTTTGATTGGGTATCACCTGATCTCGTTTTCCACTAACTATATATGATATACATATGTCTGATCGATTGCATTATAGTTTGCCGATGAAATGCCCTCTGGACTTGTATAACATATCAACCTTCCTATTTGCCCACTTCGATCCACTCCTTGTAATCATATTGCTCATGTTGTATTGTGCTGTATCAACTTGTATTTTTGAATATTTTTCAATACTCTCTGAACCACAATTACTAATTATATATAATATATATGACTATTTTGAAATTTATCTATTTATAGATTCATATGGAGTTAAAATACAAATAGTTATGCCAATTCTTTTTATGCCTTATTCTGAATATTTCATACAGCAAATCTTAAGTATATTTACCTAAAAAGAAATATATATACTTATACTATGTACTAAGGAGTTTTATACACATTTCGACTCTTCTACACCGATATAACCTTGGACAAAAATCAATGGTGCAAAAATTTTCATCTTATCTCGATGAACATGTAGACTTGTCATGTTAATATAAAATCTATAAAAATGGTCCTCTTAGAACTTGGATCAAGCCTTCTTTTTCTATTGATGATTTTAATATTATAAGTGATATATAGTCAGCCAAAATTAGTAGTTGATGTACATATTATTATGGCTTCCGCACGGTAGTTGGGTGCTTACCAGAGTTTTTCTTCTGTTGTACTCCCTCTGTAAACAAATACGGAGGGAGTATGCCTTAACCTCCTATCACATGCCATGTTAGGTGTCTATTTTATTGCTAGACGTGGACTATCAAGTGTGGTGCATTTTTTCCTGTCAATCGTTTACTACAATATTATCTTACCTCATAGATAGATATATTTCGTCATATTGCTTCTATCATCCTTATTATTTGTCCCGTGGAATGATTTTTCATACCTGAAAGTAATTACTATGTCTTCATATGATGTACTCCTTACAACCTCTTGGAGTACTATCTACAGCCTCTTGCATGCGCCTGCATTCATTGGATCATGTGGATGCATGAGGAGAGGGCATAATCTATGTGGACCGACCTGAAACCTTGTGCAGTCAGTTCGAACAATTTTGTTTTCTGAGACTTGACTCTAAAGTTGTGTCGAGGCGTCTCATTGAAAATTAGCCCACGTAAACTAAAGTCACACCGTGTGATGCCAAATCCGCGCCTCTGTTTGTCGTCTTTGTGGTCACTCACCATTATCCTTATGGCCTTCTGACATTGTCACCTCTAGCAATATCGATAGCACCATATCAGACTCTCCATGTACCTTGCCTTTGACTCGAGGACCCCAAATCATGGCCTTCTGTAACCATAGCTTTGTCGCAGACTTCAGACACCTTGCGCGTTTGTCTGCTCTACCAGCTTGAAATCATCGTCATTTCTCAAGCTCATCACATAATTTATGCGGGTTGTTGCAGTGGTTGCGGCCAACTTCAAATCCACTTGACGGATTTGTAGTTGCTATAGAAGATCCTTTGATGCGGGTGCTTCTCCTGGTCGTCCACAAACTCTAGACGTCGTGGTGCACATCAATTGATGTAGGGGAAGCAGCACCATGGCATATGTAGAAAAAAAAGTGACCGTATGTGTATCAAATTTATTATCTTTTTCAGTTTCTATTGCGCAAATAGTCCTGTTGTACATGGTGCATCCTATGTGGATCCTTAACTGCCAATTTTACGTGGATCCCAATTGGTGGCTTTCCTAAGATAGACGGATCTCCATCAAGTATACGTTTCTTTAGGGATCCATATAGTCTATGTTTTTTTAAACACATCTATGATATACATTTGTTGGCTGTAGTTCCGCATCTTTTTTTTAGAATCCATGGCGGTGTTCAGTTGATCGGATTTAGCTTAAAAAAAACTTGATCAAATTTTTCATCTATCCATCTAGTATATACTGTAGATAAGGATGACGTATTTCTTTTAGTAATATATTGTATATGATTTCATGTGGTCTTCATGACTATTTCTAATTAACAAATTTTACTTTATACTATCAGCCATTACAATTAGAACACACTTTATATTCATTTTAAAAAACGAAAATGTTAACGTTCACACGTGTGGGCGTCTGGCAACTCGCCCACACGCATGGATCCTCGTCCAACCAATTATGCACGAATCTTGGCGCGTTCTAGCAGTTTTTATGTGCCCCGTAGGACTAAGCTGGTGTGTGGGCATTCATCCGGTCGCCCACACGTTTTTTTTTCACCACACGGGTGGCTGGTGTGTGGGCGTTTAGCAATTCGCCCACACACTAGTTTCATGCACGCAGAGGAGGCTGGTGTGTGGGCGCTTATCACTTCGCTCACACGCCCGTCTCCTAGCCCACACCCAAAGCTGGCAGTTGCCATGTGTTTCTGCAGGTATATGGCAACTGCCCTAACTTTGCTTGTAAGCAGATGGCAACGCTTTTTACCCAAGTTGCCATGTGTTTTTGCATGGTACATGGCAACTGCCGTAGCGTGCATGTAAGTAGATGTCAACTCTTTCTTTTACATGGCAACTGCCCTAGCATGCTTGTGAGCACATGGCAACTCTCTCTTTTACCCAAACATGTTTTTTTGCCATGCCTTCTTGTAGTGCTACATGGCAACTGCCTAGTGTTTAATAGATGGCAACTCTTAAAGTTTTGAAAATAATGGCAACTGCAGTAGATCAGACCATACATGGCAATTGCAGTTGAACAACCATGGCAACTGTAGTTGTACGACATGGCAACCGAAGTTCAGCGACATGGCAACTGCAGTTAAACGAATATGGACGAGGGTCTGAACCATGGCAACTGCGGGATGCGCGGTGACTGTCACGCGGGCGTGCGGGACCACGAGGTACGAGGCCTGACGTACGAGGCGTGTGGGCGTTATCTATTTCGCCCACACACACGCGTGTGAGAGGGATCGGGAGGGAAAAAAAAGGTGTGTGGGCATTACTTTTTTTGCCCACACGTGGGTGTGTGGGCTGTTCCTCTTATACACCACACAAAATGTGTGGGCAGCCTCCCTAACGCCCACACGTGTGATACTTATCGGCATCCTTAAAAAATGTGAGAATAGAAAAAAATTTGACACGTAGATGTTCACATATTTTGACATCATAAGATATATTTGTATACGTATTTTGGTTGGACTCTTTTTTTGCTTGGCGCTCGGACTCCTTTATGTCAGCCGTACCTGTTTTAGCTATCTGGCGGCCTTGTTTTTTTCACGGGAGTTACAGCCGTACTTTCCAATGCCAACGTAAGTTTAGATATTTGTCTTAGACATATTTTTATGTGCCATGGCCAATAGTGCCTACGCCGGCCTCTCAGTTTCCTTTCTCTTACGCTGGTTTCTTACATCCTTCTAAAAACAGAGTCCATTGTTTATAAAATACAGAGTTCAAGTGCGTCTTCTTATCCATCCTAAAAAAAGAATTTCATGAACGTGTTACCTGTTGGTTACTGCTAGCTTGATCGCTTGGCCTCTTGCCGCGGTCCTTCGTATTGTTTTCTTTTTTGCTATCCTATGTAACATGACATCTTGCCACGGTCCGTTGTATTGCTTTTTTTTTTCTATCCTATGTAACGCGACACCATTAAGGTTCAATAATAGCGGTTTCTATATTTTACGATGTTATGAAAAACCTTTAAATCTTAGCTGTTATTATTCTAATCAAACAGCTAAAAAAATATTAGCACATGTGGACGAACGTGATGGCTAATTTGACTTTTGTTTTAAGTATATAATAGATAGAAGTACATAATAGATTTAACAGGTTGCAGAAATTAAGCAATACTGGTGGCAAACTAGAGCTATAAATAGTGTCAATAGAAATATAGAACACACATTCCCACTAGAAGGTGTTGGAGTATAATGTTCGACCCTCTCCCACCCATAGCTTGAGCTTTTAGATGAACCGGCTGGTGCGTGCAGTTCTACATGGTATAGGAGTTAAGAGGTCTTGAGTTCAAAATCTGGCTAGCGCAATCAATTTGCAGCTCACTTTCAGTCCATGTTTAGACCCGAGTGAGCCACGCGTGAGAGGGAGTGTTGACGTGCAAATGCGTAGCCCATCTTTTCTCATCAGCTTCAGCTTATGGGTGGATTGGTTAGGTGTATAAACTTGCAACCAAGAGGTTCAGGGTTCAAAACCCAATAAACCCAATAAATAATTACGGCAATGCCCCCGCTTCCGTTGCCCATGTCATACATATGGACCTGTAAATTCAACCAATTTACACGTTGTTGCAAAACATAGAAACATGTAACAAATTAATTCAAGTCTTTCACTTAGTACCACTTTGTTAATACGCGATTCATGTGACATAAAATTGGTATCACTAGATATTTTTTCTCAAAAATAGCTAATTATACTGTAATTTTACATACTTTATTAAACTTCTGGACAGGGATGGACCGATCGCTTGCACCTCCTCCTCCGCCAACGACGAGCACCACCCGGATAAGGTGATTTATCTTCCCAATGGCCTCGCTGTGATGGTTAACCACAAGATCACCGTGCATGCCATCTCTCCCACCGACCTAAAGGAAATATGAGGCAATAATAAAGATGTTATTTATATTTTCTTATATCATGATAAATGTTTATTATTCACATTAGTAGAAAAATGGCCTAATGTTCAACTCATTAGTGCCGGTTCCAACGGCTAGGCGGGCCACTCTCATTAGTACCGGTTCGCTGCGAACCTTTAGCACCGGTTCGTGCCACGAACCGGTGCTAAAGAGAGTGGTGGCAGGATATTGTCAGACTGGGGCCCCTCCAGCACCTTTAGTACCGGTTCGTGGCACGAATCAGCACTAAAGGTCGTCCTATATAAACCCTTCGTCCATCCGAGCTCGCTCTGTTCCCCCCTTTCCCCTCTCCTCTCTGTTCTTCCCCTCGAGTTCATCACACATTTTGTCCAAATTTTGTCAAGATTTGAAGGCCCCCATCCATTCAAGTGATCACAAAGGTAATCAACTTTGTCCTTTCATCTCTCATTGCTAGATTAGCTCTTGCAATGCTTTATATAGTGATTAATTTGTGGGTTTTAGTAATTTGGGAGGAATTATATGTGGTAGTTTATTTGATTTATATGCAATTTGAGCTCAAAATAAGTCTTAGTTTGCATATGTAGGTGTGGTTTACTTAGTGCCTCCCGTCTCCGTCCTAACCACCGTCGATCGTCCGCACCGTCCCGTCGCCGCACCACCTTGTGGTGAGCCTCTTGTTCTTATCTTTTTTATATAAAAAATCAAGTTTGTGTGATTTAGATATATAGTTACTTGTATAATTATCTTACCCATACATTGTTTGTTATTCATAGTGCCATGGTTTCGATATCTGTCCCCGTCGGCCCTCGTCCGGGTTATGATTCGGATGTGGTATATTTTATTTTATAACTATTTGTTGCATTTCGTGTTTATGACAAATTATGCCCATCAAGTTGACAGATATTTTTATCTAGGAGGTATGTGAACCAAAAATTCCAACCGACCCTATTGTCGAGAGGTTAAATTTAGTTGAAAGAGAAAACGAGTATTTGAAAGAAAAATTGAAAAGAATTGAGGGGGAGAAGATGGAATTGGAGTTGCATGTTGTCGATGATCACAAGATCAAGATGGAGAAAATGCGCTTGAAGATTAGAAAGATTAGAAAATATGCCATTGATAGTCAGGATTGGTATCATTATGCTGTTGGATCAATTGTTACCTTAGTTGCTATCTTGATCGCATTTGTTGTTGCATTTAAATGCTTTAGCTGAGAGTTATTTGTATGTTTGTTTTATGAGAATAAGTGTTGTATGAACTTTATGTATGAACTTGTATTAATTTGGTCTTTTCGGTGCTGTGTAATGAAGATGAGCCGGCAATGGATGTACGATGACCGATGATCTCCCCATTTCGTTGATGGCGTGCATACTTTTCTGCTTACGGCTGAGGCAAACAACTGGGCGGATGGTTTTATGCCTTGTCCATGTGCTGGCTGTAAGAACGGTCAAAATTACTCTAAGTTAAAAACCATTCACGTCCACCTGTTTAAGTCCGATTTCATGCCCCACTATAATGTTTGGACGAAGCACGGAGAAAGAGGGGTTATGATGGAAGACAATGAAGAAGAAGAGGACGACGATAGCTATCCTGGCCATGGGTTCCCTGAATACGATGATACAACAATGAGGGAAGAAGCTGAGCCGGCAATGTGGGAAGAATCTGAGCCGGCAATGCAGGAAGAAGCTGAAGAAGAGGCATCAGATGAGCCAACTGATGACCTATATCGGGCCATTGCTGATGCAGAGGGAAACTGCGAGAGTGAAAAGGAGAAGAAGAAGTTGAAGCGCATGTTAGAGGATCACAAGAAATTGTTGTACCCGAATTGCGAAGCTGACATGAAAAAGGTGGGCACCATAGTGGAATTGCTGCAATGGAAGGTAGAGAATGGTGTATCTGACAAGGGATTTGGAAAATTGTTGGTAATGTTAAAGAAGATGCTTCCAAAGGAAAACGAATTGCCCGAGAGTACGTACGAAGCAAAGAAGGTTGTCTGCCCTCTAGGGTTAGAGGTGTAGAAGATACATGCATGCCCTAATGACTGCATCCGCTACCGCGGTGAGTACGTAGATTTGAACGCGTGCCCGGTATGCGGTGCATTACGCTATAAGATCAGCCACGATGACCCTGGTGATGTCGAGGGCGACCGCCCCAGGAAGAAGATTCCTGCCAAGGTGATGTGGTATGCTCCTATAATACCACGGTTGAAACGTTTGTTCCTAAACAAAGAGCATGCCGAGGCGATGCGATGGCACAGAGAAGACCGTAAGAAAGACGGGAAGTTGAGAGTTCCCGCTGACGGGTCGCAGTGGAGAAAAATCAAGAGAAAGTACAGGGAGGACTTTGTAGGTGACGCAAGGAACGTATGGTTTGGTCTAAGTGCAGATGGCATTAATCCTTTTGGGGAGCAGAGCAGCAACCATAGCACGTGGCCTGTGACTCTATGTATGTATAACCTTCCTCCTTGGTTGTGCATGAAGCGGAAGTTCATTATGATGCCAGTGCTCATCCAAGACCCTAAGCAACCCGGCAACGACATTGATGTGTACCTAAGGGCATTAGTTGAAGAACTCTTACAAATGTGGAATGGAAAAGGTGTACGTGCGTGGGATGAGCACATGGGGGGAGAATTTGACCTAAATGCGTTGTTGTTCGTCACCATCAATGATTCGCCTGCTCTCAGTAACCTTTCAGGAAATACAATAAGGGATATTGTGCATGCACGCACTGTTTGGATGATGTAACACCCCCAGTGTCATGCTATAGTAATCCCCTGTTAATGGTGCCATGTCGTCATGTTACTGTTGTTAATCTTCACTTGATCCAAACCACAATTCAAATTCAAATCAAATCTAAAGTCAAAAATCCAAATTGCTCAGACATGAAATCTAAAATGTTCATCTTGTGCCAAATAATTCATAACAAATATTGGTGGTGAAGCAACATTTTGCAAAATGTCTAAGTGCCCTAAATTGGTTAAAAAATGGCTAAAATAAATAGATTAAATGCCTTTTTAAATTATAAAAGTGGCAAACTATTTCAAAAGCCTCACAATCTTTTTTGGCAGTGCCAACTAGTGCAATGTAATTATGTGCCCAAGTCCCACATTTTACAGAATCCTTTTGGGGAGCTCAAATATTGCAAAGCTTTTTTCTGTAAAAAGAAATAGCAAAAAAAGGGGGAAAGCAAAAGAGGGAGAGAAAGCCCCTGGCCTCCCCTTAGGCTTCGGCCCATCCCAGCAGGCCGGCCCACCTACCTCTCCCCGGTCCTGTCCCCCTCCCCTTGTTCAATCGACCGAGGGCGTGCGCCCGCGCATCGCCGCCGGACCACCTCGCCGGCTTCGGCGAGGGGATAAGGCCCCGCGCCTCCCCTTCGGCTCCTCGAGTCCTCCCCCACCTACCACCACCCACTCCCAGAATCCCCTCGCCCTCTCCGCCTGCGCGTTGCCTCCCCCCCTCGTTCCCCATCCACCTCCGAGCGCCATCGCCGTCGCGTCTTCATCATCTCCGCGGCCACCGTGCCTTCGATGCGGCCTGGCCGTGCTCGTCGGCATCGCCGTGGAATGCCGCATCCTCTGGAGCCGCTGGAAGGAGCCGAGGAGCCCTGCATCACCGGCAAACCGCCTTCTTCCTCCTCGGATCCCGACACACCGCCGTCACCGATCCTCTCCGCTCTGTTGCTCCTAACCCGTTGAGGGCTTTTCTTAGCCGCTCGGTGAGCATTCCCCTCTCTTCCTCTCCCTCTGGCCACCTGCTTTTCGCCGTAGCTTGCGGTCGACGCTGCTGTGCCATTGCCGGAGCTTTTCTCCGTTGTTAAACTCGTCGCCAGCGCTGTGGTAGCTCTCGTGGTCACCCGAGCCCACCGCCGTGCTCAGGGCACTTCTGTGGTGCGACCAGGCCTCTTAGATTGCTCGCGCGCGCCGTTTCACCGATTCCGAAGATCGACCGAGAGCGCCGCCGCCTGCCGCCGCCGTCGCGCCCGTTTCCGGCCACGCCAGCCCGCGCCACCATCGCGGTTGGACGCGTCTAGGTCGTCCCGTTCTAACACACCCAAAACCGTGCGCTTTGGTCGTCCCTAGCACGAATCCGACCGCCCCCGTGGTCCTCCTCCGCGTCTGGAGGTCGCCGGTGGCTCGTCGCCGGTCGCCGCTGACGTGGTTGGATGGGGCCACTCCCTGGGTCGCTGGCAAGTGAGCCCAGGGGCCCCAGTTGACCACGTTGACCGGTCAAGTAGCTGACATGGCAGCATAGTGCCACTGACACACGGGCCCCACCACATAACTAACCTAATTAAAACATTTTCCTAAGTAAAAATAATTAGTTAAACTAAATAGTCACTGACATGTAGGGCCCAGCTGTTAATTAACCTCATTTTAGTTAGTTTAAACTTCTATTAGTCCACTGTCTATGACAGGTGGGACCCACTGGTCAGTTTGACCTGGTTAGCCGTCCTGTTGACTGCTGACGTCACAATGATGTAACGCTGACGTCATAATTCCATTTTTGTTAATTTAGATAATTCCAGAAAATGTTTAAAAATTTGATAAATCATAGAAAATAATCCGTAACTCGGATGAAAAAGTTTTCTATATGAAAGTTTCTCAGAACGATGAGACGAATCCGAATACGCGGTCCGTTCGCCTGCCACACATCCCTAGCATAGAAAACATGCAATATTCCCCCTCCGGTCATCTTTCTAACACATGTCCGGAACTGGGAAAGCATTCCCGGTTGCAATGCCCCTTCACCCATATAGTGTATCCATATGTTAGGTCACACCCGGCACACCATATTACCATATTATGCTTAGTGATTCATCTATTTGCTTATATTTATTGTTTCTTCCCTCTCCTCTCTCCGGTAGACTTCGAGACTGCCGCCGATGCTGCCCTGTGTTCGA
Source organism: Triticum urartu (assembly GCF_003073215.2). Lineage (NCBI taxonomy): Eukaryota > Viridiplantae > Streptophyta > Magnoliopsida > Poales > Poaceae > Triticum > Triticum urartu. The sequence goes on along the minus strand of NC_053028.1, from coordinate 95,253,865 downwards.
CTACGTCATCGACGACCCTCCTTCTCGTCTGAGCAACTAGGCAAGCCCCCCCCTTTGATCATCCCGATATCGCCCATTCCATTCTCTCATGCTTGCATTAGATTTTGCTACTGATATTGTTTGCTCCTATTCTGATGCATAGCTTGCTTTTGTAACATGCTCATTGTACCTTACGTGCTTACCCTAAACTGCTTAGTATAGGTTGGTTAGTGATCCATCAGTGACCCTCACCTTGTCCCAGTTGCCACGCTTTATGTTCGATGACGCGATCAACGTGATTGACGTCCAGGCCCCAACACCGCACATCACCCCCCTAGTTGTACGACTCTGCAGAGTTACTATCGAGTGTAGAGGGTGACACCTCATACATCACTCCTAATGAGATCTCTGTAGTGTAGCTGTTCGGTCGTGGTCATCAAGGGTGATTTCCTCCTTAACCACTTCTGATACGACTCTGTCGTGCAACCCCTCAAGATTAAACCTCGAGGGTGGTTCCTCTTACATTCACCTTGATGATTACATCGACTGGAATCCATCGAGGGTGGTTCCTCAGGGTTCCCCTTGGTGTTAGACACACAATTACTATGGTTACTATGAATTTACACTGAACCTTGTTACTAAAGACGGGTCAGCCCTGAGGGGAACCCGCGCGAGCTTAATTGCGAGTGATGAGGAGTCGGGTTGGCCTGGAGAGTGCCCGCGAGATAACTATGAGGCGTGGCCGGGCATTCTTAGCCCTTGCCACAAGTCCTCAAGACGGGGCGACGGGGTCACATCTTTCGCGAGTCTCTACTCGTGACCGCACTACCAACACACTAACGGTTTGGATATTTGATCCGAGGGGCCTCTAGCCTGATAGCACTAACCATCACGTGGGCATAGTATGGGAGTTCTACGTCGTATACATCAGCCGAAGCTTAATAGACGTTAGCGACTGAGCGGCGCACGCCGGGTTGGACTGCGTAAGCACCTGCCTTCTTTAAGGAGGTAGCTAGGTCTGCTCACCGGCCGCCCTCGCCATGTGCAGTAGTTCCCGGGGCGATGGCCCATGACCCCTGGGGGCATAGGTTTAGTCCGGCGTGCTGACCTCTCTATTAAGCCTAGGTCACGTTGCGGCGTATTGTTTGGCCGAGGCCAGGCATGACCCAGTAAAGTGTGTCCGACCGGAGTTAATCGAGTGTGATGGGTAAGTTGGTGCACCCCTGTAGGGAAGAAAACATCTATCGATAGCCTGTCCTACAGTAACAGACACTTGGAGTTGTATCCCGATCGATACAACTAGAACTGGATACTTGTGATGAGAAATGGATAGTATGGCTCTGGGATTGCTTTCTCGCCAGGAGTCGAGAAAGGATCTCTGGCTGAGGTTGATAACACTACTACTACTTTACATTATGTTGATCTGTACTCTTCTAAATGTTGCAAGATGCTTGAAGATGCTAGTCTTCGATAGGCTAGGCTTCCCCCTTCTCTTCTGGCATTCTACAGTCTAGTCCACAGATACAACCCATTTCATTGACACCGATGCATATGTAGTGTAGATCCTTGCTTGCGAGTACTTTGGATGAGTACTCACGGTTGCTTTGCTCCCTCTTTTTTTGCTTTTCCATTATTTCCGGATGTCGCAACTAGATGGTGGAGCTTAGGAGCCTGATGACACCACCGACGATTACTACTACACCGAGGGTGCCTACTACTACGTGAGGCCGCCGCCGACTAGGAGTAGTTAGGAGGCTCCTAGGCAGGAGGCCTTGCCTTTTCGATCGTTGTTGCTTTTGTGCTAGCCTTCTTAAGGCAAACTTGTCTAACTTATGTCTGTACTCAGATATTGTTGCTTCCGCTGACTCGTTTGTATTCGAGCCCTCGAGGCCCCTGGCCTGTAATATAAAGCTTGTATTATTTTGATTTATGTCTAGAGTTGTGTTGGGATATCTTCCCGTGAGTCCTTGATCTTGATCGTACACATTTGCATGTATGATTAGTGTATGATTGAATCGGGGGCGTCACAAGTTGGTATCAGAGCCAACTGCCTGTAGGTATCCCCCTTTCCAACTCCTTGGCCAAAGTTGAGTCTAGTCAATGAAAAACTTTTACTAACATGGTTGTGTGTCTTACGGGCCCACGTCGCCATTGGGTGGTATTAGGATCTTTTTATTCCTCGTCTATACTCTGGGACTCTGATCTCTCATCTATTCGGGTTAAAGATTTTACTAACTCTGACTCTAGGATCTCGTAACCACTTCCTCCTGGAGAGCCCCTTCATTCCATATGATGGCTTGATTCATCAGAAGACCCTGAAGATACTCTCCCATGTTATCCTAATATCTTATCCTCATCGCGTTTGCAAGTCCCTTCCACCGTCAACCACTATGGATAACTACATACACTTGCCATTCTTACATTCATCCCCAATTGCTCTTGTTACTACAAGATACCCGGAAATCCTCCTGATTGTTTCGAGAATACTTTGTGCCTACTGCCTTGCAGTTCTTTGTCACCTGAATATCCGTACGGATAATTCCTCGCACTTATCGAGTATCCTCTCATCCCCAGTTGATTAATGTATTTCACAAAAGTCTTCAAAATACCATTCGATCTTCGAAAATCCTCAACAACCTATTATCCTTGAAATTATTGCTTGCTTGCATTATGATTAGTCCCATAAGTCTAGTAAGCTTATTGGCCTCCTCTGTCACTATCCTTTTGAGTCCGTTGATTCAATATGTTGCGGATGCTCGCAATCCTCAGTCGGATCATCGAATTCATCCTTCCGACTTGGACGTCATTTGACCAAGAGCTGATTCTCGACCAATCAAATTGCTGTCGATTGTATCCCTAAGGCTATTCAACTTACTTATCTTTTGATCAGAGCGTCTGCTTCTAATCTTCTATTTTTGAAATCATGATTTCTTTGCATTTAAGCATCGAATTATTCAGATGTTTGTATAATCTGAATCCTTTTTTTTAACCAGGAAACAGTAGGAAAGGCTCCTACTGTGTAAATGTATTAAGGATCAAATAACACTATACAGGGGTGATAATTACATGGGGGGGGGGCTTGGCCACTTTGTGTCCAAGTCAAGATAAGGGAGACAATGCAAGAGGATTTAGTGTAGAGAGTTTACAAAGTTTAGTACAAGAGGCCTACGGTCCTCTTTGACCCGATATTGAAGGAGTTCAAACTCCTTTTTGAATCTATCAAGCCAGGACCGAAAAGAAGGATTTATTGCTCTAAAGTGCTTGTTGTTCCTCTCCTTCCATATGCTCCACGCCGCCACAGTGAATTTTTCAAACAGCATAGGCGTGGGGTGGTTGGTTTTTTGGTCCTCGATAGCTTGTAATCGGCCAGGGAAGGGCTCCCAATTAATATGCAAAGCATGCCAGCACTGCCTACTGAATGGGCATGTGAAGATCATGTGCTCAACTGTTTCTTCAATGCTTAGTCCACAAAGGAGGCAATTGTGATTGTCACCAATGTTGTAGTGTCGTCGTTTGAGCATATTCCGAGTGTTTAACCTGTCATTGAGCAAGAGCCAAGCAAAGACCTTCAACTTCATCATGCACTTAGATTTCCATAGCCATCCAAATACTTGGTGAGATTGGACCTCCTTGAAGAAGAAGCGGTAGTAGTCTGTGGCTTTGAAGATGGTTTTGCCCCAAGTATAGTGCCAGACGTCTGATGAGGATGCCATGGGTTGAAACGATGACACAATCGTTTGCATGTGCCGTACCTCGTCCAACGCTTGTGGAGAGAGCGGCAGGTGGAAGGTCATCCCAAGTGACGTGATCCCCAAGAAATCACGGACAGAGACATCTTCATTGGTTGTATGTGAGAAAGCCCGGGGATGTGATTCCTGTAGTACTTGGTTGGCCCAGAGATCTTTCCATAGGAGGGCCGTGGTGCCACAGACAATGTTGATACAAGATACTCCTCGGAAGCAAGGAGTTAGCTTGAGCACATCCTTCCACCAGAAGGATCCGACTGGGTCTGTTGCATGCGGGATTTTTTGGTGATAGTACGTGTCCCAAGTAAGTTGCACCCAAGGAATGTCCAGTTTGTTATAAAATTTGTGAAGGAATTTCATGAGTAAGGCTTCATTCTGGATCTTGAGGTTGAGCACACCAAGGCCTCCTCTGTTTTTTGGTTTACATACCATATCCCATGCCGCAAGAGAATTACATTTCTCCCCTTGGTCAGTCTTCTTGATCCAAAGACATCTTCTCCTAATTCTGTCCAACATTTCAATGAGTTTTGGTGGGAACTTTAATGTGCACATGGCATAAATGAGCAAGGATGTGACTGAGGTGTTGAGCCATGTCAGTTTGCCAGCATAAGACATAAGGGAAAGCGTTGAGGTCAGGTTCCTTTCGACTTTATTGACAAGTGGCATGAGATCATGTGTTGTGGGTCGGGAGGTGCCAAGGGGCAGGCCGAGGTAGGTGAAGGGCATGGAGCCAATAGAACACCCAAAAATCCTTGCAATATCGTTGGACAGTCCCACATCCAAGTTGATGGGTATGAGTGCGGACTTGTGGAAGTTGATATTTAGGCCAATGGATTGAGCGTAGTCGTTCAGAATGTTCTTGATGATCAAAGCTTGACTAGGGCAGGCTGGCATGAGCAGAATCATGTCATCGGCGTATTGAACAATAGGATAGTCCATATTGCCATTGGATGGGAAGGGCAAGTTAATTAGACCTCTCCTGAAGGCGTCATTAATTGCAGATTGTAGCAAGTCGGCTGCCAGGACGAAAATGAGTGGGGAGAGGGGGTCTCCCTGTCGGACCCCACATCGGCAGTGAAATTGTCGCCCGGCACCCCATTAAGAAGTACGGAGGATCGTCCAGAAGAAAAAATTGATCTTATCCATGACAGCCATTTATCGTTAAACCCCATGTGTTTCATGATGTTGATCATCGCTTCGTGCTCGATCGTATCGAAGGCTTTAGCAAAGTCTAATTTTAGGAGAATTATCTGCCGCTTGGATGCCTGGCACTGATGAATATATTGGAATGTCCAGGCTAAGCAATCTTGGATCGAGCGCCCCTTGATGAAGCCGTATTGGTTGCGGTGTATGATACGCAGGATGACCTTTTGCAAACGGTTGGCCAGAAGTTTTGTGATTAGCTTAAGATAGCAGTTAAGCAGAGTGATCGGCCGGTAATCATTGACTGTAGTGGGAGAGCCATTTTTGGGGATCAAAGTGATTAGGCCATCATTGATGCTTTGAAGGTCGAGATTTCCCGCATGGAATTGCGCGCAGAGGGTATAGAAGTCTTGTTTGACGATTTCCCAGCAGGCTTTGAGGAACATTCCACTAAATCCATCAGGGCCTGGAGCGCGATCAACAGGCATGTCTTTGACTACCATGTCTATTTCTTCCTTGGTGAATGGAACCGTGAGATGGTTGAGGTTCTCAGTCGGGCGGATGAGGGATGGGAGATCGAACAACATCTGTGTTGGGTTTGAAGTGCCCAGTCTGTCAGTATATGCTTGAAAAAGGAGAGCTTCTTTACCCGTATGATCCTCCACCACGAGACCATCAGGAGTGTGCAGGATAGCCACATTATTTTTTCTGTAACGTTCTGTTGCAACTGCCTGGAAAAATTTGGTGTTCTCGTCACCGAATTTAACCCAACGGATGGTGCATCTCTTCTTCCAATACTGCTTTTGGTAGTCCAACAATCGGAGGAGATGGGCTTTGATTATCTTGCGGAAATTGCATTCGGGGAGGGTGAGAGCATGTAGGTTCTCAAGATCATCCAGCTCTGTAAGGGTTTTGTTTGTGTTTTCAATTGCCACTGATAATCTGGAGATATTCTTGCTCCACACCTTCAATTCGTGGCGTAGCCTTTTGAATTTTCGACACAGAACTGTGGCTGCATTAGAAGAATTAACAGGCCGATCCTAGACTTTTTTGACCACATCCATAAATCCCGGGTGAAGGAGCCAGTATGATTCGAATCTGAATAATTTGGCATGAGGAATTTTTGTTTCAATGCTGACCACACAAGGTGTATGATCTGAGACCGGTTTGCAGAGAGGTTTGACTAGCGTGTTGGGATATATCAGGGTCCAGTGTAGGGAGGTGAAAAACCAATCCAGTTGCTCAAGTAAAGGATCTTGTTGCATATTGCTCCACGTGTAGAGACGACCCTTGAGCGGCAGTTCAACTAAGTTGTGCTTACGAATGATGTCATTGAAAGTGCACATGTCATTATGATCACCTCCCGGCTTGTTGCGGTTCTCAGGGCCTCTAATATAATTGAAGTCGCCAAGGAATAGACAGTCATCATTTTTTTGTAAGTGCATGTCATACAACCACTGAGTGAAATCATCGCGGGCCGGGCCCGTGCAAGGGCCATAAATGTTATATAAGGTCCAGGATTGCGCGGAGAGAGTGCTAGTAAATTTGATACCCAAAACAAAGTCATGAGAGATGGCCACATCTCCAGTAAAAACAGAGCTATTCCAAACAGTAAGGAGGCCCCCGAATGCACCACGAGAAGGAACAAAAGCAAACTTATCAAATCTCTTAGGGCAACAAGTTTTGATAAAAGCCAGGTCGATAAGAGGTTTCTTAGTTTCTTGAAGACAAACTATAGCGCAACCACTAACAAAAATAGCATTGGATAGAGCGAGGAGTTTTTTCTCCGAATTTAACCCACGAATGTTCCAACACAGGACATTCCAATTACGCAAAAGAGGCATAAGGTGATCAACAATCTATTCCACAGAGGAAGAATCCTCCCCTGCATCCATGGAGTGATCTTCAGGAGCCATTGAATCCACAGGAGCCAGCAGAGCATCATCAATTAACTCACTTGGTGGTACAGCGCAGCGGTTGATGCCGATGTCTTGCATGATGTGAAGGGGTGTGGGTGGTGGAGCCTATGGAGCAGCAGCAGTTGAGGAGCTGGCAGCGGCCGAAGGAACCTGTCTTGGCTTGACTTTGGAGAGAGGAGCTCAGACATCTGAAATCTGTGGCACTCTGAATCCATCATAGCGAGTGGAACGAGTACTGCGGCGAACTTCAGTAGTGACCAGGGGCACCTGAAACTTAGATCGGCGTGGGCGAGCAGGAGATGGGCCTGGGGCTGTGGGCAGAACCTGGGCCAGGCCCAAATCATAGGGATCAGTTACCTGTTGGGAAGGCCCAACGTTTGAAATGTCAGTGGGCGCCAAATCTGGCACAGGCACAAGCAGAGCAAGGCTGTTCTCAGCATCAGAAGTGTCCTGCAGGTTATCCAGGTTGGGCCGATCAAGCAGAGCATCTCGGACCCCTTCAGCAACATTATTAGTTATCACTTCAGTTGACATATCATCCTCAGGCATAATTTCAGTGATTTGAACAGCAGAAGGCCGAGGAGGTGCATGGAGTATGCGTGGCTCGAAGCGGACAGAGAGAATGTTCTCATCAGTATGAACCTGAAAGGTAGTCCCAGGAACTGCAGTTTGCAGATGCAGCGGAGGTAGACCATAACCTGAACGCCAGGGGCCATAGGCAGCAACCACCCACATGATAGCACCAGACAGATATTCAGTGAACAAGTTGCGAGGAACCATCCCATTGGTGAGGACAGTGGCAAGATTAGTACCATGGACAGTAATACTCACATGCATGTTATCAACAGCGATAGCGACATCAACAGAAATGACTTCAGGTGTGGCAGGAACCACAAACAAGGTATTGGGCGGATCTGCAATTGCTAGAGAAGTACCAGAACTGCTTGCAGTCGAGCTAGAGCTCCAGGCAGAATTGAGACTGTTAGTAACATTATCCTCAGGCAGAATACCATCCTCAACACGGAGTCCTTGTGCCGCCAGCCAAGCCTGAAAGTTAACCAAAGCTGCAGGCATGTGAGGTACAGGAGATTGAGGCCAAGCGTCCCATTGCGCTGGTTGAGGAGCATCTTGATGGGCAGCATTGTGTGGTCCTTCGTCATTCTCAATACCATTCTATATGAGCCAATTTTGTAGCTGCTGTTGGTAGAGCTGCTCTGCAGTGAGCCCATCACCAAACATGGGGTGAGGAATACCATTGGCTGGCGGTGGTTCCTCGTCAGCAGTGGGGACTTCAGGATCATGAGCGTTCTAGTCCGCTCCCCTATGAATGAACACAGCAACAGTCCAGGAAGATCTGTCACCTCCCAACTGCTGGACCACAATGCTCTTAGGAATCAGACGCATGTGTATAACTTTGACTTTGATTAGAACCACACGACGATCAATATTAGGGTTATTCCAGGAAACAAGGCGGCCATAGTCATCTATGGAGCGCTGCAGATAAAAGTCGGTCTGATAGTCATCTGGGAACCCAATATACATCAACCAAACCTCAGGCCCATAAGTGGTATTGCGCATGTTCAGGGCAGCATTATGCCTAACGAAAGAGACTACTAGATCCTCATCATCCAGCTGAAAAGTAGTATTGACCGCAGTATCTCTGATGAAAGAGTTGGTGAATGCAAACATACCGATACCCAGGGGATGGTCAGAGATCTCAGTCGAGTGCAGGCCCGATTCATGCAGGAGACCCTCAATGGTGTCGCGGAGACCCTCTCGGAGGTGGAGAGGCACAAATCTGCTGACTTCCGCAATGGCGAGGATACTCACATCAGATCCTATGTGGACCGCCAGATCCTTTGTTGGATTTTATCCGACAATGTCCTTCATATTCAATAACCTTTTGAGCCTTTCCTCGGATACATAATGCCTTTGGTAAATTGTATCCTCTCCTTAGGTCAACCATGTTCTACCTTGAGCTTGTGTTAGTTACTCTTTAAGTTGTGGTATATGTTCCTAAGATACCCCGATGGGTTGAATCTATGCCTTCCTTAATTTGTGTGAACCAGAAGAGTTTTCACAAGTTATACTATTCTGGTGTTTTGCCAAATATAATTTCAACTCTACAACTTCATCGAAAGCAAGAAGTGAATGGAAGGTTATGCATTGAAGAAGTGGGAGTCGACCTTGAACTTTGTGTTCATGCCCATGGACACGATGTAGATCTTATCATGGAAGCTTCTCTTAAAATTAATTATCCCCTTGGTATAAGATCATCTTATAACTAGGATTTGATCCTTTGCAACCGTGGTTCTGACCATGATTGTTCCCCTTTGATTCCATTTCTCGGACAAGTTAAAGCACTTGCCTTCTGTAGATAAATGCATCTTCGCAATCTCTATTTTGATCTTCCATCGAGCATTACCCTCTGGTATCTCGAGAATAACATAGAACCGTGTTGCTTCCTACGAGTCTTCATCTGGTATTGCTTCTCATCGATTTTCAGATTTCCCCGGGTTTTGAGTTGTTAGTCACTCGAGAACGCCGATAAGTGAATCGATTCCACACTCTGATTCTATAACTCTAAGTAATTTTTGTTGCTTACAAGTTTAATAATCCTTCAGTCATTCCTAGCCTGATCGGCTATATCATTACCGTTCTAAATTTTAACTGTGCTACCTGGTCCTTCTTCCCGAAGCACAATTTTCGATGATGAGCTAAGCCTACGTCGATCTTCCTCGTCATATCATTTCGCCTTGAACAACAAGCTTAATTTCGAGTTTGTGTCGTACCCGTGATTCCAATAACCTTTTGCTTCATCATTCCTTTGACTTGATGTCATCGCCGATCGATTACACCTTCATGAAATCTCTCGACAAATGTGTCGTGATCATCATCAACATTCTGAGCTCTTCCAGGATATCAATCGAATTCATGATGACAAATACCATCCTTGCCCTCGATGATTTGTGTTATCATCGACCACTTTATTGCCTTCCCTCCAACACAAAATTGTTCATGTTTTGTGTTATACCTTGAGTTCCTTGTATCCAACATTTGTTCTTTTTTCCTCGGAATATTACCGCCTTTTATGTCAAGAATGTCGTGGTAATTTTACCACCTCTTGAGAATTCTTGATACAAGCATTACTTCTCACCATCACCTTTCCTTCTTGGTCCCCGTGTTGTTTCCAACCGAAAAACCGACAATTGAACTTGAATGTGCGAATTCAAAACTTCTAGCGACCCTATTGCTTTGAAGTTAATGGTCAACATTTCATTCTTAGACCATTGGTTATCGAATCACCATTCTAAGCATTGATCATGCTACCTAGCCCCATATTTTGGGTGCACCTTTTCAACCAATGTTTAATTGTGTATGTTTTCCTTGAGCATACATCATTATATCATCTGATCTGACTAATGTTATCTCCTTGTTCACATGATTGTGGAAATCCATCTTTCTAGAAATTTCGATGGATTGTCGTTGAGTCCATTAGCCACCTCCTCATCCTCTCCTTGGTTTAATGATGAACTCTTGTTTTGGAACTCGCTTCCATAGTTCATTTCCCGAGAATCTTCGATGTCATCTCGCCAATTTGTGTCACACCTTTTCTCCTCGAGCATCCTTAGTTTGAGGTAACCTGACACCAATCAGATCTGAATCTCGGTCAGATATGATGGTTGGAACATATTTCCAAGAGTTATAACATTGGTATTTATATGACCTGGTAAGATGATCTCATGCCACACCTGACCGGAGGACCTATTGTTATAGTTCCCTTCTTAACAAGGTTAGCGATTCTTCCATGAGGAAATTGTAAGACTTATTCTATATGTTGATCCTGATGAATCCTTTGTGTATCCAAAGTCCGACCTTTGCTTGAAAACCATATCAATGCTATCTCGAAGCATGTCTGTGGTACTCCGATCTTCAATAAGAACATTTGAAGCACAATGCTAAATTTTCTTTATCATTTATCCGAACACTGTTGTATGGGTAACGACATGAAATTCCTCTCCCTTACCTAAATGGTTTTCTACTTTCTATATTGTCATGGATGACATGCTCTGCTTGTCCTTGGGAAGGATATACCCCCGAAATATGTGTTTAAACACATTTTCCTTTCCATTGTTCTGTTTAATCTGATGATCACCTTTTCCTTTCCATTGTTTTAGTTAACCTTTCTGGTGATCTATATGATCTAAGCAGTAATATTCTTCTGCTTATGTAAACACCTTGTTGTACAACCGTGTCAGTAAGACCCTGTTGCTTTTGTTGATGGCATTCCGGTAACCACCGATGGACGAGAACTTTGCCTATTGGTCCGCCTCGTTCAATGGGCAAGAAAATAGTTCTCTTCGTCCCTCGCCCTTGGTACCAACGTTGTTGGCAACATAACTGACAGTCTATTATCTGACTTGCCTTGCTATCGGCCTCCTTTCTACTTTTAACCCACATGGTGGGCCCATAACCCACAGGTCCCAGGATCGAAACCTGACTCTCATGTAGACCCCTATTTATATAAGTTTTTCCCCACGCTTGGTCTCGTATGTAATTCACGAGCCACCTTTCGAGAGATCACCAATTCTGGTATCACACAAAATACTTATTCCCGTCGCTATGAAGCCCTTTCACACTCTATTTCAGGCAACAAATGATTGCCTACCCGATTGAAGCTTCTTATTGCACCTTCTTACCTTGCTCTTGATGACTTTCTTGAATTTCAACTCGAGAGATGCCTCTTTGCCACGTTCATTGAGATAGTCCCAAGGTAACTATCTTGTGTTGAGCTCCGTCCTTCCCGAGTCTTTCCCCCTTACTCCACCCCTTAAATCTCGGGGCAAGATTTCTTGTAGTGGAGGAGATTTGTAACACCCCCAGTGTCATGCTACAGTAATCCCCTGTTAATGGTGCCATGTCTTCATGTTACCGTTGCTAATCTTCACTTGATCCAAATCACAATTCAAATTCAAATCAAATCTAAAGTCAAAAATTCAAATTGATCAGACATGAAATCTAAAATGTTCATCTTGTGCTAAATAATTCATAACAAATATTGGTGGTGAAGCAACATTTTGCAAAATGTCTAAGTGCCCTAAAATGGTTAAACAGTGGTTAAAACAAATAGATTAAATGCCTTTTTAAATTATAAAAGTGGCAAACTATTTCAAAAGCCTCACAATCCTTTTTGGTAGTGCCAACTAGTGCAATGTAATTATGTGCCCAAGTCCCACATTTTACATAATCCTTTTGGGCAGCTCAAATATTGCAAAGCTTTTTTCTGTAAAAAGAAATAGAAAAAGGGGGAAAGCAAAAGAGGGAGAGAAAGCCCCTGGCCTCCCCTTAGGCTTCGGCCCATCCCAGCAGGCTGGCCCACCTACCTCTCCCCGGTCCTGTTCCCCCTCACCCTGTTCAATCGACTGAGGGCGCGCGCCCGCACGTCGCCGCCGGACCACCTCGCTGGCTCCGGCGAGGGGATAAGGCCCCGCGCCTCCCCTCCGGCTCCTCGGGTCCTCCCCCACCTACCTCCACCCACTCCTAGAATCCCCTCGCCCTCTCCGCCTGCGCCTTGCCTCTCCCCCTCATTCCCCATCCACCTCCGAGCGCCATCGCCGCCGCGTCTTCGTCATCTCCGCGGCCACCGTGCCTTCGACACGGCCTGGCCATGCTCGTCGGCATCGCCGTGGACTGCCGCGTCCTCTGGAGCTGCTGGAAGGAGCCGAGGAGCCCTGGATCACCGGCAAACCGCCTTCTTCATCCTCGGATCCTGACGCTCCGCCGCCGCCGATCCGCTCCGCTCTGCTGCTCCTAACCTGTCGAGGGATTTTCTTAGCCGCTCGGTGAGCATTCCCCTCTCTTCCTCTCCCTCTGGCTGCCTGATTTTCGTCGTAGCTTACGGTCGATGCCGCTGTGCCATTGCTGGAGCTTTGCTCCGCTGTTGAATGATAATCCCCAAGTGCAGGGAATCATCATAGCAATTTCCAAAGGTGGAAGTGATACGTATGGAGTGTCGAACCCACAAGGAGCTAAAGGTAAGATCAATATTCTCTCAAGCCCTATCTGCCACTGATACGACTCTACGTACACCAAACGTTTGCTTGCAACTAGCAACGAGAAATAAAACTACGTTGTGGGTATGAAGTGGATAACTTTGCATGATATCAGAGAGCTAAAATATGAAAGTAGGTGCTGTTATCATAAAGTTAGAATATATTACTAAATATTATAAATAGCGAGTGTGGAATAATGATGGGTCGGTGTGTGGAATTGTCCTAGGCAATTGTTAACAAGACCGACAGTCGTCATTGCAATTTCATATGAGGGAGAGGCATAAGCTAACATACTTTCTATTCTTGGATCATATGCACTTATGATTGGAACTCTAGCAAGCATTCACAACTACTAAAGATCATTAAGGTAAATCCCAAACATAGCATTAAAGCATCAAGTCCCCTTTATCCCATACGCAACACCCCCCTTACTCGGGTTTATGCTTCTATCACTCAAGCAACCCACTATAAGCGAATCATGAACGTATTGCAACACCCTACAGCGGGAATCCCTCATGCTTGCGCGACACAGAGGGCACAATATGACAACACCAAAATAAAACATACAACTCGTACCAATATAGATCATCAATCAACCCAAAGACAAAGGATATCTACTCAAAACATCATAGGATGGCAACACATCATTGGATCATAATATGTGGCATAAAGCACCATGTTCAAGTAGGGATTACAGCGGGGTGCGGGAGAGTGGACCGCGTAAAAGAGATAATGATGGTGATGTTGATGAAGACGATCACCGCGGCGATGATTCCCCTCCCGATGGCACTCCGGCGCCACCGAAAGAGAGGAGGAGAGGTTCTCTCCCTTGTGCTTCCTCCTCCATGGCCTCCCCCTGGATGGGGAGAGGTTCCTTCTCTGGTCCTTGGCCTTCATGGTGATGATGGCCCCTCCGGGATCCTCCTCCATGCCCTCCGGTGATGATGGCCCCTCCGGCAGGGTGCCGGAGAGGGCCTAGATTGATTTCTTGTGGCTACAAAGGCTTGCGGCGGTGGAACTTCTGATCTAGATTAATTTCTGGAGGTTTCTGTATATATAAGGGGTTTTGGCGTCGAGAACAAGTCAGGGGGTCTCCGGGCTGTCCACGAGGTAGGGGGCGCGCCCAGGGGGTGGGCGTGCCTCCCACCCTCGTGGGCAGCCCAATACTCTTCTGGCCCAACTCTTTTACTCCATGGCCTTCTTATGGTCCAAAAATAAGTTCCGTCAAGTTTCAGGTCAATTGGACTCCATTTGGTTTTCCTTTTCTGCGATACCCTAAAACAAGGAAAAAACAAAAACTGGCACTGGGCTCTAGGTTAATAGGTTAGTCCCAAAAATCATATAAAATAGCATATAAATGCATATAAAACATCCAAGGCTGATAATATAATAGCATGAATACTTCATAAATTATAGATACGTTGGAGACGTATCATTGAACTCGTTGCCGGCGCTGTGGTAGCTGTCGTGGTCACCCGAGCCCACCGCCGTGCTCAGGGCACTTTTGTGGTGCGGCCGGGCCTCTTAGATCGCTCGCGCGCGCGCCATTTCACCGATTCCGAAGATCGACCGAGAGCGCCGCCGCCTGCCGCCGCCGTCGCGCCCGTTTCCGGCCACGCCAGCCCATGCCACCACCGCGGTTGGACGCGCCTCGGTCGTCTGTTCTAACACACCCAAAACCGCGCGTTTTGGTCGTCCCTAGCGCGAATCCGACCGCCCCCGTGGTCCTCCTCCACGTCTGGAGGTCGCCGGTGGCTCGTCGCCAGTCGCCGCTGACGTGGTTGGACGGGGCCACTCCCTGGGTCACTGGCAAGTGAGCCCAGGGGCCCTAGTTGACCATGTTGACTGGTCAACTGGCTCACGTGGCAGCATAGTGCCACTGACACGCAGGCCCCACCGCATAACTAACCATATTAAAACATTTTCCTAAGTAAAAATAATTAGTTAAACTAAATAGTCACTGACATGTAGGGCCCAACTATTAATTAACCTCATTTTAGTTAGTTTAAACTTCTGTTAGTCCACTCTCTATGACAGGTGGGACCCACTGGTCAGTTTGACCTGGTCAGCCGTCCTGTTGACTGCTGACGTCACAATGATGTAATGCTAATGTCATAATTCCATTTCTGTTAATTTAGATAATTCCAGAAAATGTTTAAATCTTTGATAAATCATAGAAAATAATCCGTAACTCGGATGAAAAAGTTTTCTATATGGAAGTTGGTCAGAACGACGAGACACATCCGAATACGTGGTCCATTTGCCCGCCACACATCCCTAGCATAGCGAACATGCAACATTCCCCCTCCGGTCATCTGTCTGACACATGTACAGAACCGGGAAAGCATTCCCGGTTGCAATGCCCTTTCACCAATATCGTGTAGCCATATGTTAGGTCAAACCCGGCACACCATATTCCCATGTTATGCTTAGTAATTCATCTATTTGCTTATATTTATTGTTTCTCCCCCTCCTCTCTCCGGTAGACTTCGAGACTGCCGCCGATGCTGCCCTGTGTTCGACTACGTCATCGACGACCCTCCTTCTCGTCTGAGCAACCAGGAAAGCCACCCCCTTTGATCATCCCGATATCGCCCATTCCATTCTCTCATGCTTGCATTAGATTTTCCTACTGATATTGTTTGCTCCTATTCTGATGCATAGCCTGCTTTTGTAACCTTCTCATTGTACCTTACCTGCTTACCCTAAACTGCTTAGTATAGGTTGGTTAGTGATCCATCAGTGACCCCCACCTTGTCCCAGTTGCCCCGCTTTATGTTCGATGACTCGATCAACGTGATCGATGTCCAGGCCCCGACACCGCACATCACCCCCTAGTTGTACGACTCTGCAGAGTTACTATCGAGTGCCGAGGGTGACACCTCATACATCACTCCTGATGAGATCTCTGTAATGTAGCTGTTCGGTCGTGGTCATCAAGGGTGATTTCCTCCTTAACCACTTCCGATACGACTCTGTCGTGCAACCCCTCAAGAGTGAACCTCGAGGGTGGTTCCTCTTACGTTCACCTTGATGATTACGTCGAGATGAATCCATCGAGGGTGGTTCCTCAGGGTTCCCCTTGGTGTTAGACACATAGTTACTATGGTTACTATGACTTTACACTAAACCTTGTTACTAAAGACGGGTCGGCCCTGAGGGGTACCCGCGCGAGCTTAATTGCGAGTGATGAGGAGTCAGGTTGACCTGGAGAGTGCCTGCGAGATAACTATGAGGCGTGGCCGGGCATTCTTAGCCCTTGCCGCAAGTCCTCGAGACGGGGCGACGAGGTCACATCTTTCGTGAGTCTCTGCTCGTGACCGCACTACCAACACACTAACGGTTTGGATATTTGATCCGAGGGGCCTCTGGCCTGATAGCACTAACCATCACGTGGGCATAATATGGGCGTTCTGCGTCATATACATCAGCCGAAGCTTAATAGACGTTAGCGACTGAGCGGCGCGCGCCGGGTTGGACTGCGTAAGCACCTGCCTTGTTTAAGGAGGTAGCTAGGTTTGCTCACTAGCCGCCCTCGCAACGTGCAGGAGTTCCCGGGGCGATGGCCCATGACCCCTCGGGGCATAGGTTTAGTCTGGCATGCTGACCTCTCAATTAAGCCTAGGTCCGGTTGCGGCATATTGTTTGGCCGAGGCCGGGCATGACCCAGTAAAGTGTGTCTGGCCGGAGTTAATCGTGCGTGGTGGGTAAGTTGGTGCACCCCTGCAGGGAAGAAAACATCTATCGATAGCCTGTCCTACGGTAACAGACACTCGGAGTTGTATCCCGATCGATACAACTAGAACTGGATACTTGTGATGAGAAATGGATAGTATGGCTCTGGGATTGCTTTCTCGCCAGGAGTCGAGAAAGGATTTCTGGCTGAGGTTGATAACACTACTACTACTTTACGTTATGTTGATCTGTACTCTTATAAATGCTGCAAGATGCTTGAAGATGCTAGTCTTTGATAGGCTAGGCTTTCCCCTTCTCTTCTGGCATTCTACAGTCTAGTCCACAGATACAACCCATTTCATTGACACCGATGCATATGTAGTGTAGATCCTTGCTTGCGAGTACTTTGGATGAGTACTCATGGTTGCTTTGCTCCCTCTTTTTCCGCTTTTCCATTATTTTCGGATGTCGCAACCAGATGGTGGAGCTCAGGAGCATGACGACACCACCGATGATTACTACTATACCGAGGGTGCCTACTACTACGTGGAGGCCGCCGATGACCAGGAGTAGTTAGGAGGATCCTAGGCAGGATGCCTTGCCTTTTAGATCGTTGTTGCTTTTGTGCTAGCCTTCTTAAGGCAAACTTGTCTAACTTATGTCTGTACTCAGATATTGTTGCTTCCGCCGACTCGTTTGTATTCGAGCTTATGTATTCGAGCCCTCGAGGCCCCTGGCTTGTAAAATAAAGCTTGTATTATTTTGATTTGTGTCTAGAGTTGTGTTGTGATATCTTCCCGTGAGTCCCTGATCTTGATTGTACACATTTGCGTGTATGATTAGTGTACGATTGAATCGGGGGTGTCACAGATGATACCGACAATATATATTTGAATAATTGTAATTAGAATGTGTACCTAGGACATCGTCGATTTCTTCCGAGCAGGCATCCCGTAAGAAAGAAAGGCAAGCATTTCAAAGGTGAGGCGGATCACCGGACGAAGCCTCAACACCGTACTGGTGCTGATGTACATGATATGGTCAAGGATTTGAAGGTAATCTTTGGAAAGGGTCCTAGCGGACAACCTGTTCCGAATGACGCTGGCGGACGCGCACCCATGTGGAAGAAGAAATCTATATTTTGGGACCTTCCCTATTGGAAAGACCTAGAGGTCCGCTCTGCAATCGATGTGATGCATGTGACGAAGATTCTTTGCGTGACCCTGCTTGGCTTCTTGGGTGTGTATGGGAAGAAAAAAGATACACTGGAGGCATGGGAGGACCAGCAACGTATGCACGGAAAAGACGACATACATCAGGGTCATGCCAGCTACGCTCTTACCAAAGAAGAGAAGGAAATCTTCTTTGAATGCCTGCTCAGTATGAAGGTTCCGTCTGGCTTCTCGTCGAATATAAAGGGAATAATAAATATGGCAGGGAAAAAGTTCCAGAACCTAAAGTCTCATCACTGCCACGTGATTATGACGCAACTACTTCCGGTCGCATTGAGGGGGCTTCTACCGGAAAACATTCGATTAGCAATTGTGAAGCTATGTGCATTCCTCAATGCAATCTCTCAGAAGGTAATAGATCCAGAAATCATACCAAGGTTAGAGAATGATTTGGTGCAATGTCTTGTCAATTTCGAGTTGGTGTTCCGGCCATCCTTCTTCAACATCATGACGCACGTCCTAGTTCACCTATGCGAAGAGATTAATGTTCTTGGTCCTGTTTTTCTACACAATATTTTCCCCTTTGAGAGGTTCATGGGAGTCGTAAAGAAATATGTTCATAACCGTGCTAAGCCAGAAGGAAGCATCTCCAAGGGCCATGAAAATGAGGAGGTCATTGAGTCTTGTATTGACTTTATTCTTGACCTTAAGCTGATTGGTGTTCCTGAATCACGGTATAAGGGTAGACTGGGTGGAAAAGGCACGCTAGGAGGGAATCAAATAATATGTATGGACGGGCATTCTCTCACTCAAGCACACTACACAGTTCTATAGAATTCCTCCTTGGTGGCTCTGTATATGGAGGAACACAAGAATTTTCTACGCTCCAAACACCCGGAGCAGTCTGACAACTGGATTACACGTTAACAAACGGGGACTTCCACCGGTTGGTTGCAGACACGTGCCATGCATGACGCCGCTATTGAAGATGACCTGTACTTGCTGTCCAAGTTACCATCTTCGAATACAATGACTTTAAAAGGGTACAAGATAAATGGAAATACATTTTACACGATCGCCCAAGATAAGAAGGGCACCAACCAAAATAGTGGTGTCTGCTTTGATGCAGCAACCAAGACGAGAAATGACACATATTATGGTTACATAGAGGACATATGGAAACTTGACTACGGACGTGGTTTGAACGTCCCTTTGTTTCGGTGCAAATGGGTCAATATGACACCGAAGACCCACAGTACGGAATGACAACAGTGGATCTCAACAATCTTGCGTACGCAGACGAACCATTCGTCCTAGCCAATGATGTGGCGCAGGTTTTCTATGTGAAGGACATGTCTAACAAGCCGAGAAAAAGAAAAGATAAGGAAGCGAATACATCATACGACGAGTCAAAGCGCCACATAGTTCTTTCAAGGAAAAGAAACATCGTGAGAGTGGATGACAAGACAGACATATTAGAAGATTATGAAAAGTTTGATGAAATTGCTCCATTCAGAGTGAATATTGACCCGAGCATCCAGTTAAATGATGAAGATTGTCCATGGTTATGGCGCAAAGGGACACACGCGAAGAAAAAGTTTCACACGGCCCAAAGATCCCACTCTGGGATGTGATCGGCTTCACTATCATCACTTTCTTCTCTAGTGAGTTTCTGGACTTATATATCTAGAAAGTCCCACTTTGGACAAACCATAGGGAATCTTTGTAATAGTTAGGGTACTTATGTGTTTTGGCATTTGAAACGTGTACTTTTTGTGCGTTCAGTATACACCATTCAAAGCCACGTCATCAATTTTCAACATTTTCTGGCTTCATTCGTTATTTTTCATGCATTTACTGATTTTTTGAGCTATATGACCCTGAAATTGAAAAGCACTACAAATGAACTCTGAAAAGGTTGAAAGTTGGCATGGTATCATCATTTCACCCACATTGCATGTGCTAAAAATTTGAGATGGTTACGGAAAAAACTGGATGCACTTCATGTACAAAATTGACAATCTCTTTCGAAGTATCAGAGTTTCAGACAAAAACTCATCCGTTACAAAGGAACTTCATTTTTTAAATAACCTAAGTATTACCAAATTGAATATAATGATAAAACACACTAATATTAAACATAAAAAAAAGAATCACTGGAAAATCTATTTTTAAAGTAAAGTTATTCACAAACTAGTGATTCACACAAATTTCAAATAATTCAAATTTGAAAACTACTGGCACTAATAGGAAGTTTGTAATTTTTTGTACCTAAAGCAAAAATATTCACAAAGAAACTTTAAATACAGCAAAAAACAACTCACAAATAAATAAAGCAGAAAAGGAAAAAAACCCGCCTACTGGACTACAACGGCCTGCATACGACTAGAAACCCAACCTGTAGTTGGGCCAGGATGCAGGCCCGCAAGACCCAGTAGGCCCACAGGGCAGCGACGTAGTTTAGGCCCGGAAGCCTGCTTTAGAGAGGAGCTCGAAGGAGCAGCCACGACTGGGTTTATAAACCAGTACGGCTGCCCTTCGCTCGGCAAGGTGGGACTAAACTTTATGCACCATGGGGTGGCAGCGCACCCCTTTAGTACCGGGTCGTGGCTCCAACCGGTACTAAAGGGGGTTCTTTAGTACCGGTTGCAGCCACGACCTGGTACTAAAGGGGTCGCTTCCCACCGCTTGGGCTGGCCAAATTTGACCTTTAGTACCGGTTGGTGGCTCCAACCAGTACTAAAGGTCATTCCTATATATACAACACTTACGAATTTCGTCAGTTTTCATCTCTTCCTCTACTTCTTGTCCTCTGCCCCATCGCCGCCCCCCGTCGTCGCCCCCCGTCGATGCCCCCTGTCGCCGCCCCCGTCGACGCCTCCTGTCACCGCCCTCGTCGCCGCCCCCGTCCCCGTCGTCGCCCGTAGCCGCACCGTCCCCGTCGCCATCCCCGTTGTCGCCGTCCCTGTCGCCCCCCCGGCCCATCACCGCCCGTCTCCATCCCCGTCGTCGCCGCCCATCGCCATCCCCGTCGCCGTCCCCATGGCCGTCCCCGTCACCTTGCCGGTGAGCTCCAGCCCCTCCATGGCCACACACACACACACACTTTGTTACTTATAAAAATGTTAGTAATTTTTATGTTTTTAGTTATAGAATTTTTTTCTTCTGTTTTTTAGTTATAGAAATGTTAGTTTTAGCTAGATGAATTAGATTAATGTCAAATTGTTAGACGATGATCGATGTTATAGATGCATATAGAATTTTGACATATGCAACGATATCATTTTTTAAAATTTGTATATAAGAAATCACAATCCGATTATTAAAAAAAATGTTACATTTGCATATAGTATTTGTTCTCGATGATGCCCGACCGCATCCTCGCCGTCGACCCGTTCGCGATGACGTCCTGCTTTAGAGGACCCATGTACGGGACTGGGTTCTGCCGGGCTGGCACTAGGAGGTGCTACCTTCAGGGGCGCGCCGCTTGGTAAGGAACCCAACCCCGGGTCCCATTGTCAGCCCTGAGCTCCTTTGGTGGCGTTTGCGTGGGCCACTTTCGGTGCAGAGGGAGCCGGCCCAGCCGGAGGTGGTATGTTGCCGTGTCAGGGAGGAGGACGAGCACGTCCATCGCTACATGGCTACTATGGACGTCAGGTTCTCCAATACCTAGCAGGTTCTCCAGGGATGTCACCCGAGCTATGATCCTGTGATGGTTCCTTCTCTTTGGGTGTCCACCACCCGCGCCTCAGGAACCGCGAGTGAACTAGATTATTCTGTAGTATCCGATCTTTATTAGCTAGCTATGTATTCGATATATAATATTTGAGACGATGTATCCGAGATTATATATATTATTCGATACGATGTATTCGAGATTATATATATATTATTCGATAATATTCGAGACGATGTATTCGAGATTATATTCGATGATGCATATTATGTACTATGATTCCGTTTTTCCTTATTGATTGCATGCATGCATTGTAATTTGAATACTAAATTGTTTTATATTTCTTCTGGATTAGTTAAATAAAAGCTATGACAGACAATACCGGCAGAGAAGGAGAAGAGGCCCTATTCCAGATCATATGCTCCCCTGGCCGTCCAAATGATCAGAATGAAGAAGACGGCAACTCCCAATATCCGAACAATACCGGGGAGGGTGATATGATATTCGATCATGACGACCGAATTGATGAAGTCCAGAACTATGATTATGACGATGAAGAAAATGTTGATCTTGAAAGGACAGAGACTGGCGAGGTATATTTATATAAGCAGGCATCTGGTGATCATCACATGTTTTAAATGATTTGAAGATATATTAACCAATCGATCTTTCTTCTTTCAGCCCTCCGGATCGAGCAAATCTGACAGCAGGACAGTGCGAGGCCCGACCAAAAAGTTGAAGCCGGGCGTAAAGTACAACATCGATGCCATCAAAACTGATGGCGAACCAATCTTGCCTAAGAATAATGCGAACAAGTTCATTTGTCGATGTAGAGTTCTTGTGAAGGACCAACTGCCGATCTCCATGCAAGAATGGAAAAAGCCAGCAAAGGAACGTCCAGATCTTACTTGGGTTGACGACAGAGCAAAAGATCTGCTTTGGTAATCTCTCATGGAACATTTCACCCTACCAGATCATTTCACAGATGCAGATGTGCAGAAAGTGAAGGCCGCTGCTCTTAGGAAGATGGCAGTTGCATTCAACAACCACAAGAAAAGTATATGGGCCAAGTACGTCGAAGGAGGAAAGAAGACTCCAGAATTCAAGGGAAAACTGGAGAAGCAAAGAGAGCACTGGCCCGATTTCGTGAAATTCAAGGAATCGGAATTATCTAAGGAACGGTCGAGAGTAAACAAGGCCAATGCCGCAAAAAGGAGCAGTTCCATAAGCCGGGGGCGGGTGGCTACGCGGTGGTAATGCCTAAGTGGGATAAGTCTGAGCAAGAGATGCTGGATGCAAAGGTCACTCCAGTTACTAAGAGCTGCCCCCAGGGTTAGGACTTGGTTCTATGCGCATGGGGGTGGGGGGGGGGGGGGTGGGGGGGGGGGGGGGGGGGGGGGGGGGGGGGGGGGGGGGGGGGGGGGGGGTTGGACCCGAAGACAGGCAAGGTTTCGAAGATGGCAAGTCTTAAAGGAGTCGAAGATAAGATACTTGTTGATACATCTCCAACGTATCTATAATTTTTATTTGTTCCATGCTATTATATTATCTATTTTGGATGTTTAATGGGCTTTAATATGCACTTTTATATTATTTTTGGGACTAACCTATTAACCGAAGGCCTAGTGCAAATTGCTGTTTTTTTTGCCTATTTCAGTGTTTCGCAGAAAAGGAATATCAAACGGAATCCAAACGGAACGAAACCTTTGCGAGGATCTTTCTTGGAACAAATGCAACCCAGGAGACTTGGAGTACAAGTCTGGAAGTCCGCAAAGCTTCCACGAGGCAGGGGGCGCGCCCCCACCCTCGTGGGCCCCACGAAGCTCCACCGACCTACTTCTTGCGCCTATATATACTCTTATACCCTGAAAACATCCAGGAGAGCCACGAAACCACTTTTCCACTGCCACAACATTTTGTACCCATGAGATCCCATCTTGGGGCCTTTTCCGGTGATCTGCCGGAGGGGGATTCGATCATGGAGGGCTTCTACATCAACACCATAGCCTCTCCGGTGATGTGTGAGTAGTTTACCACAGACCTTCGGGTCCATAGTTATTAGCTAGATGGCTTCTTCTCTCTCTTTCATTCTCAATACAAAGTTCTCCTCGATGTTCTTGGAGATCTATTCAATGTAATACTCTTTTGTGGTGTGTTTGCCGAGATCCGATGTATTCACTTATATTTTTGAAAAGATTTGCCCTTTTCTTTCGCCCTTCTTTCGTTCGATCTTGTGTTACCATGTGCCTTCTTTTTGATTGCATCTTAGCTTGCTAAAAGTTTATGGATCCCCATCCACTTGCTAATCTTTTTAAAGGATCCAATTATGAACCAATTGCTAGTGATTTGAGTGCACTAGATTATCTTTATGGAGTTTTGCTTGAAATCCATGAATCTGGAAATTGTGATGAAGTGCTTTATAAAGTGATTCGCGATAGATCTTTGAATAAAAATAATGATTGCAATGATGTTACAATAAATTCTATTAATATCAATTGTGCTCATAATATGCAAAACCCTAAGCTTGGGGATGCTAATTTTGCTATGTCTACTACTTGTTGCAATGATCATGATTGAGGTGATTCTTCTTATAATCTTGAAAATTTATTTAAGCCCCATGATGAATATGAGATTGATAATAATGTTTGCAATAATATTGAAAGTGGTTTTGGAAGAGTGTTAACTTTATATCCCACATGTTTGGAGAATGTTCAATCTTATGCAATTTTTCATAAAAGTGGGTTTGGAGAGGTCATGACTTTAGTTAATGTTAATCCCATTCTTTTGGAAGAGTGTCAACTTTGCATGCATGTGGATCGTGTTGAGAATATTTTATTTGATAGATATATTGTTGAATTTGATTATGATCCTACAAGTAATTATTATGAGAGAGGAAAATATGGTTGTAGAAATTTTCATATTGCCAAATTTCCTCTCGTTATGTTGAGAGTGCTTTTGTTTCTTTCTTCTTCCTTGCATATGCTAGATCTAGCTTGTCTTGCTAATTTGTTTTCCTATAAAATGCCTATGCATAGGATGTATGTTAGACTTATATTGATTCTCATATACTACATGATGCTCTCTCCGTGTTTCAATTGCTATCTTTCATGTGAGCATCATTAAAATTATCGATGCCTAGCTAGGGGCGTTAAACGATAGCGCTTGTTGGGAGGCAACCCAATTTTATATTTGTTCTTTACTTTTTGGTCCTGTTCAGTAATAAATAATTCATCTACTCTCTGTTATGATTGTGTTTTTTATGTTTTAATTCGTGTTTGTGCCAAGTAAAGCCTTTAGGATCTTCTTGGGTGATTGTTGTTTGATCTTGCTGGAAAAAACAGAAAGTATGCGCTCACGAGAATAATTTCCATTTTTTACCAGATAGCGACAAAATACCAATTCCAACTGCAGAAGATCAATATAAAAATCATTTAGGTCATCCAAAATTTTCAGAATTTTCGGAGTTACAGAAGTATTTGAAACCTACAGATTGCTACAGACTGTTCTGTTTTTGACAGATTCTGTTTTCCGTGTGTTGTTTGCTTATTTTGATGCATCCATGGCTAGTATCGAGGGGTATGAACCATAGAGAAGTTGGAATATAGTAGGTTTAACACCAATATAAATAAATAATGAGTTCATTACAGTATCTTAAAGTGGTGGTTTGTTTTCTTATACTAACGGAGCTCATGAGATTTTCTGTTAAGTTTTGTTTTGTGAAATTTTCAAGTTTTTGGGTAAAGATTTGATGGATTTTGGAACAAGGAGTGGAAATAGCCTAAGATTGGGGATTCCCAAGGCACCCCAAGGTAAAATTCAAGGACAACCAAAATCCTAAGCTTGGGGATGCCCCGGAAGGCATCCCCTCTTCCGTCTTCGTCTATCGGTATCTTTACTTGAGGCTATATTTTTATTCACCTTGAGGCTATATTTTTATTCACCACATGATATGTGTTTTGCTTGGATCGTCTTGTATGATTTGAGTCTTTGCTTTTTAGTTTACCACAATCATCTTTGCTGTACACACCTTTTGGGAGAGACACACATGAATCAGAATTTATTAGAATACTCTATGTGCTTCACTTATATCTTTTGAGCTAGATAATTTTGCTCTAGTGCTTCACTTGTATCTTTTTAGAGCACGGTGGTGGTTTTATTTTATAGAAATTATTGATCTCTCATGCTTCACTTATATTATTTTGAGAGTCTTTTATAACAGCATGGTAATTTGCTTTGGTTATAAAATTAGTCCTAATATGATAGGCATCCAAGATAGGTACACACCTTGAGTTATATATGAAAATCATTTAGGTCGTCCAAACTTTTCAGAATTTTCGGAGTTACAGAAGTATTCGAAACCTACAGATTTCTATAGACTGTTCTGTTTTTGACAGATTCTGTTTTTCGCGTGTTGTTTGCTTATTTTGATGCATCCATGGCTAGTATCGGGGGGTATGAACCATAGAGAAGTTGGAATATGGTAGGTTTAACACCAATCCAAATAAAGAATGAGTTCATTACAGTACCTTAAAGTGGTGGTTTGTTTTCTTATACTAACAGAGCTCATGAGATTTTCTGTTAAGTTTTGTGTTGTGAAGTTCTCAAGTTTTTGGGTAAAGATTTGATGGATTTTGGAACAAGGAGTGGCAAGAGCCTAAGCTTGGGGATGCCCAAGGCACCCCAAGGTAAAATTCAAGGACAACCAAAAGCCTAAGCTTGGGGATGCCCCAGATGGCATCCCCTCTTTCGTCTTCGTCTATCGGTAACTTTACTTGAGGCTATATTTTTATTCACCACATGATATGTGTTTTGCTTGGACCGTCTTGTATGATTTGAGTATTTGATTTTTAGTTTAACACAATCATACTTGCTGTGTGCTTCACTTATATCTTTTGGAGAGACACACATGAATCGGAATTTATTAGAATACTCTATGTGCTTCACTTATATCTTTTGAGCTAGATAATTTTGCTCTAGTGCTTCTCTTATATCTTTTTGAGCACGGTGGTGGTTTTATTTTATAGAAATTATTGATCTCTCATGCTTCACTTATATTATTTTGAGAGTCTTTTAGAACAGCATGGTAATTTTCTTTGGCTATAAAATTAGTCCTAATATGATAAGCATCCAAGATGGGTATAATAAGAAACTTTCATATAAAGTGCATTGAATACTATGAGAAGTTTGATTCTTTATGATTGTTTTGAGATATGAAGATGGTGATATTAGAGTCATGCTTGTTGAGTAGTTGTGAATTTGAGAGATACTTGTGTTAAAGTTTGTGATTCCCGTAGCATGCACGTATAGTGAACCGTTATGTGATGAAGTCGGAGCATGATTTATTTTTTGATTGTTTTCCTTATGAGTGGCGGTCGGGGATGATCGATGGTCTTTTCCTACCAATCTATCCCCCTAGGAGCATGCGCGTAATACTTCCTTTCGATAACTAATAGATTTTTCCAATAAGTATGTGAGTTCTTTATGACTAATGTTGAGTCCATGGATTATACGCACTCTCACCCTTCCACCATTGCTAGCCTCTCTAGTACCGCGCAACTTTCGCCGGTACCATAAACCCACCATTTACCTTCCTCAAAACAGCCACCATACCTACCTATTATGGCATTTCCATAGACATTCCGAGATATATTGCCATGCAACTTTCCACCATTTCGTTTATTATGACACGCTCCATCATTGTCATATTGCTTTGCATGATCATGTAGTTGACATCGTATTTGTGGCAAAGCCACCGTTCATAATTTTACATACATGTCACTCTTGATTCATTGCACATCCCAGTACACTACCGGATGCATTCACATAGAGTCATATTCTGTTCTAAGTATCAAGTTGTAATTCTTGAGTTGTAAGTAAATAAAAGTGTGATGATCATCATTATTAGAGCATTATCCCAGTGAGGAAAGGATGATGGAGACTATGATTCCCCCACAAGTCGGGATGAGACTCCGGTGAAAAATAAAGAAAAAGGAAAAAAGAGGCCATAAAAAAGAAAAAAAGAGAAAAGGCCCAAATAAAAAAAGAGAGAAAAAGAGAGAAGGGGCAATGCTACTATCCTTTTTCCACACTTGTGCTTCAAAGTAGCACCATGATCTTCATGATAGAGAGTCTCTTATGTTGTCACTTTCATATACTAGTGGGAATTTTTCATTATAGAACTCGCCTTGTATATTCCAATGATGGGCTTCCTCAAAATGCCCTAGGTCTTCGTGAGCAAGCAAGTTGGATGCACACCCACTTAGTTTCTTTTGTTGAGCTTTCATACATTTATAGCTCTAGTGCATCCGTTGCATTGCAATCCCTACTCACTCACATTGATACCTATTGATGGGCATCCCCATAGCCCATTGATACGCCTAGTTGATGTGAGACTATCTTCCCCTTTTTGTCTTCTCCACAACCACCATTCTATTTCACCTATAGTGTTATGTCCATGGCTCATGCTCATGTATTGCGTGAAGATTGAAAAAGTTTGAGAACACCAAAAGTATGGAACAATTGCTTGGCTTGTCATCGGGGTTGTGCATGATTTAATATTTCGTGTGATGAAGATAGAGCATAGCCAGACTATATGATTTTGTACGGATAGCTTTCTTTGGCCATGTTATTTTGAGAAGACATAATTGCTTGGTTAGTATGCTTGAAGTATTATTATTTTTATGTCAATATTAAACTTTTGTCTTGAATCTTTCGAATCTAAATATTCATGGCACAATAAAGAAAATTACATTGAAAATTATGATAGGTATCATTCCACATCAAAAATTATGCTTGATACGTCTCGAACGTATCTATAATTTTTGATTGTTCCATGCTATTATATTATCTGTTTTGGATGTTTAGTGGGCTTTAATATGCACTTTTATATTATTTTTGGGACTAACCTATTAACCGAAGGCCCAGTGCAAATTGCTTTTTTTTGCCTATTTCAGTGTTTCGCAGAAAAGGAATATCAAATAGAATCCATACGGAATGAAACCTTCGTGCGGATCTTTCTTGGAACAAATGCAACCTACGAGACTTGGAGTACAAGTCTAGAAGTCCGTGAAGCTTCCACGAGGCAGGGGGCGTGCCCAGGGGGTAGGCGCGCCCCCACCCTCATGGGCCCCACGGAGCTCCACCGACCTACTTCTTTCGCCTATATATATACTCTTATACCCTGAAAACATCCAGGAGAGCCACGGAACCACTTTTCGACCGCCGCAACCTTCTGTACCTGTGAGATCCCATCTGGGGCCTTTTCCGGCGATCTGTCGGAGGGGGATTCGAGCACGGACGGCTTCTACATCAACACCATAGCTTCTCCGATGATGTGCGAGTAGTTTACCACAGACCTTCAGGTCCATAGTTATTAGCTAGATGGCTTCTTCTCTCTCTTTGGTTCTCAATACAAAGTTCTCCTCGATGTTCTTGGAGATCTATTCAATGTAATACTCTTTTGCGGTGTGTTTGTCGAGATCCGATGAATTGTGGGTTTATGAATTTGATTATCTATGAATATTATTTGGTTCTTCTCCGAATTCTTATATGCATGATTTGATATCTTTGCAAGTCTCTTCAAATTATCGGTTTAGTTTGTCCTACTAGATTGATCTTTCTTGCAATGGGAGAAGTGCTTAGCTTTGGGTTCAATCTTGCGGTGTCCTTTCCCAGTGACAGCAGGGGCAGCAAGGCACGTATTGTATTGTTCCCATCAAGGATAAAAAGATGGGGTTTATATCATATTGTTTGAGTTTATCCCTCTACATCATGTCATCTTGCCTAATGCATTACTCTGCTCTTATGAACTTAATACTCTAGATGCATGCTAGATAGCGGTCGATGTGTGGAGTAATAGTAGTAGATGCAGAATCATTTCGGTCTACTTGACACAGACGTGATACCTATATTCATGATCATTGCCTTAGATATCATCATAACTATGCGCTTTTCTATCAATTGCTCGGCAGTAATTTGTTCACCCATCGTAATATATGCTATCATGAGAGAAGCCACTAGTGAAACCTATGGCCCCCGGGTCTACTTTACATTATATAAGTTTCCGATCTATAATTATAGTTTACTATTTATTTTATTATGCAATCTTTATTTTCCAATCTATACAACAAAAATACCAAAAATATTTATCTTATTATCTTTATCAGATCTCACTTTTGCAAGTGGTTGTGAAGGGATTGACAACCCCTTTATCGCGTTGGTTGCAAGGTTCTTGATTGTTTGTGTAGGTACTAGGCCACTTGCGTGTAGTCTCCTACTGGATTGATACCTTGGTTCTCAAAAACTGAGGGAAATACTTACGCTACTTTGCTGCATTACCCTTTCCTCTTCTAGGGAAAGCCAACACATGCTCAAGAGGTAGCACTTGTTGCAATAGAAGAGGCTCGAACAGGGGTGTTCACGCCCAAAAGAGAGAACGACGAGCTTACGCGCGCCCTGGGAAATCCTGAACACCCGGGAAGAACATGAGGCGAAGGCGTTGTTCCGTGGTATGAGGGGTTTGCAGACTGGAACACCGACTATAGAAGCCATGCGAGAAGGAAGATGGAGGAGGAGAAGAAGAGGAAGCTGGAGAAGGAGCAGAGGAAGCAGGAAGCAGAACGCCTTAAAGGCCTAGAACCAAAGCACGCGGAGTTGGCACTCCAATTCCAGCGGCAGCAGCAGAAAATCGACTCACTTAGTCAAGAAAGGGGGTCTCAGTAGCGGCAGCAGCTAGCGGATGATCCAACATTGGATAGCACCGTCCCATCCATGCCGAGAAGAAGCGTGGGTTCCGCCCCGGGTGAGGCACAACTGCTGGATAGATACCCTGTGGATGACATCATGGAGAACACTAATTGTGAGCTACACTTCAAAATGAAGAACATATCCATGAAGGTGGCGGACGCGTTGCTTATAGAAATTCCCCCAAGCAACCTTCCATTGCAACCCGATTCTAGCTGGCTATGCTCGTGTCGTGGTTGATGAAGTCGTGGACCAATATTCGGGGCTAGAGCTTGACATTCCTAGAGGTGACGAGGAGCACACACTGGGAGAGGCTAAACATCGTATCATCCTATGGAGAAAGGATTGCGCCATCTTTCCAAGGCCACCGACACCGCGTAAGCCGACTCCTCCTCGAAGTCCGCCACCGCGTCAGCAATCTCCCGCTCCTCCAAGTGATCATCAGCCACCGCCTCAGCATAGTCCTACTCCTTCAAGTCCGCCAACGCATCAGGCCACTCATCCTCCTCCAAGTCCGACACCGCATCAGGCCACTCCTCCTGCTTCGAGTCTGGCACCGCGTCAGCCCACTCCTCCTCCTCCAAGTCCGGCACCGCGTCTGGCCACTCCTCCTCCTCCAAGTTAGCCACGTCAGCCGTCTCCGCCGCTTCAACAACAGCGGAAGAGAGCCGTCGTACAAGTTGATGTAGTACAGGAGGTACA
This sequence comes from Triticum urartu, assembly GCF_003073215.2. Taxonomy (NCBI): domain Eukaryota; kingdom Viridiplantae; phylum Streptophyta; class Magnoliopsida; order Poales; family Poaceae; genus Triticum; species Triticum urartu. Next base: position 95,223,058 of record NC_053028.1, on the reverse strand, counting down.
TGTGGAGGCAAGCGATTTTGATATGGTCCAAGCCTCGTGCCTCTTCTACAGAGGCCTTACGACATGACCGAGGAGCAAAACGCAGCCATAGTGAAGGCCCAAGTGAACGCCCATTTTGGACCGAAACCGCCACCGCCGCCAAAGGAGAAAGTTTCTGAGCGCGTCATTGACCACTTTATTCATATGGCTGAAGCACCAACTCCCAAGCCTGTTGACTCAGACTATGAGCGCCAAATTAGAAAGGCACATCGAGCACAACAAAAGAACGAGTCAAGCTCGAGCTCGAGCCAAGCAGCTGCCAAAAAGGCGGGAAAACTGTTCCCCAACTGGGAGAACATGCGGTGCAATCGATCCCCCCGCTCATTGTACCAACACATGCGAGTACCGGCGCCGATCAACTGGTAATAAACGATGACCATATAAGGCAGGATGAAGAGATCGGATGCACTATAAAACAACTCCTAGTCTTGGAGCCCATGGAAACTTTTAAAGAGGAGGAGCTAAAACGGAAATATGTCTGCGGCCAACCTCTGGTCAAGCCTGAGGAGGTTAAGAACCTCCCAACGAGAATGTATGAATTGCATGATTGGTACATGAAAATTACCAAGAGTTCCAATCAAGAGTACCTCATGGTGAACATCAAGGAACAACATTACTTCCATGCGCTAGCTTTGTCCATTGAGTATACTGAACTGTTTCAGTTATTCAATCAAGATGCACTCGACAAATCTCTCTTCAGTTTCTATTGTCTGTAAGTGATTTTTCTTTCTGTAATTTAAGTTTCAAGCTATCCATAGTGCTCATTGATCGATCATTACCCGTAATTATCCTCACTATATTCTTTTCTGTGGTATTATGCAGGATGAAGATGTATGAAATGAAAAAGCTGGACGCTATGGTATTGGGTTCATTGACCCAAATACCATTAATGAAGACACATGGAAATTGCATTGGTATCAAGCAGATGTAGAGAAAAACATGCTAGAGTTCTTGAAGCGCCTCAATAGCAATGAAGATATACTACTTCCTTACAACTTCCTGTGAGTCACACTGTCTTGTACTACAAATTCTGTTTTGCTTACTAGCTAGCTAGATGTTAATAATTAAGTGTATAAGGTTTAGGGTATAGTTGATGAGTGTTATGCACATGCCAACTTAATTAAGACATGCAAACGTGTGCGCATGCAGTTACCACTGGATCTTGTTAATCATTAAAGTTGAAGAAGGAACAGTTGAAGTACTGGACTCACTACTTAAAAAACAAAGTGACTACTCAATCTTGAAGGGGATAGTCGACAGGTAATTTCAATCATTATTAACTATATGTCGGCCTCTTTAGTTCGTCATTTCCTGATATCAACTATTTAATAACTCCTTTATTCATTTTCTTTGCCGGCGGCCAGGGCTCAGGAAAAGTTCATCAACGTGACTCCAGGACAATGGCGAAAAAAGCTGTATTGGTTTCGACCTAAGGTAAGTAATTAAGTAGTACTCCCTCCGTTCGGAATTACTTGTCTCAAAAATGGATGTATCTAGAACTAAAATACATCTAGATACATCCATTTCTGCGACAAGTAATTCCGAACGGAGGGAGTACTAGCTAGCTACCATCTCTTTAATTCTTGTTTCAATACCATTATAATTATCATGCTTGATTAATTATTATCTGATTAAATTCTATTCTCGTAAAGGCCCTAAAGCAGGCGCCGGGGACTGAAGTGTGTGCATACTAGGTTTGCGAGAACATTCGCATGATGGCGTCCGAAAGGAGAAAATCTGATAGACAGCTATGGGTACATTTACTAGAAAACTATTCACAATTTTTACATCATTATCGATATCTAATCACACAACTAATACATGCATATTGATCTCCTTCTGAAAAGTTCAATGAGATGCGGGATCAGCTCCTACCAACGGAGCGCTTACCAGCACTTCAAGAGGAAATAGCGGAATTTTTGCTTGACCAGGTCATAGATCCCAAAGGAGAATACCATTACCCGCTACCGCCCCCATGAACCACTCCCAATTGTCATCGTGCTCCGAAGGCACCAAGGCAAATGCCACTAGCTCCGAAGCCAACATGTAGGAGAAATTGTATATATATACATGTGTATGTGTGAATGGTGGTTGTGAGACATTCGATGATATACATGTATATATATATGATTGGTTCTATGAGAAATTCTATTTATATATATGTATAACGTGTACAATATGTAGTATCGTAAAATACCAGCAAATGAAAAAGAATTAAATGGAAAACACAAAATTAAAGGAAAAATAAATCATGAACCCGAAACCCCCCAAACCTTTTAGTACCGGTTGGTGTTACCAACCGGTACTAAAGGGCTCCTCACCCCCAGCGCTGGCTCGTGCCACGTGGTGGCCCTTTAGCGACGGTTCATGCAGAACCGGTACTAATGGGAGGGGACCTTAAGTCCCCACCCTTTAGTGCCAGTTACATAACTGACACTAAAGGGCCTTACGAACCAGTGCTATAGCCTACACTAGTGTCATGCTAGAATTGTATTAACCGGAAACTTAGTACATGTGTGAATACATAGACAAAATAGAGTGTCCCTTGTATGCCTCTACTTGACTAGCTCGTTAATCAAAGATGGTTAAGATTCCTGACCATAGACATGTGTTGTCATTTGATGAACAGGATCACCTCATTAGAGAATGATGTGATGGACAAGACCCATCCGTTAGCTTAGCATAATGATCGTTTAGTTTTATTGCTATTGCTTTCTTCATGACTTATACATATTCCTCTAACTATGAGATTATGCAACTCCCGAATACCGGAGGAACACTTACTATGCTATCAAATGTCACAACGTAACTGGGTGTTTATAAAGATGCTCTACAGGTGTCTCCGAAGGTGTTTGTTGGGTTGGCATAGATCAAGATTAGGATTTGTCACTCCGAGTATCGGAGAGGTATCTCAGGGCCCTCTCGGTAATGCACATCATAATAAGCCTTGCAAGCAATGTGACAAATGAGTTATTTGTAGGATGATGCATTACAGAACGAGTAAGGAGACTTGCCGGTAACAAGATTGTACTAGGTATGATGATACCGACGATCAAATCTCGGGCAAGGAACATACCGACAAGGGAATAACGTATGTTGTCATAACGGTTTGACCGATAAAGATCGCTGTAGAACATGTGGGAACCAATATGAGCATCTAGGTTCTTCTATTGGTTATTGCCCAGAGATGTGTCTCGGTCATGTCTACATAGTTCTCGAACCCGTAGGGTCCGCACGCTTGACGTTCGATCACGATATGTATTATGAGTTATGTGTTTTTGTGACCGAAGTTTGTTCAAAGTCCCGGATGAGATCACAAACATGACGAGGAGTCTCAGAATGGTCGAGAGGTAAAGATTCATATATTGGAAGGTTGTATTCGGACATCGAAATGGTTCCAAGTGATTCGGGTATTTTTCCGGAGCACCGCGGGGTTACCGGAACCCCCCGGGCGATTATTGGGCCTACATGGGCCATAGGGGAGAGAGGAGGCATCCCACAAGGGGTAGCCGTGCCCCTCCCTATAGGGAGTCCGAATTGGACTAGGGAGGGCCCCCTTCCTTCTCCCTTCACACTTTCCCCCTTTCGGAAAAAGGAAAGGGAGTCCTAGTTGGACTTCCCCCTTTGGCGCGCCCCCTAGGCTGGCCGCCTCCTCCCCTCCTCCTTTATATACGGGGGCAGGGGGCACCCCAAAGGCACACCAATTTTTCCTTAGCTGTGTGCGGTGCCCCCTCCACAGTTTACCACCTCGGTCATATTGTCGTAGTGCTTAGGCGAATCCCTGCGCGGATCACATCATCAACACCGTCACCATGCCGTCGTGCTGACGAAACTGTCCCTCAACCCTCTACTGGATCAAGAGTTCGAGGGACGTCATCATGCTGAACGTGCTGAACACGGAGGTGTCGTACGGTCAGTACTTGGATCAGTTGGATCATGAAGACGTTCAACTATATCAACCGAGTTAACCTAACGCTTCCACTTTCGATGTACAAGGGTACGTGGAAACTCTCTCCCCTCTCGTTGCTATGCATCTCCTAGATAGATCTTGCGTGATCATAGGATTTTTTTTTTGAAATTGCATGCTACGTTCCCCAACAGTGGCATCTGAGCCAGGTCTATGCGTAGATGATATGCACGAGTAGAATACAATGAGCTGTGGGCGATAATAGTCATACCGTTTACAACAAACGTCTTATTTTGATTCGGCGGTATTGTTGGATGAAGCGGCCCAGACCAACATTACATGACCATGTTCTTGAGACTAGTTCTACCGACGTGCTTTTGCACATAGGTGGCTGGCGGGTGTTTGTTTCTCCAACTTTAGTTGAATCGAATTTGACTATGGCCGGTCCTTGTTGAAGGTTAAAACAGCACACTTGACGAAAAATCATTGTGGTTTTGATGTGTAGGTAAGAACGGTTCTTGCTAGAAGCCCGTAGCAGCCACGTAAAACTTGTAACAACAAAGTAGAGGATGTCTAACTTGTTTTTACAGGGCATGTTGTGATGTGATATGGTCAAGACGTGATGAGATATAAATTGTTGTACGAGATGATCATGTTTTGTAAAAGTTATCAGCAACTGGCAGGAGCCTTATGGTTGTCGCTTTATTGTATGAAATGCAATCACCATGTAATTGCTTTACTTTATCACTAAGCGGCAGCGATAGTTGTAGAAGCAATAGTTGGCGAGATGACAATGACGCTACGATGGATATCAAGGTGTCAAGCCGATGACGATGAAGATCATGACGGTGCTTTGGAGATGGAGATCAAAGTCACAAGATGATGATGGCCATATCATGTCACATATTTTGATTGCATGTGATGTTTATCTTTTATGCATCTTATTTTTCTTAGTACGGCGGTAGCAGTATGATAGAGGCAAAGGTGTCTGAAAGTGCGTTATATCGACTAGAGGGGGGGTGAATAGGAGATTTTTATGGAAGTCTTCAAAACGTGGAAGTTATGAAGACAAACGATAGAAATAAACCTATTACCCTGCAGCAGAAGGTAGACTACACTAGGCAAGCCATAGTCAAGTATTCAGTAGAGTGAAAGCACAATGACTGATAGCAGCAATGTACTAAGGATCAGGTAGGAAGATATTATGAAGCCAAACAGAACACGCAGTCACTCAGTGAAGATGAAAGATAGTGCAATCATACAATGACTTCACAAGGAGTAACAGTACGTAAAGAGAAGGGAAGGATGAAACCAGTGACTCGTTGAAGACAATGATGTGTTGGACCAGTTCCAGTTGCTGTGACAACTGTACGTCTGGTTAGGGCGGCTAGGTATTTAAACCCGAGGACACACAGTCCCGGACACCCAGTCCTGAACACGCAGCTCAGGACACCCAGTCCTCACCGTATTCCCCTTGAGCTAAGGTCACACAGACCTCGCCCAATCACTCTGGTAATTCTTCAAGGTAGACTCCCAAACCTTCACAGACTTTGTTCACCGGCAATCTACAATGTCTCTTGGATGCTCAGAACGCGACGCCTAACCGGCTGGAGGATTCACAGTCCTCAAGTGTAATAAGTCTTCAGATCACACAAACAAGAAGACTTAAGTGATGCCTAATTCTCTTTGGCTCTAGGTGGTTAGGGCTTTATCCTCGCAAGGAATTCTCTCTCAAAGGCTTCGAGGTGGGTTGCTCTCAAATGACAAAAGCCGTACACTAACTCTGAGCAGCCAACCGTTTATGGTTGTAGGGGGTGGGCTATTTATAGCCACTAGGCAACCCGACCTGATTTGTCCGAAATGACCCTGGGTCACTAAGGAACTGACACGTGTTCCAACGGTCAGATTTCAAACTCACACGGCAACTTTACTTGGGCTACAAGCAAAGCTGACTTGTCCGACTCTGGACAAGATTCGCTCTCATAGTCTTCACTCGAAGACATAGGTTTTGGTTAAGCATCACTTCAGTCATTCTGACTCGTTCTCTTGGACCCCACTTAACAGTACGGTGGTTCCTATGACTCAATAAAGAAGAAAGTGAACTACGAAAGATCTAAGTCTTCGAGCTCCATAGGCTTCATGGGATGTCTTCTCTTGTCATAGTCTTCAATGTGAATATCTTCATATACCACCTTTGACTTCAATGTCTTCATACATTTTTAGGGGTCATCTCTGGTAGGAAAATCGAATCAATGAGGGACTTCTACCTGTGTTATCCTGCAATTCTCACAAACACATTAGTCCCTCAACTAGGTTTGTCGTCAATACTCCAAAACCAACTAGGGGTGGCACTAGATGCACTTACAATCTCCCCCTTTTTGGTGATTGATGACAAACTAGTTGAAGTTTTCAACGGGGAATATAATATGTGAAATTGTAAAGGATAAGGAATTGTCTTCATAAGTTGCAAGGGCTCCCCCTGAAGATGTGCATATAAGTAGTTTGCTTTTGGAATGCAAATGCACATGGCAGGTTGTGCTTGTGGAGATCCTCTTCAACTTATGATGACAATCCACTATGCATGTGAAGGTATGTGAAGATAATGACATGCATAATGGAAAATGGACGTCTGCAAAATGATCTAAGTGCGGAATTTATTGTTGCACATGCGGAATTTATCATCGCATCACAAAATGGCAAATAGGCAGCAGACGACCATCGAGTTTAAGTGTTACAACTCAAAGAACCAAATGTATCAAAACGAGAGTTGTAAACACGAAGCAAAATATAAAGCACCCGCCCATATGGACCCGCTTGAAGACTATTAAACTCATATGCTTCTCCCCCTTTTGTCAGTAAGGACCAAAAAGGTTTGAAGACATAGAGCCTCTACTCGTTCCCATGAAGAGTAGGTGAAGCAGCATGGTCGTTGGTGGTGTTCGGCGGTGCAGAAGAGCTTGGAGCAGTGTCGAAGCATGCTGAAGGAGGCGGCGGTGAAGTAGCATCGTCGTCATCCTCGATCACTCTAGCATTTACAGTTGCAGCAGAGGAAGAGAAATCAGAGTCTTCAAGAGATGGAGTTCATCGCAGCACTGCCCTTCGAGGAGGTGTGGAGTCAAACTTGAAGCGCTCAGAGAAGCCATCCTCTTGAAGATCATCTTCAGAACACATCAACGTTAGCCCTTTCCATGTGCGTCAAGATGTTTCATGAGCAACAAAGGCATTCTTGGTGGCAAGATTGCGAATGTGATTAACATCCACCAAGAGGCTTTGCATTTGACGCTTCAGCCAGTCATGATGCCTATCCTGTTTCTGATGAAGAGCCACAAGAAGCTCTCGGTCATTGAGAACACGAGTGCGCTTCTTGGGTCGTGGGGCAGTTGTACTATCAGTGGCTTCAGTGAGAGAAGGATGCGGTGCACGTGTAGTGCCAGCCAAAGGATACACACGAGTGACTGCTTCAACTCCTTCAATGTTCTGAGAAAAACTTTGATGCTCTGCATTCTGAAGACTTAGAGGTTCCTTGGCAGGCTCAGGATAGATGGCTTCAATAGACATATCCACATCTGGCAGAAAAATCTGATGATTGCGAGCAGATGGCTGATATGAGATAGCGGAGTGAAGTTTGATCAGCCGCATTACCCATGGGGCGTAGAACTTCAAGCCAAACAGATCAGAGCCTGATGCAGCAAGTTGGCGAATGAAGAAGTCCTGTGCATTGAAGCATTTTCCATGAAGAATATAGAAGACCAAAGTCTTCATTGCACCTTCCAGCTTGGCATGTGGAGAGTGCCCTTTGATGGGCTAGAGAGTTCGCCTTATGATGTGATAAATAGTCCTTGGCAGATACTCTAGGTCTTCAACAAAGAACTCTTTGGGATATGCAGCATCTTGGGGTAATGGCTTCATCATACTGAGCATCTGACTCATGTTAGGTTCAGGCTTCTAAAAGATGCTCTCCACAGCTTCACTGTGAAGTTGACAGCTAGATTCGTAGAGATCGCCGGGAGTGGGTAGACCAGTAAGCTCAATGATGTCAAAGGCTTTGGCTTCGTGATGTACGTTTCCTGTCATCCACTCCAGGACCCAAGTCTTCGGATCTCTGTTATACCCGCGGATGTGAAGTGTGGCATAGAATTGGAGCAGCAACTCTTCATTCCAATGCTCTTCAGTGACGAACGGCAGCAACCCAACCTCTTTGAAGCAATCCAGAGCTTCTTCCAGACAGGGCAGACCATCTATTGCTTCAATGTCAAGACGCTTGTGTGGGAAGATGCGACCTTGATTGTATAGAATGCAGGAGTAATAGCTTCGCTGTGGATAGCTCCAGAACCGATCAGATGATATTCTTTCCCTTGAGTAGGGGTTCCTGGAGCTATTGAAGAATGTGTTGTCTGCTCTGAAGCCATTGATATTGAAGGATACAGGTGCTGATGCAAGACCTGGGAACCTGGGCAATCTTGGGATTGACTTCTGTACCTGAGGCCTGTGCTCAACATGATAGTCGAACTGAGGACCGGCAGCAGGCGCAGGAACAGAAGCAGTGGGATCAATGGCTTCGCTGACATCTGGTGCTTTTGTTGGTGAGGGCTCCACATTAGCTTCAGCCATGACAACGTCAGTGGATTCATTGGTGTTGGTGGTGGCAGCCTCAACATTTTCAACCTCCACTTGACGAGCTGGAGGGTCGGTCACAATCACGTTCTCCTCGAGAACCGCTTCTTGGTGGGACAGGGGAGTAACAGCTTGTGGGACTTCTTCTTCATTGGCTGATGCAGCCGGAATGTCTTCAGCAGCTTCAGCTTCAGACGCAGAGACTGGAGGCCTTGGTCCTTTGCGAAGCCTGCGCAACGCAGGCGACGCATGTGTAGTTGGAGTTGGCTGGGCCTCAAAGTCTTCTTCCTCTTGTGGGCGATCAGCCCATGAAGCATCCTGAGCAATTGGCGTTGGAGGACGACCAATGCTGATGAGTTCTCTTTGCTCGGGCCGAGGAAGGACTGCACCATCTTCTACATGGTCATGGTGACCAATGTCGTCAGTAGCGATGGGATCAGCTGCTGGAAAGTCTTCAGCTTCATGAGCCTCTGTGAAAGCAGGCTCATGGATTGTCAGTTGGCGTTCAGCGTCAGGATGAACCATGGAAATGGGTTCAACAATCAAAGGCTCTGTGGGAGCAGCCCGTTCTTTCTTGCTCTTCCTCTTCTTCTTGGAGGGGGCAGTAGGAGAGGCTTCAGGATGTTTCCTCTTCCTGGCTTTAGCCTCAGCAGTCCTCGTCTTCTTCAGCTCTGAAGCGGTTGACCGGCTTTTTGGTTTCGAGCCAGTCATTCTAGTTGGGAAGACAATGGGATCTGCTTCCTGCCTTGGTGCGTCGGGTTCAGCCATAGCGGGCTTCTTCTTCTTCTTTGCAGCCATCCTGGGGTCGATGCCAGGACACCCAAGGGCCTTGCGCTTCTCAGCCTCATTGTAGGCTTGCACACATCTGTCAGCCAGAACCTTCATGCGCTCACGAGAACCCTGAGCTTCTGCACGTTTCTTGAGAAAGGCTTCCTTGAGCTCGTGCATCATAATCTTGAAGTTCTTCACCTCTTGCACACTAAGCTTGGCCATATGCTTCTTGAACCGAGATTTCTCAAAGTCAATCTTCTGCTTCAGTTCAACAATGCGCTGGGCGATAGCTAACTCCGAGGCAATGGCGCCATGGAAGGCGACACTGAGGCCAATGGGAAGTTGCAGATCTTTGAAGCTGATGTTTGGCGTGTCAGACCACTCATCAATGAAGTTGTGGATGATTGTTACATCAAAGAGAGGCAGATCATTGAAGATTTCTGCTTCTTCATTGCTCTTGATGAGTTGCTCAAGAGCGTCATCTGCAAGATCTTCATCACTTGACAGATCAATGGCATCATTGCACAGAATGGCAACAGCTGTTAGCTCTTGGCCAGTGTGTGGCAGAGACATCTTGACCTTCTGGGGCTTGGAGATGCGTGACAAATCTTCAGACTGCACACTGTCTTCAGGAGGTGCAGTTGCCAGTGGCTTTGCCCGTAAGGTTTTTGGAGAAGAGGCAGGCTTTGAAGCTTTAGGCTGCTTCTTTGGCTTCGGCGCTGCAGGTGCTTCGTCTAATTCAGCGTCATCTGCAGGCTCATCCACGGCTGTCCCTTGAACCAAGATATGGGTGATGAGACCTTCAAGGTTGTAGAAAGGACCGACGACATTGGGTTCTACATCACGTGTGCCGTCAGCCCTTGGAGCAGAAGGACCAGGGTTGAAATCTAGTCCCAATGTCTTCTTGTTCTGCTTCGCCGAGTTCTGGGCAAACTGGAAGTTGCGCTTAAACAGATTGTCGTCATGACACCATAGCAGGGACGATGGGTCAGCATCCGCAGGCTGTGGTCCACGGACCATGCAGGGATAGAAGCCTTGTTCAATGGCTTCATCTCTGGTCCTAGGTTGAAGATTTTTGTAGAGGATGTCTCCCCATGGTCGCTTGATGGCATTCTTTTCAGCATATTCCTTGGTCACAAATCTGTACTTGAACCACTGTTCTGCCCAATAGCGTCGAATCCATTGGATTCGCGTCTTGCGCTGATTGTAATCCTCTTCAGGATCTGTCTTGTACCACTCTGAGAGGTCATCAGGCAGATCTCTTGATGTTTCTCCTCGACGCTTTTTGCCACCCTTCCTTGCTGATTTTTCTGAAGCCATGAACCTTAATCTGAAAGGCTTCAATATGTTCAGAGGCTTCAAAGGTTTTTGCTTGGTGGACAAACAGGAACTGACTTCGGGAGAATTTATGTGATGCTGTAAGAATTCTGCAAATGAATGCAGACTATGAGAACCAAGGGATTCTCCCACGAACATGTAACTGTGACAGCATTAAGGTGCGAGGGAAGGGGAAGAGGTCATATGCATTCTCAGAAGACTTTGAAGATAAGTTAGTTTAGAAGACATTGACCTCATCGTGCGAAGACATTCACTCATAGATAAGGAGTTGGTTCCAGATTTGTACGAATCCACGGATCAGTACAAGTGAGGAATCTAACTACTTTGTGAAGCATAAGTGAATATACTAGGCATGTTATGAGATGCAGTATGAAAGAGATCCAACTTGTGTGAACAGAAACTGCTTGTGGTAGAAAGTGATATAGCTATAGGATCAAAGAGGCCGTAAAAAGGAGGTTTTATTTACCACACGAAGAACTGCTAGATGGAGTGGAAGAGGAGGCCGAGCAGTTCGATCGTCCGTGCCCTAACTTGGTGATGGAGGACACCTACAGCGACGGCGGAGAAGGTGATGCCCGCGGTCGGCGTGAAGACGGCGTCGGAGAGGTTGCGGCAGCGAAGCGCTTCGTCGCCGGCGTCGTCGAGGGCTAGCGGTGGTGCTAGGGTTCGTGCGAGAGTGGAAGAAGAGATAATGACTGCTGTGAGGTGTGTATTTATAGGTACAGGGGCGGCACAGCATTATTACATAGGTGCCCCTGGCGATTCGCATCTGAGGAACACGTGGCCATCATGCAGCATATTGGGGTTTGTTCCACGTCCCACGCACGCCTGGATTGTCGGGTGGTCGTTCCCACTTCTCTGGGTTTCAGGTGGAGGAATGAGCATTGAAAACGGACTTAATAGTTGTCTCTGTATCTTCTGCTGACAAGGACGCAGAGAAGACATTCGACAGTTTCAATAGAATGCATATGATTTGGAGAGATAGAGTTTGAGATAGAAAGCATAGAGAGGTTAGGGTTCGATCACATTCACTTAGTTCAAAAGATTCAACAAGAAGACATAGCTATAAGTGAATGCTGTAGAGGACAGAACACTAGTATATATATATCTATATAATCAACATAGTGAAGATAACCATGAAGATATGTCGAGATTGAAGCCAAACCAAATGTGAAGACATAGCAAATGTAACGCCATGAGTGAAACACTTCAAACAGAACATTTGGTGGTGGCTTTACCCACCGTATAGGAAGTATTAGACCCAGACACGGCGCACAATTATCGTGGCGCTCCAAAGTCAAATTCCACATTAATGTATTCACACTTAGAATGTATGTCTTCATTGATTGAAGATATACTTTACTTTGTGTGTTGCACATCTAAGTCATCAATATGCATAAGTGTTAGGATGTGTGCCTGATCACAGGACATTTGAGGATTCCAGGATATTTAGCTCACACCGTAACTTGCAAAATCTCTTCTCATCCAAGGGCTTGGTGAAGATATCTGCCAATTGCTCTTCAGTGTTGACGTGTATGATATCAATATCTTCCTTCACAACATGATCTCTGAGAAAGTGATGACGAATTTCAATGTGCTTTGTCTTCGAGTGCTGAACTGGGTTGTTGGCAATATTGATGGCGCTTTCGTTGTCGCAGTAGAGTGGCACTTGCTTCAGATGAATGCCATAGTCCTTGAGTGTTTGCTTCATCCACAGAAGCTGAGCGCAGCAAGATCCAGCAGCAATGTATTCAGATTCAGAAGTGGAGAGAGATACACAGTTCTGCTTCTTTGAAGACCAACATACAAGTGATCGTCCCAGAAAGTGACATGTGCCTGATGTAGACTTGCGATCCACTTTGTCACCAGCATAATCAGCATCCGAGAATCCAACCAGATCAAACTCTGAGCCCTTTGGATACCATAATCCTAGAGTTGGGGTGTGAGCCAAATATCGAAGAATTCGCTTCACAGCTAAGTGATGCGACTCGTTTGGTGTCGCTTGGAATTGAGCACACATGCAAACACTAAGCATAATATCTGGCCTAGATGCACATAGATAAAGCAAAGAACCAATCATGGAGCGGTATACCTTTTGGTCGAACTCTTTACCATTATCGTCGGGACCCTGATGATGCTTGGCTGGCATTGGCGTCGTGAAGCCTTTGCAGTCTTGCATACCAAACTTCTTCAGACAATCTTTGAGATACTTCTCTTGAGATATGAAGATGCCGTTGCGTTGCTATCGTATTTGGAGACCGAGGAAGAACTTCAAATCTCCCATCATGGACATCTGATATTGCTCTTGCATCATATATCCAAACTCTTCACTGTACTTCTGATTGGTGCAGCCGAAGATAATGTCATCCACACATATTTGGCACACAAACAGTTCACCATCATATGTCTTCGTGAAGAGAGTGGGGTCTAGGGAACCAGGTATGAAGCCTTTGCTCTTCAGGAAGTATTTGAGTGTGTCATACCAGGCCCGAGGGGCTTGTTTGAGGCCATACAGTGCCTTATTGAGCTTGTATACCATGTCAGGATGTTTTGAATCTTCAAAGCCAGGCGGTTGTGCAACGTACACTTCTTCTTGAATCTTGCCATTTAGAAAGGCGCTCTTCACATCCATTTGATATAGAAGTATGTTGTGATGATTGGCATAGGCCAGCAATATGCGTATGTCTTCAAGTCTAGCCACAGGAGCAAATGTTTGATCGAAGTCAATGCCTTCCACTTGAGTATATCCTTGAGCAACGAGACGAGCTTTGTTTCTGACAACTTGACCATTCTCATCTTGCTTGTTGCGGTATATCCATTTGGTGCCTATTATGTTGTGCTTTCGAGGATCAGGACGCTTAACCAGTTCCCATACATTATTCAGCTCAAACTGTTGAAGCTCTTCTTGCATAGCTTGAATCCATTCAGGTTCCATGAAGGCTTCTTCAACTTTCTTGGGTTCTGTTATTGAGACGAATGCGAAGTGCCCACAAAAATTTGCCAGCTGAGTTGCCCTTGATCGAGTGAGTGGACCGGGTGCATTGATGCTGTCAATTATTCTCTCAATCTGCACTTCATTGGCAACACGAGGATGTACAGGGCGAAGGTTTTGCTTTTGCTGATCATTGTCATTGTTAGTGGGATTGTCTTCAGGCTGAGCATTGTCTTCAGGTTGATCAGGTGCGGAGATGATAAGTTCTTCTTCAGGTTGAGCTTCAGAGGGTATGATTTCTCCGGTTCCCATAAGCTTGATTGATTCGCTGGATGGAACTTCATCTAGCATATTTGGGAGGTGCTCTCTTTGTGAACCGTTAGTCTCATCAAACTGCACATCCACTGTTTCAACCACTTTATAATGAAAGAGATTGAAGACTCTGTAGGAGTTCAAATCCTTTCCATATCCAAGCATAAAACCCTTATGTGCTTTTGGTGCAAATTTTGAAGTGTGATGTGGATCCTTGATCCAGCACCTGGCACCAAATACTCTGAAGTAACTGACATTTGGCTTCTTGCCAGTAAGGAGCTCATAAGATGTCTTATTTAGAAGCTTGTGAAGATAAAAACGATTGATTGTATGGCATGCAGTATCAATGGCTTCAGGCCAGAATTTTCTTGGAGTCTTGTATTCATCAAGCATCGTTCCGGCCATCTCAATGAGTGTTCTGTTCTTGCGTTCGACGACGCCATTCTACTGTGGCGTGTATGGGGCTGAGAATTCATGTGTGATGCCCAAGGTATCAAGATATGTATCAAGGCCAGTATTCTTGAATTCAGTGCCATTGTCACTTCTGATGTGCTTTATCTTGGCGCCATAGTTGTTCATTGCTCGATTGGCGAAGCGTCTGAAGACATCCTGCACTTCAGTCTTGTAGAGGATTATGTGCACCCAAGTATATCTAGAATAATCATCAACAATAACAAAGCCATAGAGGCAGGCAGTAGTAGTAAGAGTTGAGTAATGAGTGGGACCGAAGAGATCCATGTGGAGCAGTTCGAAGGGTCGAGTGGTTGTCATGATTGTCTTCGAGGGATGTTTGGCCCTCGTCATCTTCCCTGCTTCACAGGCACCGCATAAGTGATCTTTCTTGAACTTGACGCCCTCGATGCCTATGACATGCTTCTTCTTTGCAAGGGTGTGGAGGTTCCTCATGCCAGCATGCCCTAGCCTCCAATGCCAAAGCCAGCATTCTGAAGCCTTTGCTAGAAGACATACGGCAAGCTGTGGTCCTGCCGAAAAATCTACCATGTACAAATCATCTTTCCGATACCCTTCAAACACTAGAGACTTGTCAGATTCCATTAGTACAAGGCAGCGATATTTTCCAAATATTACGATCATGTTCAAATCACAAAGCATTGAGACAGACATTAAGTTGAAGCCAAGGGATTCAACAAGCATGACTTTATCCATGTGTTGATCCTTTGAGATTGCAACTCTACCTAGACCCAATACCTTACTTTTACCAGTGTCAGCAAATGTGATGTGACTCTTGTCGGATGGACGTAAGGTTGAGTCCATAAGAAGGCTTCTTTTGCCAGTCATGTGGTTGGTACACCCACTATCAATAATCCATTCTGAAGACGCTGGTGTCATACCCTTGGCACTGCGTGCCATGAAGCAGTAGGTAGGAGCAGAGTGGTCCTTGTCATTTGCATCGGTGCCGGTGATGAAGTCATTGTCTTCAGTGTTGAAGATGGACTTGGCAACGTATGCTGTAGCCAGACTTGCGACACCAGAATCGGACTCCTCCTCAGACTCCACCACCACCTCCTCAGAAGCGGACTCCTCCTCTGAATCCATTTCCTTGCCAACAAACGCACGTGCCTTGCCAGATGAGCTCTTCTTGTGTGATGAAGACTTTGAAGAAGACTTGGAAGAAGACTTTGAGTATTTCTTCTTCTTCTTGTCGTCAGAGTCATATTCCTTGCTCTTCTTCTTCTTTTTGTTCTCATTGTCCCACTGCGGACACTCAGAGATGAAGTGGCCAGGTTTCTTGCACTTGTGACATGTTTTCTTCTTGTAGTCATGAGCAGAAGCTTCATCATTCCTTGAGCTTGACCGGGAAGACTTTCTGAAGCCTTTCTTCTTGGTGAATTTTTGGAACTTCTTCACAAGCATAGCAAGTTCCCTTCCAATGTCTTCAGGATCATCAGAACTACTGTCAGATTCTTCTTTAGATGAGGAGACAGCTTTTGCCTTCAAGGCATGAGTTCGCCCATAGTTTGGACCGTAGATATCTCTTTTCTCAGAAAGCTGAAACTCATGTGTGTTGAGCCTCTCAAGTATGTCAGACGGATCGAGTGTCTTGAAATCAGGACGTTCTTGAATCATCAGGGCTAGGGTGTCAAACGAACTGTCAAGTGATCTCAGTAGTGTCTTGACGACTTCATGCTTGGTGATCTCAGTAGCGCCAAGGGCTTGAAGCTCATTCGTGATGTCAGTGAGTCGATCAAATGTGAGCTGGCCATTCTCATTGTCATTTCTCTTGAAGCGGTTGAAGAGGTTGCGAAGGACACTGATTCTCTGATCTCTCTGGGTTGAGACGCCTTCGTTGACCTTGGAGAGCCAGTCCCAGACTAGCTTAGATGTTTCCAAAGCACTCACGCGGCCATACTGTCCTTTGGTCAGATGACCAAGATGATATTCTTGGCAGTAGAGTCCAGTTGAACGAACTTCTTGACGTCAGCAGCAGTGACACCTTCTCCAGCCTTGGGAACGCCGTTCTTGACGACATACCATAGGTCGGCGTGAATGGCTTCAAGATGCATGCGCATCTTATTCTTCCAGTAGGGATATTTAGTTCCATCGAAGACGGGGCACGCAGCGGAGACTTTGATTATCCCTGTAGTCGACATTGCTAAAACTCCGGGTGGTTAAACCGAATCACACAGAACAAGGGAGTACCTAGCTCTAATACCAATTGAAAGTGCGTTATATCGACTAGAGGGGGGGGGGGGTGAATAGGTGATTTTTATGAAAGTCTTCAAAACGAGGAAGTTATGAAGACAAACGATAGAAATAAACCTATTACCCTGCAGTGGCAGGTAGACTACACTAGGCAAGCCATAGTCAAGTATTCAATAGAGTGAAAGCACAATGACCGATAGCAGCAATGTAGTAAGGATCAGGTAGGAAGATATTATGAAGCCAAATAGAACACGCAGTCACTTAGTGAAGATAAAAGATTGTGCAATCATACAATGACTTCACAAGGAGTAACAGTACGTAAAGAGAAGGGAAGGATGAAACCAGTGACTCGTTGAAGACAATGATGTGTTGGACCAGTTCCAGTTGCTGTGACAACTGTACGTCTGGTTAGGGCGGCTAGGTATTTAAACCTGAGGACACACAGTCCCGGACACCCAGTCCTGAACACGCAGCTCAGGACACCCAGTCCTCACCTTATTCCCCTTGAGCTAAGGTCACACAGACCTCGCCCAATCACTCTGGTAAGTCTTCAAGGTAGACTCCCAAACCTTCACAGACTTTGTTCACCGGCAATCCACAATGTCTCTTGGATGCTCAGAACGCGACGCCTAACCGGCTGGAGGATTCACAGTCCTCAAGTGTAATAAGTCTTCAGATCACACAGACAAGAAGACTTAAGTGATGCCTAATTCTCTTTGGCTCTGGGTGGTTAGGGCTTTATCCTCGCAAGGAATTCTCTCTCAAAGGCTTCGAGGTGGGTTGCTCTCAAACGACAAAAGCCGTACACTAACTTTGAGCAGCCAACCATTTATGGTTGTAGGGGGTGGGCTATTTATAGCCACTAGGCAACCCGACCTGATTTGTTCGAAATGACCCTGGGTCACTAAGGAACTGACACGTGTTCCAACGGTCAGATTTCAAACTCACATGGCAACTTTACTTGGGCTACAAGCAAAGCTGACTTGTCCGACTCTGGACAAGATTTGCTCTCATAGTCTTCACTCAAAGACATAGGTTTTGGTTAAGCATCACTTCAGTCATTCTGACTCGTTCTCTTGGACCCCACTTAACAGTACGGTGGTTCCTATGACTCAATAAAGAAGAAAGTGAACTACGAAAGATCTAAGTCTTCGAGCTCCATAGGCTTCATGGGATGTCTTCTCTTGTCATAGTCTTCAATGTGAATATCTTCATATACCACCTTTGACTTCAATGTCTTCATACATTTTTAGGGGTCATCTCTGGTAGGAAAACCGAATCAATGAGGGACTTCTACCTGTGTTATCCTGCAATTCTCACAAACACATTAGTCCCTCAACTAGGTTTGTCGTCAATACTCCAAAACCAACTAGGGGTGGCACTAGATGCACTTACAGTGTCCCGATGTTTCGATGAGATGGTGGCTATCATTTTCTATGGGAGTCGACCTTGATGATCCGACTACAAACGTGCGAGATGTCGCGCCTTAGCAATTGATAAACCAACTTCCAAGGGGTTATTGACCACACTGGAGCACGATCAACCTGACCACGAGGGTCTGTTTCCTGCGAGCAAACAAAGAACAAGCAAGAAATTGAGATTGCAATCTGCATATTGCGAATATAAGATGAAAGCTTTATTGATGAAGGTCGGGTTCTGTGACGCCTTTGTCTGGTCGTTCAACACAGACGAAGTACGTGAAGTTGCAGCTATGGCGAACTTTAATCTAAACAAAACCCAAAGTCTAAAAGACGCCCTAAGGGCTATATATATGGAGGAAGAGGGGGGGGGGGATTTCGTGGCCCTTGGAGGAGGGGTCCGAAACCAACCCTAACTCTTGTTTCCCCACACATACGGACTCTAAAAACATCCTATACTCAAGTATTTCGAAATTACATGGGCCTGGCCCAATAATAAGGTGATGCAGCACCTATAATAGCCTGTGGACGAAATTTATGAAGTGGCATCTTGTATATTTCGTCCAAGGCTTCACACACTCATTATGGTGGCTTCAAAGTCCTGAAATCATCACTTGTAACTCCGTTCTTGTTCCCCTTGCGCATGCCATCATCTCCATGCTTGATCTTGCTCCAATGATCATCCTTCTTGTCCAAGCTAGGCCCTTCATTTGTAAGTAAGACAAATGTATCCAATTTAGGCAGCATCATATTCTCACGAACATTAGAATCATTACCAAGAAAAGAAAGTACCTGGTAATTTAATTGGCGTGCGTGAGCTCTAGTAATTGGTCCTGTATATGTATCAGTAGGGGATGTGGGTGTAACTTTCTTAGTGATGTCCTCATCATCCTCCCCTTCTTGAATTGAAGTCGTCCTCGACGGAAGCTCATCTTCCTCACCCAAGTAAGGCTTCAAATCTACAATGTTAAAAGTGGGACTAACCCCAAAATCTGCAGGCAACTCAAGTTTATATGCATTATAATTTATTTTTTCTAACACCTTAAAAGGACCATCAACACGTGGCATTAGCTTTGACTCGCGCAAATTAGGAAACCTATCCTTACGCAAATGTAACCAAACAAGAACTCCAGGTGCAAAGACAACACATTTTCTACCCTTATCTCCAACAAGTTTATATTTAGCATTCATGCGCTCAATATTTTCCTTAGTTAACTCATGCATTTTTAAGATCAATTCAGCATGTTGTCTAGCATCAAAATTAACCTTCTCCGAAGATGGAAGAGGCAACAAATCACTAGGTGCACGAGGTAGGACACCATACACAATTTCAAAAGGGCACATCTTACTAGTAGAATGCAGCGACCGATTATAAGCAAATTCAATATGAGGGAAGCATTCTTCCCACATTTTCTTGTTATTCTTCAAAACAGCCCTAAGCATGGTAGACAATGTTCTATTGACTACTTCAGTTTGTCCATCAGTTTGGGGATGACATGTAGTACTAAAAAGCAGTTTAGTCCCCAACTTAGCCCATAAACATCTCCAAAAGTGGCTAAGAAATTTAGTATCACGATCTGAAACAATAGTATTTGGCACACCATGCAAGCGAATAATTTCATGAAAGAACAAATCAACAACATTAACAGCATCTTTATGACATGGTATAAAGTGTGCCATTTTCGAGAACCTATCCACGACAACAAATATGCTATCCCTCCCCTTCTTTGTTCGAGGTAAACCTAAAACATAGTCCATGGATATATCCTCCCAAGGAACACTAGGTACAGGCAAAGGCATATATAAACCATGAGTATTGAGTCTTGACTTAGCTTTTTGACATGTAGTGCAGCGAGCGAGAAAACGCTCAACATCCCGTTTCATCTTTGGCAAAAAGAAATGTGTAGCAAGTATATCCTCCGTCTTCTTAACGCCAAAGTGTCCCATTAATCCTCCTCCATGCGCCTCCTGCAACAACAAAAGACAAATGGAACTAGCTGGAATGCATAGCTTGTTAGCATGAAACACAAATCCATTGTTAACAATGAACTTGTTCCAAGGTCTCCCTTCCTTACAACTCTGTAATACATCTTTAAATTCAGCATCATGCACATATTTATCTTTGAATGTCTCCAAATCAAATATTTTAAAGTCAAGTTGTGAAAGCATAGTATAACGACGAGACAATGCATCAGCAATAACATTTTCTTTACCATTCTTGTGATTAATGACATAAGGGAAAGTCTCAATGAATTCAGCCCATTTAGCATGTCTACAGTTTAGTTTTGCTTGACTTTTAATGTGTTTCAAAGATTCATGATCAGAATGTATAACAAATTCCTTGGGCCATAAATAATGCTGCCATGTTTCTAAGGTCCGAACAAGAGCATATAATTCTTTATCATAAGTAGAATAATTCAGACTAGGCCCACTCAATTTTTTAGAAAAGTGTGCAACATGTTTGCCATCTTGTAATAACACACCTGCTAATCCAATTCCACTAGCATCACATTCAAGCTCAAAAGTCTTATTAAAATCAGGAAGTTGGAGTAAAGGAGTGCTACCTCTTGAGCATGCGTTGGTTTTCCCTTGAAGAGGAAAGGGTGATGCAGCAAAGTAGCGTAAGTATTCCCCTCAGTTCTTGAGAACCAAGGTATCAATACAGTAGGAGATAACACGCAAGTCACCTAGTACCTACACAAACAATCAAGAACCTCGCAACCAACACGATAAAGGGGTTGTCAATCCCTTCACGGTCACTTACGAAAGTGAGATCTGATAAAGATAATAAGTAAAATATTTTTGGTATTTTTGTTGAATAGATTGGAAAGTAAAGATTGCAAAATAGTTAACGAGATGCGATAATAAAAAGAGATGCAATATAATAAGGAAGAGACCCGGGGGCCATAGGTTTCACTAGTGGCTTCTCTCACGATAGCAAGTATTACGGTGGGTGAACAAATTACTACCGAGCAATTGATAGAAGAGCGCATAGTTATGAGAATATCTTGGCAATGATTATGAAATATAGGCATGACGTCCGTGTTAAGTAGATCGAAACGATTCTGCATCTACTACTATTACTCCACACATTGACCGCTATCCAGCATGCATCTAGAGTATTAAGTTCATAAGAAAAGGGTAATGCTTTAGGCAAGATGACATGATATAGAAGGATAAACTCAAGCAATATGATATAAACCCCATCTTATTATCCTCGATGGCAACAATACAATATGTGCCTTGCTGCCCCTACTGTCACTGGGAAAGGACACCGCAAGATTGAACCCAAAGCTAAGCACTTCTCCCATTGCAAGAAAGATCAATCTAGTAGGTCAAACTAACACGATAATTCGAAGAGACTTGCAAAGATATCAAATCATGCATATAAGAATTCAGAGAAGTACCAAATATTGTTCATAGATAAACTTGATCATAAATCCACAATTCATCGGATCTCGGCAAACACACCGCAAAAAGTATTACATCGAATAGATCTCCAAGAACATCGAGGAAACTTTGTATTGAGAACCAAACAGAGAGAAGAATCCATCTGGCTAACAACTATGGACCCGAAGGTCTGTGGTAAACTACTCACACATCATCGGAGAGGCTATGGTGTTGTTGTAGAATCCCTCCGTGATCGAATCCCCCTCCGGCAGATTGCCAAAAATGGCCCCAGATGGGATCGCACGGGTACAGAAGGTTTCGGCGGTGGAAAAGTGGTTTTGTGGCTCCCTTGGATGTTTTTAGGGTATAAGAGTATATATAGGTGAAAGAAGTACGTCGGTGGAGCTATGATGGGCCCGCGAGGGTAGGGGGCGCGCCCTCCTACCTCATGGCCGCATCGTTGTGTCTCTGACTTCCACTCAAACTCTCCTGGATTGCGTTTGTTCCAAGAAAGATCCTCGCGAAGGTTTCGTTCCGTTTGATATTCCTTTTCTGTGAAACACTGAAATAGGCAAAAAACAGAAACTGGCATTGGGCCTCCGGTTAATAGGTTAGTCCCAAAAATAATATAAAAGTGCATATTAAAGCCCATTAAACATCCAAAACAGATAAAATAATAGCATGGAACAATAAAAAATTATAGATACATTGGAGACATATCAGCATCCCCAAGCTTAATTCCTGCTCGTCCTCGAGTAGGTAAATGACAAAAACAGAATTTTTGATGTGGAATGCTTCCTAACATAATTTTGAATGTAATTTTCTTTACTGTGGCATGAATATTCAGATCCGAAAGATTGAAGACAAAAGTTTAATATTGACATGAAAATAATAATACTTCAAGCATACTTACCAAGCAATTATGTCTTCTCAAAATAACATAGCCAAAGAAAGCCCATCCTTAAAAAATCATATAGTTTGGCCATGCTTCATTTTCGTCACACAAAATGCTCCCATCATGCACAACCCCGATGACAAGCCAAGCAATTGTTTCATACTTTAGTATTCTCAACTTTTCAACTTTCACGCAATACATGAGTGCGAGCCATGGACATAGCACTATAGGTGGAACAGAATATGATGATGGAGGTTGTGTGGAGAAGACAAAAAAGGAGAAAGTCTCACATCGACGCGGCTAATCAACGGGCTATGGAGATACCCATCAATTGATGTCAATGCGAGGAGTAGGGATTGCCATGGAACGGATGCACCAGAGCTATAAATGTATGAAAGCTCAACAAAAGAAACTAAGTGGGTGTGTGTCGGTGTCAAAACCAGCGGATCTCGGGTAGGGGGTCCCCAACTGTGCGTCTAAGGCGGATGGTAACAGGAGGCAGGGAACACGATGTTTTACCTAGGTTCGGGCCCTCTTGATGGAGGTAAAACCCTACGTCCTGCTTGATTAATATTGATGATATGGGTAGTACAAGAGTAGATCTACCACGAGATCAGAGAGGCTAAACCCTAGAAGCTAGCCTATGGTATGATTGTATGTTGTCCTACGGACTAAAACCCTCCGGTTTATATAGACACCGGAGAGGGCTAGGGTTACACAAGGTCGGTTACAAAGGAGGAGATATACATATCCGTATTTCCTAGCTTGCCTTCCACGCCAAGTAGAGTCCCATCCGGACACGAGACGAAGTCTTCAAGCTTGTATCTTCATAGTCCAACAGTCCGGCCAAAGGATATAATCCGGCTGTCCGGAGACCCCCTAATCCAGGCTCCCTCAGTAGCCCCCGAACCAGGCTTCAATGACGATGAGTCCGGCGTGCAGTGTTGTCTTCGGCATTGCAAGGCGGGTTCTTCTCCAATTTTCAAGTGTTTGTAAGCAGTGTTCGGCCCCATAAATGTTGATCCTCTTGGCTTCTGTGCCCAATAAGGGCTATCTCTCATGCGTCGAACGAATATGAGGCGCCAAGCACTTTTACATTTGCTCCCCTAGCTAGATAAATAAATTGTCTATTAAAGGGATGGGGATTCTTAGATCCGATCCACACCATCTTCCCCTCAGCGAGAATCCATCAGAGCACGTTTCAGAAAGATCCATTCTAGCATGGCCGACCTCCGCAGCTCCTCCTCCCGCCCCCGTAGCCCTAAGCTCGGTGATTGGGAGAGGTGTTCAGTCCCACACAGTCGATTGGTCGAATGCAGACCAAGGGATTTCTCCCTCCGGCGTATATGGTGCCCGTTCGAGCCGGGCTTGCCACCTACAATGGTGGGGAGCAAGCGGAGAGCTTTCCCTGTCCCTCTATGGGGGAACAGATCTGCCTTGTTCCTTACTTACTAAGGGGACTCGGATTTCCAATTCATCCGTTCCTCTGCGGGCTCCTGGAGTTCTACGGCCTCCAATTACACAATTTCACCCCTGCCTCCATTCTACATATCGCCGGCTATGTTGCTCTCTGCGAGTTGTTCCTGGGCTGCGAGGCTCACTTCGAGCCGTGGAAAAGGCTATTTTGCCTCGTCCCTCGCACCCAGAGGGAATCACTTTATCAAGTGGGCAGAGCCAAAATATGGCGCATCGCCGATACTGGATACCTGTCCGGTACCCCGAAGAAGCCGTCCGAAGACTGGCCTTCAGAATGGTTTTATATGGAGGACGTTCCCCTTCCGGACCCTGTTCGGCGGGGTCTTCCTGAGTTCAACAATGCTCCTATGAAGAAGCGCCGAAGCTGGCGCCCATGGAGCCCCCAGGCGGAAGACAACAGAGAAGTCCTCTATCTGATGAACCGGATCAAAGCACTGGCTCAATCAGGATTGACGATAATCGAAGTTATGTCGATTTGCATAATGCGGGGAGTGCAACCACTTCAATACTGTGGGCACCCCTTGTGGTGTTATAACGGGGCGGATGACGCCACCCGCTGTGGGCGTAAGGGTCCGGGAAATGCTGCCGCTTTAGCGAAAATTCTGTCCGAATTGTTCAAGGGTGAGGAAGAGGAGTTCACCCGCATCAAGCCACGGGATGGATTCTCCATGTACAATCCTCCAAGCTGGGTAAGTTATATCTCCCTGCTCCCATTTTTCCCGCATTCTTTGTCGTAAGTATTCACCTTTCCACTTTGCGGCAGGAACTGCGAAAAGCCATAAAGGAGGTCAGCAGCCCTTCTCCACAACCAGAGGACCCTGACCGGGCCCTCGACTCCGGACTTGAAGAAGATCCGGTTATCTCCGTGGAGCTGATAGACCGGCAGTTCTATCAGTTAAGCTGCGACGATGCCATGGTGGCCATTACGGCCGACTATCCCGGACTGCTCCCTGCATTGCATGTAAGAAAAACCAAAAAATCCTAACTCCAAAAACTAGGATCCCCTTTTAAACACTTCAACTACCATATACACATGGCATCTTTTACAGGGAAGGCATTCGGGACGCCCTGCCGAACTCGCAGCAACTCGCCAACAAGAGGCGCCGAGGCCGGGTAGGCCGAAAAGGAAGGCGGTCAGGACGGAGACGCCGGCACAAAGGTATAAAAACCCTGCTCCGTGGTTGTCGTCTTTCTCAAAATGTAATGACACCCATGTTTCTTTAACAGAAAAAACACTCGCCGGAATATGTCCGGTGATGTTGCCGATCACGCCTCCACCAGTCGGGTGCCAGGACCGGACATAGAAGCGGAAGCCGATATGGGGCAGGCGCCGGATAATCCCCCTACAGAGGATGCAGATAGATTATCCACTACTAACTCAGAAGTGGAAAGTGCCATGAATCATAGGCGCCGCCGGGCCATACTCCGCGACGCTTGTTTCTCACCAGAGGCATTTGATGCCTTTAATTCCGGAGAGGCGTACCTCCGTGCTGCTCAAGATGGTCTAGCCAGAGCCACAAATCAGTATGTAAAGGATCTACGGGTAAGTAAATCTGGTGATTTATATGTATCAGTAGCCCCTGAGACTTGAAACAATTAGCAGAACTGATTTAAGGATCATCTTTAATTTGCAGATTCTTACAGAGAAGAATACTAGGCTATCCCAGGAGCTGGAGGAATGCAAGACCCAACTGCGGGCCACTGTTGCCGCATGGCAGGAACAGAAAAAGCCTCCCGCTGGTAACATTTACTTTGAAGAATGATGGTTACCATATAGTGTGCGGCATGGGTGCAGATCTAACAATAGATTTTGCAGATGAATCCAGAGAAAATCCGGGGGACCAGCATGTTGTGCGACAGCTAGAGGCTGGCAAACGTGTGCTGACTGAGGTTAGGCAGGAGAAAAACAATCTCCAAGACGCCAATGTCAAGCCGAGCGGGGAACTAAAAGACCTTCGAGCCCAGCTTGCAGACTCCGAGAAGGAGAAAAAGCGGCTTCAGCGTGGCATTTTTAGTAAGTGCTTGAACGAATCCTTTTAAAGGAGTTCGGCGAAGAAGCCGACTAACTGCGTTTTGTCTGTAGGTATGCTGACGGGTCGTTCCGCGGAGGAGATGCCCGGGTCTACGGGTGATCTTCTGTCCGAGCTGTCACATCTGCACGAACAAGTTCGGCAGGTGATGCAGGGTGTTACCCAGGCCTTGTGGCCATCCGTCTCCCTACTAGAGGGCGTTGCAGAGCTTGCGGAGAAACTCAAGGGAGCATGGCGGCGCTTCCGATTATGGAAGATATCAGCCTGCCGATAGGGTGCCAGAGAAGCCTGGGCCATGGTGAAGACGCGGTATACCAAGGCAGACCCAAATCACATGGCCGAGGTCGGACCTGTGGGGCCCGACAGAAAAGAGATCCCCGTTAGCTTAGTTTATGGGCAAGTAGAATTAGCCGCAAAGTAGTCCCAACAGGATTGTAAGCTAGACCGCCTGTTGGATGGTATAGAAGAGGAATTTAGTCAGTCTGCATGACTATGTAATTAAAGTGACATGTATAATGCCTTCTAGCCAGATTGTAGATCATTTGTCGTTGTGGACCTTTTCGCTTCAACATCCGGGCCCAATAGTCCGGAGTGTATCCGAATACCCGCTCAGTTATATAAGAACCGGGGTATGCGTGGAGACCAGGCGTAGGGGTCATTAGTGCTTTATCAGACAAGTGCCCAACTAGTTATGTTATATTACATGGGTAGTAAGAAACATTTTCCAGGGAGAATAGTTCCGTTAAGGGTTCCTTTCCCTGGGTAAGCATGCCCTAAAGTGCATGTCCGGGCTGTGATAGGAAACACAGGAAAAACATCTGGGGGCAGATATGGACAATAATAAAAATCATCTTTTGTTCACCGACCGAGTATTCCCTTAAGAACCCTAGCTTTCGGCTTCACCCAGTCTGAGGTACACATCCGGCTGACCCGACAGTAACAATCGCAGAGGTGCTCCCCTTATGCCCTAGCCGAATTAACGAGAACGTAGGGCATAAATACAAGAGCCAGGCAACCCAGCTTGGCCAAAACTTAAGTCATATCGATGCATATAATGGTGAAAAAAGGTACATGCAGAAGTATAACACATGTGTGGGGCACGAGGCCCAGATAAATAATTTAAGCTTCTGCGAAAGAAGGCCCCAGGTATGAAGAGTGCGGCTAGCGCATCTGTAATGTGCAAGCGAGGCACAAGGTGACCCTTGAAGGCCTAGAGAAATAATAAAAGAAAGAAATAAAGAGAAAAAGACAGATAATGTATATGCAGAAAATGGACAAAGGGAGGGGACTAACATAGAGTCCGGTGCTAGGTGTAGAATCTTCAGAGCCTGGCCGCGTTCCATGGGTTTGGCTCGAGTCGACTAGTCGATGCATCCCGCAGTCGGTACGCTCCACCGGTCAGAACTTGGTCAATAATGAAGGGACCTTCCCATTTGGGCTCGAGCTTGTTCTTTTTCTTATCCGGCAGGCGTAGAACTAGTTTGCCAAAGTTATAAGTTTTGGCCCGTACTTCTCTGCTTTGGTATCTGCGAGCCTGTTGCTGATAAAATGCGGAACGGGCTTTGGCTACGCCGCGCTCCTCCTCCAGGGTGTCCAAACTGTCCTGCCGATCGAGCTCAGCTTCTCTTTCTTCATACATGCACACTCGAGGTGAGTCATGAATTATGTCACAGGGCAAGACTGCCTCTGCGCCGTACACCATAAAGAAGGGTGTATATCAGGTACTACGATTCGGCGTGGTCCATAGCCCCGAGAGTACGGAGTCAAGCTCCTCTACCCAGTGCGTGTTAGACTCCGTTAAGGAGCACACTAATCTGGGTTTAATGCCGCTCATTATAAGACCGTTTGCTCGCTCGACTTGACCGTTGGTTTGTGGGTGATAGACTGAAGCATAATCGAGCTTGATGCCCATTTTGCTGCACCAGAGTTTTACCTCGTCGGACGTGAAGTTCGTGCCATTATCAGCGATGCTGCTGTGGGGGACGCCATAACGGTGTACAACCCCGGATATGAAGTCTATCACCAGACCGGATTCGGCTGTTTTAACAGGTTTGGCCTCTATCCATTTGGTGAATTTATCCACCATGACCAATAAGTATTTTTTCTTGTGGGTTCCCCCTTTAAGGGGTCCAACCATGTCAAGCCCCCAGACCGCAAAGGGCCATGTAATGGGGATTGTTTGGAGGGCGGTGGGTGGCATGTGACTTTGATTTGCAAAGAGTTGGCAACCGGCACAGCGTTGGACCAAGTCATGTGCATCTGCCCGGGCCGTTGGCCAATAGAATCCTGTATGGAAGGCCTTACTTACAAGAGCCCGGGCTGCGGCATGATGACCGGCGAGTCCGGCGTGAATTTCTGCCAAAAGATTCCGCCCTTCCTCTTCGGAGATGCACCTTTGAAGGACTCCGGTAGTGCTTTTTTTGTACAATTCTCCCTCATGGACCCTGTAGGCCTTGGATCGCCGCACTATGCAGCGTACCTTATTTTGGTCCTCCGGAAGTTCCTGTCTAGTTAGGTAGGCCTGGAATGGTTCTGTCCACGGGGCAATAATGGCCATTATTTCGTGGGCTGAAGGTGTTATTTCGGTGGCGGAGCCTCTGATTGTGCCAGAGAGTTCGTTATCGGGTATTTTGGCCGGGTCCGGACTGTTGTTGCCGGTGTCCCCTTCCCATACTACGGATGGCTTGAACAGCCATTCCAAAAATATGTTGCGGGGGACTGCATCACGTTTTGCGCTAATGCGAGCGAGGATATCCATCGCCTGATTGTTTTCCCGAGCCACATGGTGAAATTCAAGCCCCTCGAACCTAGCTAACATTTTTAGGACAACGTTTCGATATGCCGCCATTTTCGGATCCTTGGCGTCAAAGTCTCCATTTATTTGGGATATTGCGAGGTTTGAATCCCCACGTACCTCCAGGCGTTGAATGCCCATGGAGACTGCCATCCGAAGACCATGCAACAGAGCTTCGTATTCGGCTGCGTTGTTGGAGTCTGTATACAATATTTGCAATACATACTGAATGGTATCTCCGGTTGGGGACGTCAGGACGACGCCAGCCCCTAGACCAGCCAGCATTTTAGAACCGTCGAAGTGCATGAACCAATTGGAGTATGCGCCGTACTCTTTAGGGAGTTCGGCCTCCGTCCATTCGGCGACGAAGTCGGCCAATACATGCGACTTAATGGCTCGTCGAGGTTTGTATGTTATGTCGAACGGGAGGAGCTCAATGGCCCATTTGGCAATCCGGCCCATAGCATCGCGGTTGTTTATAATATCATTAAGTGGCACTTCCGAGGCTACTGTAATCGAACACTCTTGAAAGTAGTGTCGCAGCTTCCGCGATGCCATGAATACCGCATATGCTATGTTTTGATAATGCGGGCACCGTGATTTGCATGGAGTGAGGACAGTGGATACATAGTATACCGGCTTTTGAAGAGGGAATTTATGTCCGTCCACTTCCCGTTCGACAACGAGCACCGCGCTTACAACTTGATGAGTTGCCGCAATGTACACCAGCATTGGTTCGCCGATGTTTGGCGCGGCCAGGATTGGGTTGGTTTCCAAGATGGCCTTTATTTCTTCCAATCCGGCTGTGGCCGCGTCCGTCCACTCGAAGTGTTCGGTGCGCTGAAGGAGGTGGTAAAGGGGTAAAGCCTTTTCTCCTAAGGGGGAGATAAAGCGGCTTAGAGCCGCCACACATCCAGTTAACTTCTGGATTTGTTTGAGGTCTGTTGGGGTAGCCAACTGTGACAAAGCTCGGATTTTGGCCGGATTAGCTTCAATACCTCTACTGGAGACAATGAAACCCAGGAGCTTTCCGGCTGGTACGCAGAAAATACATTTTTCCAGATTGAGCTTGATGTCGTATGTTTGGAGGTTGTCGAATGTGAGCCTCAAGTCGTCTATCAAAGAGTCAACGTGTTTGGTTTTGACGACCACATCGTCTACATATGCCTCTACTGTTTTGCTGATTTGTTTCTCCAGACATGTCTGAATCATGCGCTGATATGTTGTGCCGGCGTTTTTGAGCCCAAAAGGCATTGTGTTAAAACAGAAGGGGCCGTACGGTGTGATGAATGCCGTTGCGGCTTGGTCGGACTCCGCCATCTTGATTTGGTGGTAACCGGAGTATGCGTCGAGGAAACACAATGACTCGTGTCCTGCGGTAGCATCAATGATTTGATCGATGCATGGGAGGGGGAAGGGATCCTTTGGGTAAGCTTTATTGAGGTCATTGAAATCGACACAAAGGCGCCAGGATTTGTCCTTCTTTGGTACCATCGCCGGGTTTGCTAGCCAGTCCGGGTGTTTTATTTCTCTGATGAATCCGGCCTCCAATAACTTGGCTAGTTCCTCTCCCATGGCCTGTCTCTTAGGTTTGGAGAAACGCCGAAGAGCTTGCTTGACCGGCTTGAATCCCTTTAGGATATTGAGGCTATGCTCGGCCAGCCTGTGTGGGATTCCTGGCATGTCTGAGGGATGCCAGGCAAATATGTCCCAGTTCTCACGCAGGAACTCTCGTAGTGCGGCGTCCACAACGGGGTTTAACTGTGCCCCGATGGAGGCTGTTTTTGTAGGGTCCGTTGGGTGGACTTGAAATTTGACTATTTCATCCGTTGGTTTAAAAGAGGTGGACTTGGATCTCTTTTCGAGTGTCACGTCGTTCCTGTCCACTGTGGAGCGTTGCGTGGTTAATTCCTCGGCCGGGAGGGCTTTGGATAATGCCTCGAGGGCCAGTGCGGCTGTTTTGTTTTCGGCGCGGAGTGTCCGGATCACTGGCGAGAGTGATGATTCCGTTGGGCCCGGGCATTTTGAGCTTCATGTATCCGTAATGGGGTACGGCTTGGAACATTGTGAATGCCTCCAGTCCTAAAAGAGCGTGATAACCACTGCTGAACGGGGCCACTTGGAATGTAATTTCTTCGGACCTGTAATTATCCGGCGTGCCGAATACCACATCTAGTGTGATTTTCCCAGCACAGCGTGCTTCCCGACTGGGGATGATTCCTCTAAAGGTTGTGCTACTTTGCTCAATGCGGTTCCAGTCTATTTCCATCTTTTGAAGAGTTTCCTCATATATGAGGTTTAATCCGCTGCTGCCGTCCATGAGTACTTTGGTGAGTCAAAAGCCGTCCACGATTGGACTGAGGACCAGTGCGGCTGGTGCTTGGGCTGTTCGGAATTTAGGTTCGTCACTGGCATTGAAGGTAATAGCCGTGTCACTCCATGGATTTATTGCTGCTACGTGGCAGATTTCGGCCATGCTGCGGAGTGTTCGCTTGCGCCTATTATTTGACGCGAAGGTCTCAAACACTGTTAACACCGTATTGTTATCCACGGGATGGTGCTCTGTGGTATTTGGGATAAGAAGATCCTCACCACTTTTGTCCACCTACTGGAGTATCCAACATGCTCTAAGGCTGTGCGTTGGTATTATATCCGTTGTACTATGAATTTTGCAGGGTCCGTTGAGCCATCCCTCCTGTACGGCTCCATGCCCTGTAGAGGGTTTTTGCTTTTTGGTAGTTGACCCGGGTGTATTATGACAATGCACCCTTTTATTTCGGACTGGGTTTGTATTCAGGGCCGGATTATCCCAAAAGTTTGTTTTGGTTTTCCAGGCACTTTCCATCGCACAGTACTTTCGTACTATGGACGCCAAGTCAGCGAAGCGTGTTATCTCACGGCGATTTATGGCGTTAAGGATTCCCTTGTCCGTGCAATTATTGCAGAAAAATAGGATTGCGTCTTCCTCGCGACAGTCCTTAACCTTGTTCATCGCAAGGAGGAATCTGGCCCAATAGTGATGTACTGTTTCCTGGGGCTCTTGCCTGATGTGGGAAAGATCGCTTATGTTTGGGTGGGTGGGTGGAATTGAATCCGAACCCTTACCCGATCTGGGATCCAGGGGCCGAGGAGTTTCTAGTTTTGGAAGTTCCGGTTCCGGGATGTTACCCGATAATCCTGGCCCGCTGACTGACTCTAAGTTCAGGGATTGGATGTTGTCCTCCCGCGAACGGGCGTCCGGCTCGGAGAGCTCGGGAATCCGGACATAGTTGGTCCTCAAGATAGAGGAAAGGTCGCCGCATTGTCCCTCCACCACTGCAATATGATGGGTGACCGGTGGAGAGTTAATCTCCCTTTGATCGGGTTTAATCCCAATCCGATCATAGTCCGTAGTGACTCCCAAGGCAGCGATGCGATCAAGAGCTCGTTTAAGGAGGCGAGCTCCATTGGATCCATCTGTTCGGCAAGTGCCGATTTGATGTGGAGGTTGTTTTCGATGACCCGAGAGGTCATCATCGGCGCGGCGGCCGAACAGGCGGTCATGATGAAACCGCCTAGCCGGAGAGTTTGGCCGACAGCAAAAGCTCCTCCAGCAGTAGTACCATCTCTAAAGACGAGACGAGACATCCTTCCTTCTGGCGACGACACAGAGGAACTCTCAATGAAAGCACCAATGTCGGTGTCAAAACCGGCGGATCTCGGGTAGGGGGTCCCGAATTGTGCGTCTAAGGCGGATGGTAACAGGAGGCAGGGAACACGATGTTTTACCCAGGTTCGGGCCCTCTTGATGGAGGTAAAACCCTACGTCCTGCTTGATTAATATTGATGATATGGGTAGTACAAGAGTAGATCTACCACGAGATCAGAGAGGCTAAACCCTAGAAGCTAGCCTATGGTATGATTGTATGTTGTCCTACGGACTAAAACCCTCCGGTTTATATAGACATCGGAGAGGGCTAGGGTTACACAAGGTTGGTTACAAAGGAGGAGATATACATATCTGTATTGCCTAGCTTGCCTTCCACGCCAAGTAGAGTCCCATCCGGACACGAGACGAAGTCTTCAAGCTTGTATCTTCATAGTCCAATAGTCCGGCCAAAGGATATATTCCGGCTGTCCGGAGACCCCCTAATCCAGGACTCCCTCAGTGTGCATCCAACTTGCTTGCTCACGAAGACCTAGGGCATTTTGAGGAAGCCCATTGTTGGAATATACAAGCCAAGTTCTATAATGAAAATCCCCACTAGTATATGAAAGTGACAAAATAAGAGACTCTCTATCATGAAGACCATGGTGCTACTATGAAGCACAAGTGTGGAAAAAGCATAGTAACATTGTCCCTTCTATCTTTTTCTCTCATTTTTTGGGATTTCTCTTTTTTGTTTGTCCTTTCTCTTCTTATTTTTTTATTTCCTCACACGGGACAATGCTCTAATAATGATGATCATCACACTTCTATTTATTTACAACTCAAAAATTACAACTCGATACTAGAACAAAATATGATTCTATATGAATTCCTCCGACGGTGTACTGGGATGTGCAATGATTCAAGAGTGACATGTATAAAAAATTATGAGCGATGGCTTTGCCACAAATACGATGTCAACTACATGATCATGCATGGCAATATGACAATAATGAAGCATGCCATAATAAACGGAACGGTGGAAAGTTGCATGGCAATATATATCGGAATGGCTATGGAAATGCCATAATAGGTAGGTATGGTGGCTGTTTTGAGGAAGATATAAGGAGGCTTATGTGTGACAGAGCGTATCATATCACGGGGTTTGGATGCACCAGCGAAGTTTGCACCAACTCTTGAGGTGAGAAAGGGCAATGCACGGTACCGAAGAGTCTAGCAATGATGGAAGGGTGAGAGTGCGTATAATCCATGGACTCAACATTAGTCATAAAGAACTCACATACTTATTGAAAAAATCTACTAGTCATCAAAACCAAGCACTACGCGCATGCTCCTAGGGGGATAGATTGGTAGGAAAATACCATCGCTCGTCCCCGACCGCCACTCATAAGGAGGACAATCAAAGAAACACCTCATGCTTCAAATTTGTTACACAACAGTTACCATACGTGCATGCTACGGGACTTGCAAACCTCAACACAAGTATTTCTCAAATTCACAAATACTCAACTAGCATGAATCTAATATCACCATCTTCATATCTCAAAACAATCATCAAGTATCAAACTTCTCATAGTATTCAATGCACTATATATGAAAGTTTTTATTATACCTATCTTGGATGCCAATCATATTAGGACTAATTTTATAACCAAAGCAAATTACCATGCTGTTATAAAAGACTCTCAAAATAATATAAGTGAAGCATGAGAGATCAATAATTTCTATAAAATAAAACCACCACCGTGCTCTAAAAAGATATAAGTGAAGCACTAGAGCAAAATTATCTAGCTCAAAAGATATAAGTGAAGCACATATAGTATTCTGATAAATTCCGATTCATGTGTGTCTCTCCCAAAAGGTGTGTACAGAAAAGATGATTGTGGTAAACTAAAAAGCAAAGACTCAAATCACACAAGACGATCCAAGCAAAACGCATATCACGTGGTGAATAAAAATATAGCCTCAAGGTGAATAAAAATATAGCCTTAAGTAAAGTTACCGATAGACGAAGACGGAAGAGGGGATGCCTTCCAGGGCATCCCCAAGGTTAGGATTTTGGTTGTCCTTGAATTTTAACTTGGGGTTCCTTGAGCATCCCCAAGCTTAGGCTGTTGCCACTCCTTGTTCCAAAATCCATCAAATCTTTACCCAAAAACTTGAAAACTTCACAACACAAAACTTAACAGAAAATCTCATGAGCTCCGTTAGTATAAGAAAACAAACCACCATTTTGATGTACTATAATGAACTCATTCTTTATTTATATTGGTGTTAAACCTACTGTATTACAACCTCTCTATGGTTCATTCCCCCCGATACTAGCCATAGATTCATCAAAAGAAGCAAACAACACACGAAAAACAGAATCTGTCAAAAACAGAATAGTCTGAAGAAATCTGGATAGTTCAAATACTTCTGTAACTCCAAAAATTCTGAAAAACTAGGACGACCTAAATAATTTGTGTATTGATCTACTGCAGTTGGAATTGGTATTTTATCGCTCTCTGGTAAAAGATGAAAATTATTTTTGTGAGTGCATACTTTCCGTTTTTATCAACAAGATCAAACAACAATCACCCAAGAAGATCCTAAAGGCTTTACTTGGCACAAACACTAATTAAAACATAAAAAACACAATCATAACAGAGGATAGAAGATTTATTTATTACTAAACAGGAACAATAAGCAAGGAAAAAAAATAAAATTGGGTTGCCTCCCAACAAGCCCTATCGTTTAACGCCCCTAGCTAGGCATAAAATCAAGAATAGATCTGGGTATTGCCATGATAATGATAAGGCCAATCGTGAAAACTCATCTCATACTCCCTACGTTCAGCAGCAAGTTTTATTTGTGGCAAGCAAAAGTAAGCAAAAGGGCTAAATTTAATGGGACAAAAGTCCCCAAGATCAAGCTCGGGAGGTATTGGTTCCGCCTTTGGCCCCTCATATTGCACAACCAATTCATCATTATAAGAATTC